>NC_058522.1:146351428-146654458 GCF_904849725.1 Hordeum vulgare subsp. vulgare | reverse complement strand
CCTAGAGGGGGATGAATAGGCACTTTAAAATAATTACGGTTTAGGCTTGAACAAATGAAGAATAAAACTAACATTTAATTTGTCAAGCACAAAACCTAAAACAACTAGGCTCACCTATGTGCACCAACTCCTTATGCGAAGCAAGATAAACAACTAAGTCATAGCAATTTATATAACAAGAAACAATATGGCTATCATAAAGTAAAGTGCATAAGTAAAGGGTTCGGGTAAGAGATAACCGAGGCACGCAGAGACGACGATGTATCCCGAAGTTCACACCCTTGCAGATGCTAATCTCCGTTTGGAGCGGTGTGGAGGCACAATACTCTCCAAGATGCCACTAAGGCCACAGTAATCTTCTTAAACCCTCGCATAATGCAAGATGTCGTGATTCCACTAAGGGACCCTTGAGGGCGGTCACCGAACCCGTACAAACAAGGTTGGGGAAATATCCACAACTTAATTGGAGGCTCCCAACAACACCACGAAGCTTCACCACAATGGCATATGGCTTCGAGGTGACCACAAATGCTCGGGGCAATCTACACAACTTAATTGGAGACCCTGATGCTTGCCCGAAGCTTTACACCACAATGATTGAGCTCTAAGGCAAAACCAAGCTTCTAGGATGCCAAAGCATCCACGAAGAACAATCTCTAGTGGTACCAAGTACCCAAGGGTAATAAGCTTCTCAACTACTCACTTTCACGTATCACCGTGGAGAACTCAAATCGATGCAACTAATGCAATGGAAAGAAAACACGAAGTGGTCAAGTTCTCACACTAAAATCCCTCCACAACAACAAAAGCTATGGAGAAATATGAGAGGAAGAACTCAAATCATTGGAGCCATCAAGGAGCACACAAAGAACTCAAAGATCAAGATCCAAGGGGTTCCCCTCACGTAGAGGATAAAGTGATTGGTGGAGATGTGGATCTAGATCTCGTCTCTATATTCCCGCAAGAAGTAGCAAGAATCATTGGAGGGATTGAGAGTTAGCAAGCTCAAAGAAGGTCAACAATGGGGAAGAACACGAGCTCAACAGATGGATTTAATCCAATGGGGAAGAAGACCCCTTTATATAGTGGGGGGAAGAATCTGATCGCTACCCCCACTCACAACCCGAGCGAAGCGGTACTACCGCTACTAGGAGCGGTACTACCGCACGGTAGGTTCACCAACCACGGTAGTAAAAATTTACTACCGTGCCTACCACTGATGAGGAAAAAGGATGCGCAAAAAGTCCGATGGAGTGGTAGTAAAAAATCTACTATTGCCCAGGTAGCGGTACTACCACCCAGAGAGCAATAGTAAAAAACTACTACCGCTGGCCAGTGAAACTACCATAACTTTCTCATACGAGCTCTGAATCGAGCAAACTCAAGCTTGTTCGATTCACGGCGACAAGATAAATCCAAATAGTGACCGGAAATCATAAGAATGTGAAGTTGTGAAAATGCCAATGATATAGAGATGTGAGACCTCATTGAATGAAGAACCGACAAAATCTTCCAACATCGAAAACATCATAGAAGATGCAAATGGACTCCATTTTCGATGAACTCGTGCTTGTCATGAAGATGACCAGAAGCTTTAAAACTCACGAAGAGAAACACCAAACAAGAACCAAGAAATATGATGCAAGCATGCAAATGGTTTGAGCTCTCAACAAATGATATGATCAAGCTAATCACTTGAGAGCCCCCCTTGACAGTACGACAATCTATCCTAAAATAGAACAACCTATCAAGGGCAAACCTATACCTTGCACCTAGTCCTATTGAGCTAGATGACGGTGATCTTGGCTTCCTCAAGATTGACCACCTTTCTTGATTGCGTTTGTTTGATGACTAGTTGATTGCTCCCCCATACTCACTATAGTTGAGCCACTTTTCAGCACATCTTCAGAAGTCCATTGCCACCACAATGGACGACAAGCTTCAAGCATGATATCTTCTTGATGCTCCACTTGAACTTGCACACCGCAATCTTGATGACAATCACCACTTGATGTCATCCTTCATAAGTTGAATGAGATCTTCCTCTTGACGCAAACCCATGGAGACACACCTAACCCCACATAGAACTCTCACGAAGACCATGGGACAAAAGCGTTATGGACAATGCTTACCATACCATGGGATCACTTGATCCCTCTTGGTACATCTTATACAATTTGTGTGTTGATCATCTTGATTTACTCTTTGCTTAGTCCTGATCAACCTTGTGTCTTTATGACCAATCTTTGGATAATACTTTGAATACCACTTTGGTCATCATATAAACTCCTTGAAACCAACAGATGGACTTCAAGAAGTGCATATGCACAAATCCTTCAAATATAACTTAAGGCAACCACTAGTTCTAGGGATTATCATCAATTACCAAAACCACATATGGAGAAATATTCTCTAACAACATGGTGTCGTAATTTCCATCAAAGGACCTAAGGATCTTCTTGATGATGAATTTGTCGGTCATCTCTTCACTTCCTAAGCCGGTAATCTCATTGGTGTTGAGAGCAAGCCTAGAGTACATTTATGTGACTCCTTCACCATCCTTGATATTGAATTGGTCAAGCTGATTTTGGAGCACATGCAACTTAGATTCCCTGACGAATTCGGTTCCTTTGTGCATATCAACTAAAGTATCCCAAATTTCCTTGGCATTTTCAAGACGACTTATCTTATTGAATTCTTTGGGGCATAGGGAGTTGAATAGAATGGCAAATGCTTGAGCATTGTATTGAAACCTCTTCAATTCTTCCACAACCGCTTCATGATTCTGTTTCTTTCCATCTCCGAAGAATTCACCTTGCAAGCCAACACGAACAACAACCCAACGTGGGGATTATGACCAAGAATATGCATTTTCATTTTATGCTTCCAACTAGTAATGTTTGTACCATCGAAATATGGACCTCTACGGTGTTAATTTCCGTCGCTAGACGGCATACGTACTCTCCTAGGTTATGAAACCAATACAGTGGAGACTAATGCTCTTATACCACTTGTAGGATTGAAAGTATGTCTAGAGTGGGGTGATAGACTACTTAACCTTTTACCAATTATATCGGTTAGCAAGTTGTGGAGATTTTACCAAGTCTAGCAATACCCTACACATGCACGTCTACAAGTATAGCAGTGAAAACTAATGGCATTGCAAGTGTAAGTAAAGGAGGGTTAGTAAGATCAAACACAATGAAGACATTGAGATGTTTTGCGTGGTTCGATAGGTGATGTTATTCTACGTTCACATTGATGGATACATCAACCCAATGAGGGTCACGGCTGCGTGATTCCATGAAGGGATTCACCCACGAAGGGTCCATGAAGAACCAACCTTGTCTATCCCACCGTGGCTTACGTCAACGAAGGGCTAGCCTCACTCGAGGTAGATATTCACGAAGTAGGTGATCTCCTTGCCCTTACAAACTTCTTAGTTCTACTCCACATGATTTGGAGGATCCCAAAGCAACACCTAACCAATCTAGGAGACACCACTTCCGAAAACGTAATAGATGGTGTATGGATGATGAACTCCTTGCTATTGTGCTTCAAAATATAGTCTCATCAACACTCAGTCACCCTCTCATAGAATTTGGCTTCGTAGAAGAGGATGATTGGGTGGAAAGCAACTTGTAATGAAATATTTTGATCTCAACACCTGAGTACATGGTTCTCTCTCAGAAAAATGATGGTGGAAGTGTAGAAATATTCTGAGTGCTCTCTCTACGAAATAGAGGGAGTGTGGTGGTATTTATAGCCATCTCCAAAAATCCAACCGTTATAACATTATTTCCAAACTTGGTGAAACCGAAGTGAAAACTCGGTTGTACTGACTAGTGCATATTTTGTTTATTTGTACTAAATAGTCATGCTCATGCATATTTGAGGAGGGGGAATTTTTCAGCCAGACTGATGGGTTCCCTAGGATGGCATTCCGGCACAGCCGGAGAGGCAAGAACGACCTCTAGGCCACGGGGTTCACAAGGAGGGGCCTCATGGGTTCCTCCTATGACGCGTCGAGAATCGCCGGTGACATCGCTAACCGATGGACCGAGGACCTCGCTTGGAATATCACTGCTCACAACAATGCTTGAAACCTAGCCAAGGCCGATACTCTTATGCTAGTTTCACCCGGCTCGACTGTTTCATTTCAGAGTAATGTTCGCGTGTTAGTCGGAATGTGTGTATATATGTCGTCTAATGGGTCGATATAGAGTTATATTGTAGTACAGATATATGTATAGAATAATCAGTGAGATGCAAGGTGGCAGGTGCACTAATGTAGTAGGAGTATTGTGCATTTGTGCTTTTTATTTAATTTTTTGCTGAGTGCAATTGTGATATATTCTTTTATTCCCCTTTTTGAGCAGAATTGTGCTATATCCTTGTAGTGAGAGTTTTGTCACGGCCTCAACTACCCAACACTGGCAGTAGGAAACACTATCAAACGACCACACCTTTCCAATACATATGCTTGGACCTCGCCAAATACGTGACTTGAGCCCTTAAAATATGGGCGCACACAAATGGGATCCCCTATTTGGCGGACACAGCGATAGCACACCCCCCACATGCGCTCTTGTTCGGCCCATACCAGGATGGGGCGGCCGATTTTCTTCCTTTTTTTGTTTTCTGCTTATTTTGCATTTTCGAAGCGTTTGATATTCCAAAAATGTTAATCAAAAATTTAAAATGTTCAAAAATTTAAAATATTGGTATTTTAAAAGAAGTTCATAAATTTTTAAAATGCTTCGAATTTAAAGAAATGTTCATGAATTTCAGAGAATATTCGTGAATGCTAATAATTGTTTTGCCTTTTATAAAATGTTCATTAATTCCAAAACGGATTAGGAAAATTTAAATGTTCTTCATCGATAGAAAACATGTTGATTGATACAAGGATGTTCAGGAATTTCAAACTTTGTTCCTAAATTCCAAAAATATTAACGAATTTGAAATATATTCATGATTTAAAAAAATCACGCTTTTTAAAACATAAATTGCCAAAAACATATTTCTGAATTTGAAAGAAATTCATGAAACAATATGCTCAAATTCAAAAAAATGTTCATAAATTTCAAAAATATTATAAGATTTCAAAGCAAATGTGAATTATTCAAATATTCATGATTTATTTCAAAGTTTCTAAATTTTAAAATTATTCATCATATGATAAAATGCTTGTGATTTTGAAAAAGAGAAAAGAAAAAAGAAAAAAAAATGAAAATAGATGAAATAAAAAAAATAAAAAAACAATCTAACGGGCCAGCCCATTAGCATGAGCAAGGTTGCACGTTTGGTCCCTCTCTCACCCGCGTGAGAGTGATGTATCATTTAAAGTGAAACCATAGTTTTTCTAAAATTACTAATTAGGAAGTACTCTCCCAAAGATCAATCCATCTTGCGAGGGTATGACGCGCTGCATGTGTGTCACTTGTCGTGATCTGCGAGTTTTCTCTTTTTTTATTGATTAGTTAGTTAAAATGTTTTATCTCTTAAACTATTTTCATTGTTGGATCTGTCACATTGAGATTTTCAAAACTTAATTCTATGTTGATAGGTATCGATGAACTTTTTTATGAATAAGAATGAGAATAAAAGATAAACCGCGAGCACATTTTTCCCTTTCCAAAGTGGCATGCGTTATTTTCCCTTTTCGAGGAAGTAAATCGGTGCCTCAATGAATAGTAAATCAGTGCCTCTCGCGGAACAAAAATATACGATTTTGTTTTGTTTTTATAATGGCATGATTGTGCCTTTTGCGTAAACAAATTTGTGTCTCAATAAAATGTAAATCCACACCTCTTGCGAGAAAAAAAGAAAACAAAACACGTTTTCTCACTTTCCGAGATGCGCGGAAGCAAACCATGCCTCCACAAGAAGTAATTTTGTGCCTCTCGCAAAACGAGAAAAGGCGTTCTTTTTTGTGTTCTCAGACGCACAATCACAAATCTGTGCCACTCTCACAAGGAAAAATGTTCTTTTCTTTTCCAAAGGCACAATCATGTCTCTCGTAAAAATAAATTCGTGCATTCACGAGAAGTAAATCCATGTCTCTTGTAAAAGGAAAAAAACTTTGTAAGAGGCATTTGAGGAAGCAAATTTATGCCTTCACAAGAAATAAATTTGTGTATCTCGTGGAAGAAAAAAATGTGATTTTCCGCGTTAAGTTTTTTGTTTTTTATATTTTTGGTCGAAATAATAAGAAGAACCGAGGGGAAACATAAAAGCCGGCTCCCGAAGGAATATTCCTCAGTTAGTTACTCTCTAGCTTCTCTCCCTAAACGGTTTCTTACCTCGCACATAGACTGGACCGACCCGTTTATTTATTCGGTTTTGCTAGTTTTCAGTTAGCTGAGTTTTTCTTTTGGTCACACTCAGCTTTGTCAGCTGTTGGATGTTGCCGAGTCGCGATTACCGTTTTTCTTTCATGCGACAAGCGTCACATCGGTGTGGTGGCTATATGATTTACTGGTTTTCCTCACAATGCTTACGTGTAAGTTTGTTTTTCTTGCGGTCGTACATTTTGTATATGACAAGACTATACCAGCCCTAAATTATGTCCGGTGGACTCATATTTTGTAGCATGCTTTTGTTATGTGTAGTACTTTCTAGTGTTTTTTTGTGCTTTTTAGTCCATGTTTTTCTAATGTTTTTAGTGTCTTTTTTTGTTTTCCTTTTTATATTAATGACATTAATATTTAAAATCGGATAGTAACTGCAAGATTTAAAATGTGATTGCAACTGTAAATATTCAAAGCCGGGTTGCAACTGCAAGTATTTAAAGTTGGGTGACAATTACATGTATTCGAAGTCGGACCGCAACAACAAGTATTTAAAGTTGGATCGCAACTGCAAGATTTGAAATGTGGCCGCAACTGTAAATATTTAAAGTCGGGTCGCAACTGCATGTATTCGAAGTCAGGCCGCAATTGCAAGTATTCAAAGTCGGGTCGCAATTACAACTATTGAAAATCTAATCGCAACTGCAAATATTCAAAGTCAGGTCGTAATTGCAAGTATTCATAGTCGGGATGCAATTGCAAGTATTCATAGTCGGGTCGCAACTACAAATATTTCCAGACGAGTCGCAACTGCAAATCTTATTTGTGCAATAACTACATAAAAAGCTAGAATCAAGTTGTTCTTTACTAAGAAAAAACAAATTATTACATCACAATTCATATAATAAGGACACACTACTTATTTGTACAAAAATGTTTAGTGGTCAAAGTAGTTGAAGCTAACAAGTCATTACATATTTTTGCTTATGCTTTTTTTTTCTCTATCAACGATTTTTTTTAAAAGATGCGATGTGCAGCAACAAAAATCGAACGAGTAGTTATTGGGCTGGCTAGATGGGGCGCATAGAAACAACAACCATAAATATGACATGTCAGCCCAAAAGAACAAAATGATGGGCTAAAGAAAATAAAAAAGATAAATATAAAATATAATGATATTATGTGAATGAGATCATAGAAAATCTCAGCTAGCTGAGTTCTAGGCACTCCCTTATTTGTTTTCTTTGATCGCTTGAATGCGAGGCTCGCTCATGTGATTGTTTTGCTGGTTTGAATCTTGTTTTTTCGTTCTAATTTTTTGTTCCTTCTTTGATTTTTTTTCTGGCTTTCTTTGTATTCTCATCGGCGTTCTTCATTTATTCCTGGTTTTCACTTGTTTTCCTGTTTTTCTTTGCTTTTTCACTTGTTTTCTTCGTCTCTTTTTTGTTTTTCATCAGTTTTTCGTGTTTTTCTTGTTTCATCCTGGTTTTCATTGGTTCTTTTGCTCTTTTTTCTTCTTTGTTTTTTTGTTTTTATCAGTTGTCTTCGTTTTCCATTGTATCGTTCTTAATTTTCTTGGATTCATTCTTATGCATTGTTTTCTTCGGCTTCTTATTCTTTTATTTTTGTTTTCTATTTGATTTTATTGATTTTCTTCGTATTTATTTGTGTTTTTGTCAACTTTCTTCGGCTTCATTTTTGTCAACACGTGTTAACATTTGCTCGCAGACATTCAACATTTTTCTTTATATCAGAAATACTTTTTATATGCATGTTTAACCTGTTGTAAACATGACTACCATTTTTTGGAAATTTATAGTTTTTATGTCTATTTTTTTCATAGACATTGTATATATTTTTTTATCTAAGATAATTTTTAATACACATATAAGATCTTAAATTACAAGTTTAATATATTTTCAATACATGGTTAAAAATTATGTATTTATTTTAACATTTCTAAATGTTCTGTTACCATTGTCCAAATATATGATTAACATTCTTTTAGTAATACACGGTCAACATTCCTTATACACACATTTAATATTTTTAATCAAGTACATCATTAACTTTTTTAATTGAATATTAATATTTTTTGAATACATGGTCAATATTTGTTTATATACACATTTGACATTTGTTTTCAAATGCTTGATTAACGTTTTACATATACAAGAATACATATTTTTAATACATCACAACATTGGTCCATACACATTTAATTTAATTTTCCTATGCTTGCTCATTATTATTTTCAAATATAAGTTTAACATTTTTTAATAGATGGTCAATATTTTTTCTATACACATTAAAAACAGATATTTAATTAACATTTAAACAGGTGCTTAATTTCTAAAATGTTTGATCAACAATTTTAATTAATTGATTAATTTTCTGCATGCACGTTGTATATTTTTGTATATATTTTTCTTCTACATTGTTAACACGTTTATACACATTTAACATTTTTGAAATGCATGATTAACACTTAAAAAAATATTAATTAAAGTATATTTTTGGAATATATAATTTTATAATTTTTGGAAATATAAACATAAATAGAAAAAGAATTGAAAACAAAAATAGAGAACATGAAAAAAAAAGAACTAGGTTATGGCCTCCAGCGCACTGCCGGGCCATCTCATGTTGTCCTTGCCAACGGGGTTATCTTTGTCTTGCAATAAGCAACATACACAGGGGAGCTTTTCGACCTGTGCGACCAAATCATTAATTTTAAAGTATGTCTTTAAAGATCACTCTTATCCTTTTAGATTGCAATAAGTGACGCACTGCATGTATGTCGCTTGTCATAGCATGATGTTTTTTTTCGTATATTAGTATTTTCAGAATGTTTTATCTTCTAAATCATGCGTCCAAATCTTGAACCGTTTTTACCGTTGGATCTCTCGCGTCGCGATCTTCAAAACTAGATCCACGTTGTTAGTTTTTGATAAATTATTCTTTCAGAAAAAACTGACAAAAAAAACTATGCAACTCGCGATAGAAAAAAACAGAAAAAGTTTTTTTCTTTCCGTGAGGCACGGACGTGTCTATCATGAAGCAAAACCGTAAAAACCGTGTATTTCGCGAAAAAAACAAATTTTTCTCTTTCCGAAAGGTGCGGCCGTGCCTCTGTCTCGGAGGCTTCCGAAGAAACCCTCGCGAACTAGTTGCTCTCCCCGTGTGGGGAATAGATCAAGTGCTCACATGCAAAAGCTGGTAACCCATTATTTGTGAGATCACTAATTAAGGATACTTTTTGTAAAAGTTACCCTCACCTTTCCACTGGCTGACAAGTGGTGCGCAGTATGTGTGTTACTTGTTGCAACATGGAAATTTTTCGATTCGTCTTTTTCAAAACGTTCTATCTTTTAGATCATGCGTCCAAATATCTTTACCATTTGATTCCTCGTTTTGAGATTTTTAAAAGTATATCCCATGTGAATAGATTTCGTCAAACTTTTCTTCCACGAAAAGAACTGAAAACCCTGAAATGAAAAAAATCTGAAGTGGGAAGCACATTCTTTTCTTTCACTTCTTTCCTTTTCGAGAGACAAATCAGTGCTTCTCGTCGAAGAAAATATGTGGTTTTCATGTATAAATGAAAAACACATTTTCCCTTTTCGAGAGGCACATCTATGCTTCTCGTGGAAGTAAATTTGTGCTTCTCCTAAAAGAAAAAATATGTTTTATTGAGAGGCATGTGCCCCTCGCTAAAGCAAATCCGAGATTTCTGTGAAAGCAAAAAATGATTCTTTTTGTTTCTTCGAGAGGCACATATCTAAAAACAAATATGTGCCTTAACGAGAAGCAAATTTATGCCTCTAATCAAAGTAAGAACACACTTTTATTTTATTTGCAATCACAACTGTGACTCGTCTCGTGCAAACAAATATTTGCCTCTCGTGAAAGCAAAAAATGTGTTTTTCTTTTTTTGAGAGGCATAGTTATGCCTCTCATGAAAGAAAATATGTATCTCCATGAAAAGAAAATATGTGCTTCTCATGAAAGCAAAAAAGGGCATGAAAAAAATCAATTTTATTTCTCCAAAACTTAGAAAAAACTGGGCAAAACCCAAAAAGCCGGAAAAAAACAATAATCTCTACTATTAAAGGGGGATCTGCCGTCGTAGTGATGGTTCGACCTGCAACGATCCCCCTTCCATCGCTAGAGAGGGAAGCCCCCCACCCACGTCATCCCACAGATTTTTTTTCCATCCTTCCAAAAACCAAACGGTTCAATGCAGAAAACCACACCGTGCACTCATAAATCAAGCCTGATTCCCACCTTCCATGCACGATGTATTTTTTGTTTTTAAGGTATTCCACCACATACGATGTAAAAGGAAAAAAGAAACCCTCATAAACAAACCACCCACGATGAGGCACCCACGCCCACCATCTCTCACAACCCCTTCCTCCTCCCCATCCCATCTGAGAAAACTCCTCGGTCGTACAGCCCGGACTACCATGCCCGCACAGGATCTCGTAGCCCCTCGATCCAATCTTCGCCCTCACCGGCGCGGGCGGCCTTGCCACTCTCCCGAGAAAAATCCATCTGAGACCAAGCCCGCAACCAGCGTTGTTGGGGATATTACCTGTTAATAACCCGCCCTAGTTGGGCCGAGTCACCGAATCAGGCGATTCATCTGAGTGTGGTTCGGGCCTTGGCCTGGCAAGACCGAAGGTTGTATGGCGGTTTATAATTTCCGGAAGGTCTCCAAGCTTTGGAAGATGGCGACTTGGAGACCGTAGAGGTCGCGATTTGTAGAAAGGAAAATACCCTTGTAAACCCTAGGGGTTCGACCTGTATATAAAGGCGAGTCCCAGGGAAGAAGAGGATAGGTTAGAAATCATCGAGTGCTAGGTTTGGCGAGTTACGCCCTCCTTGTAATCGAAACTCCATCAATACAACTCAAAGCAGGATGTAGGCTTTTACCTCCTCACGAGGGGCCGAACCTGGGTAAATCGCCGTGTCTCTCCTGTTCAACCCCTTTGAGTCGCCACCAAGGTGCGATGGCTCCAGTACTAAGTCCTTTCACGAGGACATCTGCCGTGACAAAACCACGACAAGCGCCCTCACGAGAAGATGATGGCGTACGCAGCGTTATCGAGGTCGAGGAGTCCCTCGATCCAATCCTCGCCCTCGCCATCACCGGCGTCGGCGTCCCCGCCGGTCTCCGTGGGGGTCATCCGGCTCATCTCCGATTACTATGTCATCGGTGTGGTCGCCGAGAAGATGATGGCGTACGCAGCGTTATCGAGGTCGAGGAGTCCCTCGATCCAATCCTCGCCCTCGCCATCACCGGCGTCGGCGTCCCCGCCCGTCTCCGTGGGGTCATCCGGCTCATCTCCGATGACTATGTCATCGGTGCGGTCGCCGCGCCGGACAATAACAACGCTCTCTCATCGCTCGCTCACCTGAGTCTTTGGTTGATGCCCTCCTGTGGTCCTGCCGCCGCTCTATGTGTTGGCACCGACGCCACACTCCGCATGTTCTTCGACAAAGGAAATGACGAACAACGGCGTGTCATCCCATCGCTCTTTCTTCCTTATTTTATTTTTACATCCTTGTCACAATACTTCCCCGTGTTGCTATTGTTCTATAAATTGACCTGCTGTTGTTGTAACAATAGAAGCGAGCTGCAGATTTTTTCAATAGAGTTGATTTGTTTGCAGATACTTGTATGGGTAGAAGAAAGATAGAATTGACTTTGCGTACAGACTATCATATGGATGTGGATGGCTATCACCGGCCAAAGGAGGGTGATGCCAGATGTTGTAGACCGTCAGCGAGGAGCTCCCGGACGAAGATGGCAGTGGCTAACGAGCACAATCTACTCGTTGAGGAGGCCATACACATTCATGTGCATTCTTGGTTTTAGAAGAAACTGGACTGGATTGATTTGAATGAGTTTGATTTGATTCAGTAGTTGTGATACTGTTAAATCCTCGGATGCAACATTTTTTTGGTAGGTCTTACTAAAATGGAGTCACTAAAGTTGGAGAGGAAGAAAAAATACATCATTGCATATTCAGGTTCAATGGTAAATGCTTCCTTATATTCTTGATCTCCAGATATGACTTGCTTCTATATGCACTTTTCTTGC
Source organism: Hordeum vulgare subsp. vulgare (assembly GCF_904849725.1). Classification (NCBI taxonomy): domain Eukaryota; kingdom Viridiplantae; phylum Streptophyta; class Magnoliopsida; order Poales; family Poaceae; genus Hordeum; species Hordeum vulgare. Next base: position 146,642,056 of record NC_058522.1, on the reverse strand, counting down.
TGGTGGAACATAACTAGAGCTAATATTTTTTGTGGTTTTAACACAATCTGGTTGTTGAAAAAAAAAGAATTTGATGTCCCTCCTTTCCTCATGATTTACTATTTGTCTTTCGTATGATGCTCATGCTGCATGGTTCATAGCTGCATCGGGATTATAGGAAGAACTTGGAGTAAATACTTGTGTACAATTCGAGGCATGAATGGAACAACAACTGAGAGAATCTTTTAATTTTTGTTCACTATAGTCTTCTTCAATTTTTGTGAGGGCATGTGATGAAGTCACCGCATGAGATGGGCAGTGCCTCAGCCGTTGTGGACACAAACGAGGTCGCCGCCAAGATCACCTCGTCATGGGCTACTCATCATCCACCGCACGAGGTGCTCCGACACTTCACCCTAAACCCTTACTTCTTCATAAGTACTGAGTTACCTATGCCATAGGATTTAAACAGTTACATAATTGAAAATTGACGTGTGATTTCAAGGCTCGTACTGGCTTTTCCTTACCCTATTTTCTCTCTCATACGCTAGCGATGTCCAATATATTGTAGCTAATGATTATTTATCCCTGTTTGTATGATGTTATGTAAGTGATTCTCTCTCTTTTTCTTTCTTTTCCATGTCTAAAATCTGCATATATTGAGAGATAAAATTGTCTTGTTCATAATTTCAATGTTTGCTTCTTGCTTGGCAACATACTTTAGGAAAAAACACGGTGCATCTCCTGTTAATGTTGCTTGACGGGTTGCCATGTCGAAGTTGCCCCTTTTAGACCGAGGTGGACGCATCAAAGATGTAAATGGCAGAGGATCTTCGCTATGATAGGCATGTTAGTCCTCTCATGTGTCTACCTTGTGAATGCAGGCCGCCAATACATCGAGTTTCAACTGGTTATCCTTCTTTACCGATGTAAAATAGTTAACTAATGGTTTTGTTGTACACTCCCTCTGTTCCTTGATATAAGGTGTATAGATTTTTGCCATTACCGTTCGCTGTTTCTCTATTTCTGACAAGTATTAACTTCTCTTCACTTCCTTTCTTATGTATACATGGTATGATATGTTGTAATATGGATTGGATTTGTATACACTTACTATACTTATTTAAGTGTTAGACACATGGCTCTTGTTCTTGTTCTTTTAATATAACGGATCTTCTTCTAATTCATACGATCACAGTTTCTTGTTCATGCTTTAGGTATGTATGCATTTTTGTTTCTGATGTGAACGCACTCCTAATATATGTGGCTTTGTGTTAAAGTGTTCCAGTATTATTCATGTACTTCTATCCAGTAGGTTGTTCTGTGTATTTTTGTATTTGCTGATTGCAATTTCTTTGCCCTGGTGGATGATTCAAATCCATATAGTTTGCGAGTTGATGGCGGTCTTAGCGGAATTTTTATTTATATATGTTTAAATGTCTTTCCTATGGATAAAATAAACTGCAGTCGATTTAATTTTCAGAATAACAACTGTTGGTGACTACAATTTTTGAATTGTATACAATATCCTTTGCCATTTTTGAATAGTTAACACGAGACATTTGTTCATATCCATAATTGTTCCATTGTGATGGTGTTTGCTTTACTATCTGTCTGCAGGAATATTCTTTTATGATTTGTTCATTACAATTTCTTGAGGACAACACTTTATGTGGAAGCTATGCTACAGACTAGGTGGTAATAATGGCCATTATTTACAATTGCGAAAACTCTTAATAAATGACTCGATCATCTCAAATAAGAAACTACTTATTAATTTGCCACACACAAAAAGGCATAGCAAGTTGTACTCCATCTGTCCTTCAATATAAGACATTTTTGCAAGCTAAACTAGCCTACAAAAACGTCTTAAATGCGGGACTAGGGAGTATGTATCAGTAACAAACCCTTAATTACCATATTTATCTAGAAATTATTATGTATTTACCCCCAAGCAGTCTAAGCCACGAGGTTTGGCTGCTAAAAGCAAGGGCTCCAACTCAAAAAGAAGAAGGGCTCCAATCAACGGTATGGATCTCCAACCCGCGAAAGAACATTAAGGATTTCCACATATGTTCTTGACTTCATTTTGAAGGAAATGGAAATATAAACTGACATATTAACTTGTTTCTTTTCTCACCATATTTTTTGGGAGTTTTTAACTTATGTAAGAATCATGCCATCTACAATGGTATGTGGAACTATGAGTCCTCTCATAAAGATAATGTATGTATTGCTTTTAGCCTTTGAATAAAGGAAAATAAGATTCATATAGAAAAGTATCCTCTCCGTCAGGAATGAGTTAACGCTATGTCATATAACTAATATATTGCTAGTAAATTTGGTGATTACATTTTAGTCATTAAAAACTAGCGTGTCGGGTAAATTGGGATGAATAGTAGCATGATTTTACCTTGTTAAAGGACGAATCTTCATCCCCAAGAGTATTATTCTCTTCACTGTATTAGATGCCGACCCTTGTCCAAGGCCATGGAAAGGAAGCTTAAAGGATTCAACAATAGGATCAATTGTGATAGCAGAAGGGTCAAGTGAGGGTGTGTTTTGTTAACATTTATATCTGGTTTTGATTGATTGGTAATTAAATAGGGAAGGGAGTAACATGATTTTGTAGGAGGAGCCGCAGCCCGCGGTGCATCTTCTCCCCTGCAGCCCGAGCTCCGATGGCCCCAGAGCCGAGTGAAGGTGCGGTAGTGTCATGCATGGGTATGCCGAGCCTGATTGTGTCCTCGCCATGACGTTGACGGCACGCCCTCGGGAGGGTCCTGCACGAGAGTGATAGGAGAGGGTGGCACCAACTGTGGCTGCATCGCTGAGCTAGAAACCGTCGTGCACATCGACATTGCCTGTGGCATCGATGAGCCCTGCAACATCGGTGAGATCGACATGGGTTGCCGCACCGGCGAGAGGTGTGGTACATAGATGCTGCCGGCGCCGATCCGCAAGATTGGATGCGTGGACTTGTAAGGCTCTTTGTAACTCCCATCTTCCGCTTTCATTATATTCTATTGGAATCTGCACATGCACATCTCGTTGATTGGTGCACCGTTGTGTATCTCGGTTGCAGGCTGGTGATGATTGCCATCTTGGATGCCTTCTTCGAGGACCCCAGCTCGCTTAAGGTGACAATTGCTCGTCTGGCTTACTCTTGTTGTTGGATAGGATGCACACCAAGTGTTTGCTCATTTGTCTATGTTGCCTTATAGGTTTCCTGCCTGTCAATATTTTTCCTGTTGAGAAGTGCATATTGTTGATTGGTGCAGCTTACAAAGAGAAGTACCAACTGGTAGACTGGCTGGGGGATTTGGAGACTGCACTCCTGCAAGGAATTGCACCGAGGAGCTCATGTGCTGCCTCCCTAGCACAACCATCCCCAAGTACGTCCTGCTGTGAGACAAAGACGAGGTGTGTACTATGCTTTTTTTTATTGGCTACAAGGACAAATTTAAGATCTAGAACTAAAGGATTATAAGGTTGAATAGGATGAGGAACAGAAACAATGGGTAGCAATTTGTTTGGGGATTGTGCCAACCTCTAGGATCCCCTTCTCTGCCATGGATTTGGATGCTTGTAGATTTGTATCGGGGCACAACAGAGATGAGGAAGGACAAAGCCCGAATAGCTCAAGTGAAAGTGAACGGATATGAACACCACAACCCTCTCAGGTGGGACTGCCACATTCTATCCTCATATTCAAAGTATGATCTAATGTTTCGCCAAAGGCTCCATATGTAATTTGATCTTTGATTTCTAGATCGCTAATCACATGAGCCATTTGATTTGAGAGTATATATTAATTTTCCTGTTCTTTGGATCTTTGAGAGGTAGTTTGATTTGCCGTGGTTTTTGCAAGGGATGTTGGCTGAACAGGATACCCAATTCTCAAACAAGAATGTTGAGATACCCAAGATATGGAACTTCACCCCTAAGCTAGACCACCAGGTTTTTTTGGTTCATGTTCAATGTGAGGTGAAGAGCGTCGAGAGGGCATGTGATGCATGTCCAAGCTAAACTCTAATTTGTTTCTTTTATTGTGTTTAGGTGAACATGTCAAAGGTGCAGTTGGACAAGATGAAGCCATGAATTGTCACACAGGTCACTCAGCTCCATGGGTTTGACAAACTACCTAACTGCTATTGACCTGAATTTAGTTTTATCTGAACTAAGAACACCTGATGTGCTGCTCTAACAAAGAAGTACTCATTTGGTATTCTTTTGCACTGTTGATTTTTGTTCACAATGGTGTCATGTTAGATAAGCCTTTCTGTATCACATGGATGTGATATGTAGTATGGTGTACAAAAGTGATGAAAGGTATTCGTTGGAATTCATTTGGCAGCAACAGTTTATCAAGTTTTTGCCTAGCCAGCTATTTGTAGAATTTCTGCAGCTATACTTTTGTGCCTTCTCCCTCATGTGGAAAATACTAGCAGACTAGCACGTAAATTATTTACATCAAAACTGAGACGTATCTATATATGATGAATGCATTTGTTACTTTATATTCAGCATTACCTCTTGCTGCTATAAATAAAGTAGAAACATGGTAGATAAATAATGAGATTGTTCTACCCATTTTTCGTTGCACAATCCATTACATTTGTTATGTCCTTGCAATCTTACTACTAGACATGATGCTTCCTAGATTTGGAATCCAACCAAAGAACAATCAAGTTTGATTCGGTGCGGTCATTGGGCCTCGCAGCGGTGCTGATGTTTTTGGGCCAAGTTGTGCATAATCTACTGATGCTTATAAAACAAGTTTGTTAACAGATTAAATAGTCCCATGTTGCTTAAAAATAAATAATTATATCAATTTATATATGCCTGTAAGAATGAGAATTAAAAAGCAGCATGAAAATAAACTAAAGGAGGGTGAGCTATGCTTAACAAAAAGTATCACCCGGCTAGCATATAATACATAAAAGGAATTGGGGATTGTTTACTGCAAAACGAAAAAATCTTGGAAGGCCAAAATAAAATGGTTGGTGGGATATGAATCAAAAAATCCCGTCTTACTTTTGTGGGTGACACAAATAAAGGGGATTGTGGGCTAGAAACGAAAAATTTCAACTGAGCAGGATGATGTATGCTAAACGAAAAATAAAAGCATTTGTGGTCTGCGAAACGAAAAAAATTAAGCAAATGCCTCCCGATTGGCATAAATAAAATGCTATGAAACGAATAAAATAAATAAACTGACACTTGGTTGAACAATTTCAGTATTTTATACTATTTTTATTTTTATTTAAAGGCTGAATTTTGTCATCCCGTTGACGTGATTGTCGACAAGTCTAGAATTGTACCTTTTTCAAGCTTGACCTTCTATATGGAGTATCTTATACAACATAGCAAGGTAGCCTATATGAAATAACATCTGGGACAATAACAAGAAGTGCTACTCAAGCGGAGTGATCGGAAACGAATTGAAACATGCATTTCAGAATCCACTCCATTCGCAAAAAATGGAAAAGCAAAACATGGACTTTCTAATACTCTAGCATGCGATTAATTGACTTCCCAAACAACTACATGGCAGAGAAATGTGTGTGATTTATTTTGAACTGATTGCAACAAATATATGTATGGCACATACAACTCTGTTCTCAAAATATATATGTATGAAATTATATTTGATTTTTTTTAATAATGCCTCATGTCTAAGTCTATTATCCCGTGATAACGTACGGGCATTCGGTTAGTAACCATATAAAACATGAAAACGCAAATAGAAAAAAGCCCCGAGGAGGCGTTCAACATATAACAGTTGGCGGCGGTTCAGAGCGTGCCGAGTGGTGCAGAGCCCGTCAATGTGACCCTGGCGAGGGGTACCCCCTAATTACGTCAAACTGTCGGCCATTCCGTAGAGCCTGCCCATTTAAGTTATGGCTTTGGGTCCATGGGTTTTACTTTATTTCGTTTCTTTCTTTCGATGTTTTTCAGAAGAAGAAAAAACACATATTTTTAAAAACTGTCGCAATTAGGTACATACTTATTTTAAAACATATTCTTCCAAATTTGAAAAAAAATCAATATTCGTTCACAAATTTAAAAATAGTTCATGTTTTCAAACAATGTTTATGTTTCAAGCACTTGCTATAAATACAAAAGGTGTTTGGGAACTTTCAAAAAATCTTTCCATTTTAGAAAAATGTATTTTTTAAAATAATCTGAAATCTAAAAAATGTTTGTGTCTTCAAGATTTATTTTTATTTTTCAAACAAGTTTGATATTTGAAAAATATAAATAAAAGCTGCTACTGTGAGTGTGATATAATAGTAAACCGATGTTGTGTATGGTTCACTATAGTGTGTCGTGACTCCCATGTGTGTTGCCTTAACTTACGCTTACTATCCGACCGAGTAGGCCATATCTAAAAATCCCACTCGTTCATTCGTTTGTTCCTGGCTTCAATCCGTCGTCCTTTCTTTGATTTTTGTGTGCAAAAAGTTTTTTTTTTCACGAATACGCAAGCTGCGTATCTTTGTATTGATAGAAGGAGAAAGTAGCATGGGATTACAACGCATACAGGGCCATGTACGCAGAGGCATGGTGCACAAGCGTTGGAGCAAACTAGAACAAGGGGTCTGCTCAGCCGTAGGTGCCTACACTAGCAACTACTCACTAGGGATGATGTTAAGCAGCCCTTTGGCGCCTGCCTTTGCCCATAGGGGCGCCTCGTCTTTGATGGTGTCGGAGACCAGGGTGAGAGAAGGAGTAGCTCGGTCGAAGATGCACGCGTTGCGGTGTTTCCAGAGCCATCACGCCGTGAGGATGATGAGGGAGGATATGCCTTTTCGCACTGGCGTCGGCGAGCGGTCGAGGCAGGAAGTCCACCAAGTCTGGAAGGGGGTGTCAGCAGTTGGAAGATCGACGGCCATGCGAGCCCAGCCGAGGATCTCATGCCAAACCTGACGCGACAACGTGCATGCCGCGAGGAGGTGATGCATGGACTCGAGCTCTTGATCGCAGAGCGCGCAAGAGTCCTGGTGCGGCAAGCCGTGGCGGGCAAGCCGCTCCGTGATCCAGCAGCGGTCTTGCATGGCAAGCCAAAGGAAGAACCTGACGCGAAGAGGCGCCCAAGGACGCCAGGTGAGCCGCCAGTGAGGGTCTTCACATGCGCCCAAGAACAGCGCCTTGTAGCAAGAACTCGCCGAGTACGTGCCGCAAGCGGTCCAACGCCAGGAGGGCACATCTGGCGTGGAGGAGAGCGGTGTGTGGCGCACGAGGCGCCATAGGTCGATGTATTGCACCATGGCCGCTGGGCCGAGTGCGCCTCGGATGTCGTGGACACAGGAAGGTAGGTGAAGGCCGTCGCGCACAGTGCGGTCTTTGCGGGGGCGGCGCGGGACGAGAGCATAGACGAGAGGGGCGATCTTAGCCACGGATCTGCCATTGATCCAGTGATCGGTCCAGAAGCGGCAGGTGTTGCCCGAGCCAAGCTGCCAGCTTGTGGAGGCGCGGAAGATGGCGTTTGCGTCGGCGTCCTGAGGAATGGGGAGGTGGCTCCAAGGTCGCGAGGGGTCCGTGTGCTGGAGCCACAACCATCGAACGCGCAAAGACAAGCCCGTGCGGTAGATGTCGCAGATGCCAAGGCTACCGAGAGAGATAGGGCAGGACACTCGTTGCCAGTTGACGCGGCATTGGCCTCAGTTGGCCTCCTTGTGGCCCGCCCAAAGGAATCCACGGATGATCCGATTCACCTTCTTGATGGCCGTTTTGTTGAAGGCGATGGCCGTGAGGAAATGCGTGGGGATGGTGCAGAGGACATGTCGCACTAGGGTGAGGCGATCACCTTGAGAGAGCATGGCGGCGCACTAGGCGGATAACTTACGGCCGAGCTTGTCAGGGATCGGCTCCAAACTCGTCGAGCAGGCCTTGCGGATGGCAAGAGGCAACCCAAGGTAGGTGATCGGGAAGTGTGTCGCAGGGCACTGCATCTCGGAGGTGATCGTGGCGATGTGATCGTCGGTGCACTGGATCGGGGTCGCCAAGCATTTGTTGAAGTTGGTGTGCAGCCCGGAGGCTCTGCCGAAGACATGGAGGAGGGTGCGCACGGCAGCGATGTCATGTCTGTTCGGATGACAAAAAACGACGACGTCGTCCGTGTAGAGAGATATACTGGATGCCGCATGCCGGGTGGTGAGGCGATGAAGGAGGCCGACGTCCACAGCGCGCATCAACATGGAGTTGAGGACGTCGATCACGATCGTGAAGAGCATGGGAGAGACCGGATCACCTTGTCGAAAACCATGGGAATGGTCGATCGGGGGACCTGGGTGTCCATTGATGAGCACCCTCGTCGAGGCCGTGGAGAGAAGGATGGATATCCACTCGCGCCATCGTGGCCCAAAGCCAAGGTGCGCCAAGACCTGGAGTAGAAACGGCCATGACACGCTGTCAAAGGCCCGTGCGATATCGAGCTTGAGAAGCATACACGGCGCCTTGAGGTTGTGGAGGAGACGAGCCATTTGCTGCACGAGCATGAAGTTGTCATGGATGCACCGTCCTCCGATGAAAGCACTTTGGTTAGTGGAAAAAATGGATCCTAGATGAGGTGCCAGCCGAAGGGAGAGCAGCTTCGCGACAAGCATGGCGAAGATGTGGATGAGACTAATCGGCCGGTAGTCATATAGTGATCACGCGTCCGCACGCTTTGGGAGCAAAGTGAGGAGTGCCTCGTTGAGCTTTGAAAGCTTCGGCCGTTCATGGAGTATAGTTTGTCGAAAGCTTTGCGGAAGTCATGCTTGATCATGTCCCAACAAGCAACAAGGAACTCGGAGGTGAAGCCATCGGGGCCGGGCGCCTTGCCGTCCGGCAAGCTTTTGACGGCGTCCCAGATCTCGTCATCGGTGAATGGGGCGTCCAGCACGAGCAGGTCGAACTGCGGAACTTGGAGAGCATGGAGATCAAGCGTGATATCGCGCTCTGTAGCGGTGTCGAGCACCTCGGAGAAGTGGTCGAAGGCGACATTGACCATAGCTTCGTGATCAGTGATAGTGGTGGAGCCCACCTGGAGGCTCGTCATAAGGTTGCACTGCTTGCGGTGTGCCGCGTGGATTTTGTAGTAGGATAGCGCGGCGTCGTCGCTACGTAGCCAGGAAAGGCGCACTCGTTGCCATGCTATCGATCTCTCAAGGGAGGCGAGGCCCAGGTACGAAGCCTTGAGCTTCCGACGCAGCCAGGTCTCGAGGAGGGAGAGTGGCCTGGAGTCTTGTGCCGCGTCAAGGCGCGCGATGAGCTCTAGCGTGACCTTGAGCTGCAAGGAGATGTTGCCAATCGTGCGCGCGCTCCATCGCTGCAACTGTCTTGCCGTAGCCTTGAGATGTGCCACGATCCTTCTAAAAGGGTCGGCGTCAGGCGCGGAGGATGTCCAAGCCTCAGAAACCACGTCGTGGAAGCCTTGAAGCTTTGGCCAGAATCTCTCGAAGTGAAAGCGTCTAGCCCCGGGTGGTCGTGCCACACAGTCGACCAGGAGCGGGCAGTGGTGCGAGGCTGCCGAAGAGAGGCACTGAAGGATGCAATGGGGGTGAGCAGTCTCCCATCCACAGGTGCAGAGGATGCAGTCGTTACAGACTAGGGTCGGGTTGTTGCGCTCATTAGACCACGTATAACGGCGGCCGTGCATGTATAAGTCACGGAGCTCCTCATCAGCAATGAATCGTCGAAATCTGCCCATGATGTGGTGGTTGATGTTTGCATTGCTCTTCTCGGCCGCTGAGAGGATCATGTTGAAGTCACCGCCAAGGAGCCACGGACCTATGCGGGAATCACGCACATCGTGCAGCTCGGCCAAGAACTCGAGCTTGGCGTCGTCGTCTTGTGGTCCGTAGACCCAGTGATCCACCAATGGCCCTCGCCAGCCGGGGGGGGGGGGGGGGTAACGATAGCTGTGACATGGTGTGTGCCAACGATTGGGTTCGAGAGGGAGAGGTCCGAACATCGCCAGGCAAGGAAGATGCCCCCACGGGTGCCGGTTGCGGGGAGGAAGAAGTAGTCCTCAAAGAGTGGACCGAGCGTGTCAAGCACAATGGAATCGGTGACGAGTGCTAGTTTAGTTTCTTGCAGGCAAACGATGGACGGGGTGGCAACGGTGATCACGCTACGAACAGCCGTTCACTTGGCACCGGAGTTCAGGCCACGAACGTTCCAGCAGATGGCTTTAAAGTTGTAATCCATAAAAAGATGATGGAGGCGTTAGGGTTACAGGATCGACAGTGCTAAGCCTCAATGAGCTGCGCGCTCACCGCGCGGGCGGTCGCAGGGAGCGCAGACGGGAGCTGCCAGCCAAAGAAGTCCGCGATGCCCTAAAGGACGTCCATGGCCAGGGGCTGTTCGAAGAGAAGGGCATACTTGTCAAGAACATCGCTGGGGATGGGGGAGTCGTCATCTTCAATGAGGCCAAGGCGCCGGAGAAGGACTCGTTTAGCTTTCTTCTCTGAACTGAGACCGAGATCGGCCCGGGCGATCCGGAAACTGCGCCGTGGCGTAAAGTTAGCCGGTAGCTCCTTCCGTCGACGCCGTGGCTTGGGCGCACGCAAGAGGGAAGAGGCCCTGACGGGAATAGCGTCAACAAAGGAGGCGAGAGGGGCGTCGTTCGCGGCCATCTGCATGGGCTGCATGGCCAGGTCATCCGTCGCAGTCGTAGCTGGCTCCTGGTTGGGTGGCAGCGCCTCGAAAGAAGCAGGTGGGGCAGAGCTGGGGCTGGGGGGGGGGGGCAGCAGGCGAGAGGACAAGCGCCATGCATCGCTCCTGGCGTGGAGTGGCGGGAGACGCGCCATGCAGCGATGGGATGGACGCGGGCCCGGAGGAAGTGATGGGGTCATGCACGTCGCCCCAGGGTCCCGATCCATGAAAGGAGCGGCATCCAAGGGTGGGGCCATGCCAGGCGGGGCATCCAATGCCGAGCCGGCCATCCAATCCGGGCCAAGCAGGATTGGCGCGGGATCCGAGGGCGCGGTGGGGTGGCAGTTGGAGACAGGCGTGGACGGGAGGGGCGGAACGACATGATCTTCGAGACTTGGCGAGGAAGGCCCAACAGCGATTGGCGCGTTCGAATCATGCACGTCCCAAACCTCCTGGGTCCCGCAGGAAAGCACATGAGTGGACAGGTGGGCCTCTGCAGCAGGCGGTGGGCTGTCGGGGCGGGCCCGTTGTCTGGGCAGAACGGTTTCGACAACAGAACCCAACCTTTGACGCGCGGGGACCCGGTGAAAAGGTGCGAGACTGCCGGGGTGGGGCCCTAGGATACTAGCCGAAACGCGGCACGGCGGTGGCGCGTGCGCCCGACGGCGACTACGCCGGTGGCCGTCCCAACGAGGAGGAGGGCGCGTGCAGTCCGGCTGGGCGGGAGGGAAGTCATGCTGCTGCGGCCAACGTAGGGGGAGAGGGGGAGAGCTTGGCCCAGGCCAGCATCGCCGGCGGAGGGCGGCAGAGGCGGAGGCGGAGATGGGCGGCGGTAGTCGAGCCCGAGTGCGAAGCGCTCCACACGATCCGGATCGGCGTCGAGATCCACCGCGTCGTCGTCTTGCACGAGAAGCTCGGAGGAGCGTGGGATTGCGTCGGGGTTGATGGTCCAAGCTGCAAGCTTGAAGACGGACATGTCGGACATGTTCCAAGTCTCCGGCGCGAGGTGCTCGATCTTGCAGAACAGAGAGAGCAGAGTCTCGGCGGCGGAACGATGCCAGGCGTGGTCAGGGACGCCGAAGAGCTCCAACGAGACGAGGAACAGGGCCTTCACCGGCTCAGAGCCCGCAGACCGGCCCCATGGGTGGAAGATGAGGCGGAAGCGAGGCGTGCGCACGCGGGTGGTGGCGACGCGGGCGCGCAGCGAGGGGTCTTTGAAGCGAACGAGGAAGTCCTCCGGAGCGCGCCGGTGGACGGAGAAGTCGCCGTCGGCAAGGCCGCACTAGGAGCGAAGGGCCTCGGCAATCTCATCGCGAGAAACACTAGTGCGCCGGCCCGCGACGATGACCGGGAGCGCGCACTCCAGAGCACGCTCGGTGGCGATGACCTCCTGGGAGCGGGGTAGGTAGCAAATAGCCGTGGCCGGGCGGGAAGCAGGGTGGCCAGAGAGCGGGGTGGCGACGGAGAAGCCCACCGAGGCTGGTGAGGAGGGGCGTGAGGACGTTGCAGGCACCGAGGATGCCGGCGAGGGGCCGTCGAGCCCGCCCGACGCAGTCCACCCGGAGGACGCGGGGGAAGCCGACGAGGGGCGCTGGCCGGCGGTGGATGCTTGCCCGGAGGACGCGGGTGTTAGCATCCCGGACGAGGAGCGGGTGGACGCCGCCGAGCCAGACGACATAGGGCGGCCGTCGACCGCCGTCGGGGAGGGGACGCGTCGCCGGATGGGAGGGGGGAGCGGCCGTCGGCGGAGGGAGGGGCGGCACGGGGGAGATGGCACTGCTTGGCGATGTGGCCGAAAAAATGACACCTTGCGCAGCGGATATCCTTCCGGCATTCAGAGCGCGGATGGGCGTCGAGACAGCGCGGGCAGTCCCCTTCAAGCAGCCAGGAGGGGCGCGGGCGAGGCCGACAAATCCCCTAGCAGCCTACCATGCGTCGTGCGTGCACCCCTCCTGATGGCATCCGACAAATCTCGGAGCAGAGGGGGGGGGGGGGGGCGGCGAGCGGCAGGCGGCGAGGGGCGCGTAGCGGGCGGGGAGGACGAGGGCCGCCTCGCCGATGAGGGGACACCGGAGCCCGGCGGCGGCGGCGGGGGGGGGGGGGGGGGGGGGGGGAGGGGGGAGGGGGGAGAGCCATGATGGCGAGCTGGGCGGCGTGGCCGGAGTGGCCGGCGCCGAGGGCGGTGGACGCCGGGGCCGGAGTGGCCGCCGGCGTGGGAGCGCGGAGCTAGGAGCTAGGAGCGTGGGAGGAGCCTTGGATGCGATCTCGTGCATCATGCAAAAAGTTCACTTAGCTTATTAGCCTGTGACCCGTTATACTGCTCATGGTTGAACAATTTGATACGGTTAACCATTGAATTCTCAAAAAGGTGAAAAAAATCATGATTTTGAAAAAAACATTGAATTTGAGAAGGCTCGTAGATTTTAAAGAGAAATTCAAATTTTGAAGAAAAAACATAGAATTAAATAAATCATGAATTTTTTTAAAAACTACATAAACTTGTAACAAGTTCACTGATTTTGATAAAAAAATATCGGTTATAAAAAAAGTTCACTGGTTTTGAAAACAAATCATAGATTTGAAAACCTTCATTGATTTTGAAAAAAAACTTGAATTTTGAGAAAAACATTTGCAGGGATTTGAAAAAAGGTAATTGATTTTAATAATATCATGCATTTTGAGAACAAAGTTTGCGTATTTCAAAAAGTTCATTGATTTAGAAAAAATAACAAATTTGAAGAAAGTTTTTATTTGCAACACCAACTTGATGGATGTAGGAAAAAGTTCACCGGTAGTAGCAAAATGCAACTACGGTTGCAGCAAAAATTCGTCGCACGCGTCACTTGGTGACAGGTCCACCTTGATTGATGTAGCTTCCGCCATCATGGTTCTTGTCGCATCCATCAAATTCCAGTTCTTCCTCTCCGTCACGTTGTTCTGTTTAGGGGTATAGGGTGTTGAATATTTGTGCTTGATCCCCTCGTCACTAAGGAACTCATTCAAGGTGTAGTTCTTGAACTCGGTGCCATTGTCACTTCTAATCATCAAAATCATTGCTTCATATTGACGTTGAGCTTCATTAGCAAAGTCGATGATAGTTTGTTGAGTCTCACTCTCCTCTTGAAGAAGTATACCCAAGTGTATCTTGAGTAGTCATCTACAATCACCAAGCAATACTTTCTTTCTCCAAGCTATCAAAAGATGGAGGACCAAAGAGATCCATGTGAAGAAGCTCCAAAGGCCTTTTAGAGTAGATGATAGTTGTGGGACGGTGAGCTATTTCATGAAGCTTTCCTTCAATACAAGCACTTCAAGCACGGTCTCTGGCAAAACTCACATTTGTTAGTGCACGAACATGGTCCTCTTTGAGGAGACTTTGCAAAGCTCTCATATTGACATGAGCTAGCCGGTGATGCCATAGCTAACTCACATCAACTTTAGCCATTAGACAAGTTGCGATCCTAGTAGGTCGTTTCGAAAAGTTCAGCACATAAAGACCGTTCTTGACATGTCCAACAAAGGCTACTTTAAGAGTCTTGCTCCACAAAAGGGTCACGGTATCAAGATTAAAGAATGTGGCAAAGCCCATAATTGCAAGCTGACAAACGGAAAGCAAATTGTATGCAAGGGACTCAACAAGCATGACCTTCTCTACAGATAAATGTTGAGAGATGACCACCTTACCAAATCCCATTGTCGGGGGGATAACCCCGGAGTAGGCTCATCGAGCCTACTCCTTTGCCTTCAACCAAGGAAGAACAACAAGAACCATTCTGCAAAGACCAAGTCCCCTGGCCAGCTAGGAAGTACCTGCCGGCTGGGGGCGAGACGACCAACTCTCTAGCCGGCCAGGAAGCACCTGCCGGCTAGGGGCGAGGCAGACGAGCCCAGCCCGGCTAGTCGAGCGACTAGTCGGCTAGGGAGCACAAGTCACATCAGACTGTAGGTCATGACGAGACCCTACGTTTTAAAGGTGGCTACGCGTCAGCAAAGGTATTGGATCAGGGTGCACAGCAGGTACAAGCGTCGGCGGCCACGCCGCTGACCTCCTTCGGCTCCGATCCATCACCCTGCACAGTGTCTGCCCTTCAAACTCATACTCCATTACTGCACTTGGCGTGGGAACAGTGGAGACGGCCGTACTGCCTGCCCATGACGATCCTCGCTGGACGACGCCGAACGTACCACACGTGACCTGCGTCAACCTTACGCGAGAGCCTTATTGGCTAGCTGGCGGGTCCCACAGCCAGACGGGACCTCGCAGCCGGCGGGCCCCTCCAGCGACAAGACAAGACCCCGTGGGCCCCCTGGCCAGCCGGCGAGGCTGCCAGCTAGGCCCCACTCTTGTACCTTTTATCCATATTGTAGGTCGGTGGGTTCATCTATAAAACCCCCTGGCCCCCCTCCATGCAGAGGGGCGGTCAAGTCATCACACACACATCACATAGGACAGGCAGACGCGAGCCCGCAGCTCCTTCTTCCTCCTCCGCAATACAGCTCCAGGAGCACTTTGTATTCCCATTTATACATCATACACTCCGGCAGGATTAGGGGTGTTATCTCTACGGAGAGCCCTAAACCTGGGTACATCATGCATTCCATGCTTGTACCATCCTCGTTCCTAGCACTCTCTGGTGCCACTTTAGTTCCCACCATCTTTAGCCTACCCATGGCTTATGTTGTGAGTAAACACCGACATTTGGCGCCCACCATGGGGCCGTCTGCGGCATCGGCTGTCTTCACGCGCTGGGCGGGGCCCTGCTCTTACACCGTCGTATGCATCGCGTCTTGACCGATCTGCATGCCCGTGGAGCCTGCTTTCGATGAGGCTTCATCGATGATGATCGACGTCCCAGTCCGTCATGCGGACTCTAATGGGGAGTCTGACGATGAATCGCTCCCCAGCGTCGTCGTCGCTGCTATGGAGAACCTCAGCGTTCTCTTTAGCGACTTGCGTCTCAAGGACATTCCTCGTTACCCTGGCGAGGACTTCGATGTCAAGGCGTTATGCGCTAGCTTCAGTAGGCTCTCTATCGCTGAGACGCCTACATTCGACATATACCCTAGCAATGTACTCGTCTTCGACGGTCCTCCGTCGTTTCTGGGGTTCTTTACCCCGTATCACGTCGCCGCTATCTCCAGCATTGTGGAGGTGAAGGTTATCGGTGCCGGAACCAGCAAGGCTCATGGCAAGGCGTTAGAAGACACTGGTGAGCCTGCTGCTGTCTCCGCCGATACACTTCAGGCCGCTCTTACCGGCTTGAAGACACCCATCTCCACCTACACGAACCCCACCGATGCGCGGGCCTCGCTGGAGGAGGCTCGCAGGTAGATCTTGGAGGAGGGCATCGCCATTGCCGCGGCTAAACGCCGGATGGAGGCCACGCAGCGCGAGTATAACTCCGCCTACGGCCTCACTCCGGTTTCCGAGGGCCCTAGCCAGCTTGGCGCGGTCCGCGGCCACGGCCGTGTCATTGCCGAGATCCTAGGCGGCAAGCAACCCATCTACGAGACTCCTGCGGCCAACTTACGGGCGGCCCAGGAAGCCATGGCAGAAATGCCAGGCTTGGAGGGCGAGGAGCGCGTCCTTCAGGAGAAGCGGGTCAAGGATCTCCTTGACGCCGCCAACGAGCAGCAGACACGGCTTGACCCCAGTCAGGCTTAGTCGGAGTGTCCGGGACCCAATCCCGGAGCTCGCCGTAACCCGAGCGGTCATCTGCAAGCCGAGGGATCTTCCTCGCATCGCACTTCCGGCCAGAAGGGCGATGGCAGCCACGACAGGCGTTCTCAGCGCCAGAGCGAGCCAACTTCGAGCCGGCATCGCAGGGATGATGAGAGTGATTCAATGTATGAGGTTCCTCATCCGGGGAGGACCCATGCTGCCGGATCATAAGGCACCCTTCCGATCACGGTTCGGATCGGCGCTCGCGTTCCACATGGCGACGGCGACGCTCGGAGGCATCTCAATGCCCTGGCGCAGCCAACTCTTCTGGAGGAAGACGGTCCCATCGGTCCGGCATGCTTTGGCCCCCGGATCCGAGGGGAGCCGTTTCCCCGAGGCTTCACTCTTCCTCGGGACACCCCCAAGTACAACGGCACAGCCAAGCCAGAAGACTGGCTGATCGACTACACCATCGCCGTTGGCATCGCCAGGGGCAACAAGCGCGTAGCCGTCCGCTATGTGCTGCTCATGCTGGCCAGCTCGGCTCGGACATGGCTTAACAGCCTTCCAGCCAGCAGCGTCAACTCACGGGTTGACTTCGAGGAGCGTTCTTCCGCAACTTCACTGGCGCCTACAAGCGCCATGGCCGGCCTCGCGAGCTGGCCATGTGCGTCCAGAGGCCTGACGAACCCCTTCGCGACTATGTCACGTGTTGGACGGAGCTTCGCAACTCCTGCGAGGGAGTGCATGAGGTACATGCCATCCAATACTTCATCGACGGCTGCTGAGACGGCACTCTCCTCAAGCACAAGCTCATGTGCTCCGAGCCCACCTCTGTGGCGGTGCTCATGGCCAAGGCAGACAAGTACGCCACGAACGACTCCGTGATGCGGGTCAAGGTGACCGCCTTGGACAAAGCTGTCCCCATGCCGACTACTCCCAAGCCGGCTAGGGACAATTGAGGCAGCCATAACAACAACAAGCGCAAGGCGGATCAAATTGATTCAGGCTCCAACAACAAGCTGGTAGCCAACATGGAGGGAGAGGTGTCGGCTACTCAAGCCACCTCTCAACGGAGGCGGACTGGCAAGAACGACTGACAACCCAAGCTTAGCTTCGAGCAGATGCTAGACGTACCCTGCAAGTTGCATTCTGGGGCGAAGCCCTCTACCCATACCCTTCGCAGTGCAACTTTGCATGACCACTGTCGCAAGGGGAGGGCCTGCCGGTTGCCCCAGGTGCAGCTGCAGCGCCTCATACTCCAGCTCCCGGTCCAGCTCCGGCTCCGCCGCCGCCGCCTCACAACGACGGCCATCTCCATGATGACTACCCCCATCAAGACGGAGCATTTGCGGTCTTCACCAGTGAAGGCGACGACAAGCACAACCAGTGCCAACGTCGACGCAAGGTGAATGCCACGCCCCCCCGGTTCCCCAATACATGCATTGGTCTGAAAAGCCCATCACATGGAGCCGGGTTGACCATCCTGCGATGATGCCAAACCCTGGCTCGTACGCGCTCGTCCTCGACCCCACTTTCGCCTCCCAGAGGCTCACTTGCCGGTTCTCCCGGGTGTTGGTCGACGGCAGCAGCAGCATCAACATCCTCTACCTCGACACCCTCCTCAAGCTTGGGCTCAAGGAGAAGGACCTCCAACCGACCGGTACTGTCTTCCACGACATCGTGCCGGGATAGTCCTGCTTGCCGATCGGCAAAATCCAGCTCGACGTCCTTTTCGGCGACAAGGCTCACTTCTTTTGTGAGTCCATATGGTTCTACGTGGTGCATCTCAACAACCCGTATCACGCGCTGCTGGGCAGGCCGACTCTGGCCAAATTCATGGCTATCCCCCACTATGCCTACCTCAAGATGAAGATGCCGGGTCCGAAGGGCATCATCACCATCGCTGGCGACTACAAGAAGTCACTGACTGTGCACAGGACAGCAGCCTCCTGGCCGACGCCATGGTGATTGCTGAGGAGAAAAGGCAGATGGACCGGCTCGTGGCTCAGGCTACCGAGCAGCCGGCGATCCCTACTCATCAATCCCAGTCGGCCGACGAAGGCTCCTTCAAGCCGGCCAAAGAAACCAAGAAGGTGCCACTTGACCCTGCGAACCCCAACCAGTGCATCACCATTGGGGCTAACCTTAGCCCCAAATAGGAAGGCGAGCTCGTCGACTTCCTCCGTGAGAATCAGGACATCTTTGCATGGTCTCCCAAAGACATGCCTGGTGTTCTGAGGAAGTACGCTGATGACCCACAAGTATAGGGGATCTATCGTAGTCCTTTCTATAAGTAAGAGTGTTGAACCCAACGAGGATCAGAAGGATCTGACAAGTGGTTTTCAGCAAGGTAATATTTGCAAGCACTGAAATTATCGGTAACAAGTAGTTGTGTGGTGAGGTGATTCGTAGCAAGTAGCAAGTAACAAAGGTAACAACGGTGCAACAAAGTGGCCCAATCCCTTTTGTAGCAAGGGACAAGCCTAGACAAAGTCTTATAGGAGGTAAAACGCTCCCGAGGACACATGTGAATTTCTGTGAAGCTAGTTTTCATCATGTTCATATGATTCGCGTTCGTTACTTTGATAGTTTGATATGTGGGTGGACCGACGCTTGGGTACTGGCCTTACTTGGACAAGGATCCCACTTATGATTAACCCCTCTCGCAAGCATCCGCAACTACGAAAGAAGAATTAAGACAAAGTCTAACCATAGCATTAAACTAGTGGATCCAAATCAACCCCTTACGAAGCAACGCATAAACTAGGGTTTAAGCTTCTGTCACTCTAGCAACCCATCATCTACTTACTACTTCCCAATGCCTTCCTCTAGGCCCAAATAATGGTGAAGTCTTATGTAGTCGACGTTCACATAACACCGCTAGAGGAAAAACAACATACAACACATCCAAATATCGAACGAATACCAAATTCACATGACTACTTATAGCATGACTTATCCCATGTCCTCAGGAACAAAAGTAACTACTCACAAAGCATAATCATATTCATGACCAGAGAGGTAATGAATAACATCAATGATCTAAACGTATAATCTTCCACCAAGTAATCCAACTAGCATCAACTACAAAGAGTAATGAACACTACTAGCAACCTTACAAGTACCAATCGGAGTCGCGAGACGGAGATTGGTTATAAGTGATGAACTAGGGTTTGGAGATGAGATGGTGCTGATGAAGATATTGATGGTGATCAGTCCCCTTTGATGAGAGGAGTGTTGCTGATGACGATGGCGACGATTTCCCCCTCCGAGAGGGAATTTTTCCCGGCAGGATCGTCGTGCCGGAGCTCTAGATTGGTTCTGCTCAAGTTCTGCCTCGTGGCGGCGGCGAATCCTCCGAAAAGCCTCCTCTTGATTTTTTTCCAGACGGAAACCCTTCTTGTAGCAAAAGGGGGAGCCAGAGGGGCAAGTAGGAGCCCACAAGCCCCCTAGGCGCGACCAGGGGGGCGCGCCTAGCAGGCTTGTGGCCTCCTGCTGGCGCCCCTCCGGTACTTCTTCGGCCCAGTATTTTTCATAAATCCCAAAAAAAAATCCACGTTGATTTCACGGCTTTTGGAGTTGCGCAGAATAGGCATCTCAAAGTTGCTCCTTTTTCAGGCCAGAATTCCAGCTGCCGGCATTCTCCCTCTTCATATAAACCTTGCAAAATAAGAGAGAAAAGGCATAAGTATTGTACCATGAAGTGAAATAACATCCCAAAAAGTGATAAATATCAAAATGAAAGCATGATGCAAAATGGATGTATCAACTCCCCCAAGCTTAGACCTCGCTTGTCCTCAAGCGAAAGCCGAGATCAATAAACATGCCCACATGTTTAGGGACAGAGGTGTCGACGAAACAAGATACGAACATGCAGGCATCATGATCATGATCAGAATAGCAATACCAACATATAATCTCTCATGCTAAAGTGATAATTCCTTCGCAAAGTAAAGCATGGATCAAGAGAATTAACAACCGATAGCCTTTAGTCATTGAAGCAATTGCAATTTATCACAACGTCAGAAAGAGTCAAATAAGAGCTTGTAAAGAAAATCCACATACTCAATCATCCTTTCGTTCTCTACAATTGCTACAACTCACGTGGTACTCATGAGATCAAAGTTTCAGCTGGACACAGAGAAAGATAGGGGCTTATAGTTTCGCCTCCCAACCATTTACCTCAAGGGTAATGTCAACAATAATAATTCATGAATTCTTACTTCCAAGTTGACATATGAATATAGATCTTTCCCTAGAATATGATGTTAGCCAAGATAAATGTGAAATAAGGAATTGGTGAAGATCACCATGACTCTTTTAAGGGCAAAAAGTAAAGGTACAAGATAGTCCCTTCGCAAAGGGAAGCAGAGGTTGTCATGCGCTTTTGAGGTTTGGATGTGTGTCTTCTTAGTGTGGAGGAACGTCACTTTATATTGCCTCCTGTGATAAAGAACTTTATTATGCAGCCTGTCTCTTTTATGTCTTCCTCATCACAGGTTCATACAAAGATTATTTTCCACACACTAATAGATCATACATATTAGGGAGCAATTTTTATTGCTTTTGCACCGATGAAAACTTACTTGAGGGATCTTACTCAATCCATAGGTAGGTATGGTGCACTCTCATGGCAAAACTGGGTTGAAGGTTTATGGATGCACAAGTAGTATCTCTACTTGGTGCAGGAGTTTTGGCTAATATGAGGTGGAACTAATCGTCACATGCTAAGGGATCTCTAGTCATATAACATTGTTCGGAACCAAGCAAACACAATTCATTATGTTGTCTTCCTTGTCCAAAATCTACTTCTAAGCATGCAATAGTTTAGTGAGTGTTCACAATCATAGATGGTGTCAAAGATGATATATTTATATGTGAACCTCTCATTCTTTATCACTTCCTATTAATTGCAACAATGACCAAGGTCTACGTTTGTCTACCCTCAACAAGTTTCAATCATCATTCTTTTTATATGTGAAGCCATCACTTCCCATAAGATCATTACATGATCTTTCATGCTTTTGTTCTTTCTCATTCTTTTGATCATGGCATGAGGCAATGCCCTTAACTAAGACACTCTTTATTATATGGCTCACGAGCTCGAATACATCGGGGGTGACACAAAGCAAAACTCAAGCCTAAAACACTAAGACCTTTATTCTACTAGAGAAAGAGAAAACTGAAAAGGAACAAACTAAAACAAAGGTAAAGACAAAAGATGTGATGGTGATACGATACCGGGGCAACTCCCCCAAGCTTGGCACAAGCCAAGGGGATTTCCCATACCCGTGCTCAGTTGTCTTCCTTTGGAGGTGATGGTGGTGGAGTTGTCGCAACCTTTGATTCCAAGAGGGCCATCAATCTTTGATTTATACCTTGGAGATCTGTGATATGTTTCTCCAGCAAAACAACTTCACGAGAGATATAAGTATTGCGAGCACGAGTTGTTTCACAAAACCTCAAGAGTTAAATCAAGGATGGAGACAGTAGGTGGAGGTAGGGTTGGAGGAAATCCACTTCTTCAACTTCTTCTTTGTTGAACAAAGATTGTGCTTCGTCCCACGCCGGATTCTTCTTCTTAGCTCTGCCCTTGGCTTCCGTGACTTCCACTCTTTTCAGATCAACATCTACTTCTTCATACACTTGAGGGAAATTTTTCTCCCCGACAGACTCCTGAGACGGCATCCTTCCTCTAAAGCTGCAGCAGAAAATAGGATCGAAACGAAAACAGAGGAAATTCGCGTGATACGAGGGTAAGACCTTTCGGGAGAATATATAATGATTTTTTCAGACTAGAAGGAGTACTCCGCAAGAAAACGGAGTCCGAGAGGCATACTAGGTGGCCACAAGCCCCCCAGGCGCGGCCAGGGGGTGGCCCGTGCCTGGAAGCCTTGTCGCCTCCTCGTGCACTTTCCGGACTACTTCAATTTTTTCTATTTTTCTAAATATTCCAAAACGGAGAAAAAAATCCTACTGGAAAAGTTTTGGAGTCTGTTTACTTACCGAAACACATAGCTCTTCGTTTTCGGAGTCTGAAACAGGCTGATAAATATCCCTTAGGTATTCCTCCGGAGTTATGGTATTGATAATATTCCTTTCAACATTTATGAGAGTACCTGAGATATAATGCTTGATTCTCTTGCCTATTTGCCACTCTCGGACAATTACCTTCCGTGTTGTTGATCTTGATAGCACTGGAACGATATACTTCCTCAACAATGTAAGGACCTTCCCATTTAGAGAGAAGCTTGTCTTCAAAAAATCTTAAACGAGAATTATATAGCAAGACATAATCACCTACATTGAACTCACGCTTTTGTATCCTTTTATCATGCCACCTCTTAACCTTTTCTTTGAACAAATTGGCATTTTCATATGCCTGATTTCTCCATTCATCAAGTGAGCTAATGTCAAATAACCTCTTCCCACCAGCAAGTTTGAAATTAAAGTTGAGCTCTTTGATTGCCCAATAAGATTTATGGTCTAGCTCAAGAGGTAAATGACATGCTTTACCGTACACCATTTTGTACGGAGACATGCCCATGGGATTCTTATAGGCAGTTCTATAAGCCCACAGTGCAATTCTATGGTTGACATCGTACTTAGGAAGCGTTTTACGGAAAGCAACATGAATGAAATGTGAACCACCCTCGGTCATTAGATATCCAGGGACTCCAAATCTGGGGAAAATAACTTCTTTAAACATCCTGATAGAGGTGTTGTGATCAGCACTACTAGTGGGGATAGCTTCTACCCACTTAGTGACGTAATCAACATCAACTAGGATATGAGTATACCCATTGGATTTTGGAAAAAGGACCCATATAATCAAAGCCCCATACATCAAATGGTTCAATGACAAGTGAATAGTTCATAGGAATTTCCTGACGTTTACCGATATTACCTATTCTTTGACATTCGTCACAAGACAAGACAAACTTACGGGCATCCTTGAAGAGAGTGGGCCAATAGAAACCTGATTGGAATACCTTGTGTGCAGTTCTATCTCCTGCATGGTGTCCTCCGCAGGCCTCGGAGTGACACTTCTGTAGGATCTGTCCCTGTTCATGTTCACGTACACAACGTCTAATAACACCATCTACTCATTCCTTATAAAGGTGAGGATCATCCCAAAAGTAATGTCTCAAGTCAAAGAAGAATTTCTTCTTTTGCTGGTATGTGAAACTAGGTGGTATATATTTGGCAACGATATAGTTTGCATAATGAGCATACCGCGGTGCACTACATGAAGTATTGATGACATTCAATTGCTCATCAGGAAAGCTATCATCAATAGGTTGTGGGTCATCAAGAACGTTCTCCAACCTAGACAAGTTATCTGCTACGGGGTTATCAGCACCCTTCCTGTCGACAACGTGCAAATCAAATTCTTGTAGCAAGAGAACCCATCTGATAAGTCTAGGTTTAGCGTATTTCTTCTCCATTAGGTACTTAATAGCAGAATGATCAGTGTGAATAGTGACTTTGCAATCAACTATGTAAGACCTGAACTTTTCACATGCAAACACGAGTGCTAAAAATTCCTTTTCCGTAGTAGCATAGTTTCTTTGGGCACTGTCTAGAGTTCTACTAGCATACTGAATAACATTCAACTTCTTATCAACTCTTTGCCCTAGGACAACACCAATAGCATAATCACTAGCATCACACATGATTTCAAAAGGCAAGTTCCAATCAGGTGGTTGAACAATAGGTGGAGTTATCAAGGCCTTTTTAAGCATTTCGAAGGCTTCCTCACAATCATCATCAAAAACAAGAGGAATATCCTTTTGCAAGAGATTGGTAAGAGGCCTAGAAATCTTAGAGAAGTCTTTAATGAACCTTCTATAGAAACCAGCATGACCAAGGAAATTTCTTATACCTTTGATATCTGTTGGGTATGGCATTTTCTCGATTGCATCAACCTTAGCCTTATCGACTTCAATACCTCTTTCAGAAATTTTATGTCCTAAGATGATGCCTTCATTAACCATAA
Organism: Hordeum vulgare subsp. vulgare; assembly: GCF_904849725.1. Classification (NCBI taxonomy): domain Eukaryota; kingdom Viridiplantae; phylum Streptophyta; class Magnoliopsida; order Poales; family Poaceae; genus Hordeum; species Hordeum vulgare. The sequence continues at coordinate 146,617,769 of NC_058522.1, read as the reverse complement.
AGTGGCACTTCTCCCAATTCAAGACAAGGTTGGTGTCTTTACATCTCTGCAATACTCGATCATGATTGCTGAGGCAATCATCAAAAGAAGACCCGTATACGGAGAAGTCATCCATGAAAACGTCAACAATCTTTTCACAGAAGTCAGAGAATATAGCCATCATGCATCTTTGATAGGTGGCAGGCGCATTACATAAGCCAAAAGTCATACGTCTATAAGCAAAGGTACCGAAAGGGCAGGTGGAAGTGGTTTTCTCCTGATCAGATTGTACAACAAGTATTTGGGAGAAACCAGAATAACCATCTAGAAAGCAGAAGTGTGTGTGTTTAGACAGTCTTTCTAGCATTTGGTTGATAAAAGGCAAAGGGTAATGATCTTTCCTAGTGGATTTATTCAATTTCCTAAAATCGATCACCATCCTATAGCCGGTAATAATCCTTTGTGGGATCAATTCATCCTTATCATTAGGAACAATAGTGATACCTCCCTTCTTAGGGACGCAATGCACTGGACTCACCCAATAACTATGAGCGACATGATAGATAATACCTGCTTCCAGGAGCTTTAGTATTTCTTTTCTTACTACCACTTTCATCTTAGGATTTAATCTCCGTTGATGATCAGCAACTGGCTTGGAATCAGGATCAGTTTTAATCTTGTGTTGGCATAGAATGGGACTAATGCCCTTAAGATCATCAAGAGTATATCCAATAGCAGCACGGTGCTTCCTCAGAGTTTTTAGTAACTTCTTTTCTTCAAGCTCTCAGAGGCTAGCACTAATTATAACATGATATATATATTTTTCATCAAGATAAGCATACTTAAGAGTATCAGGCAACTGCTTAAGCTCGAACACAGGATCACCCTTTGGTGGGGGTGGATCCCCAAGCAGTTCAACAGGAAAATTATTCTGAAGGATAGGATATTGTTCTAAGACAACTCTATCTATCTCATCCCTTTCGTCCATATGCATATAATTTTCATGCTCAAGCAAGTATTTCTCTAAAGGATCAGTAGGAGGCACGACAATAGAAGCTAAGGCAATAGTTTCATCCTTACTAGGCAACTCTTTTTCATGAGGTTGTCTACCAAACTTGGAGAAACTAAACTCGTGTGACACACCTTCAAAGCCAACAGTGACATTTTGCTTCTTAGAGTCAATATGAGCATTGATAGTATTGAGAAAAGGTATACCAAATATGATGGGACGAAAGCTATATTGGGTGGTAGCAAGAACGAGGAAATCAGCAGGATACTTCGCTTTACCACAGAAGACTTCAACATCCCTAACAATTCCCACAGGACAGATAGTAGCTCTATTGGCAAGCGGAATAGTGACATCAATGGGTTCTATCTCAACAGGTGCATTCTCGTCTTTAATTTCATCATATAAGGATTGAGGTATTGCACTAACACTAGCACCCACATCACATAAACCATGATAACAATGATCTCCTATCTTAACAGAAACAACAGGTGTGCCAACAACAGGCCTATGTTTGTCTCTAGCATGTGGTTTAGCAATTCTAGCAGCATCTTCACAGAAGTGAATATCATGGCCATCAACATTGTCGGACAGGATATCTTTGATAATAGCAATGCTAGGTTCAACTCTAATTTGCTTAGGGGGTGTAGGTGTTCTAATGTAGCCTCTACATATCACAGTTGAAGCTTTAGAATGATCCTTTATCCTAACAGGGAAAGGTGGTTTCTCAATGTAAGCACTGGGAACAATATGATCATTATAGGCAATGACTTTCTCTTCAACTGGATTGGGTTTAACTACATTGACTTCTAAGGGAGGATGATATTTAAACCACTTCTCTTTGGGGAGATCAATATGAGCAGCAAATGATTCACACAAAGAAGCTACTATCTCACAGTCAAGTCCATACTTAGCGCTAAAGTCACAAAAGGTATTTGTCTCAACAAAGGATTTAATCAAACTTGAAATTGATACCTGACTCCTTACCTTCATCAAGCTCCCAATCTTCAGAGTTGCGTTTAATTCTCTCCAATAAATTCCATTTGAAGTCAATATCTCTGTTCATAAAAGAACCTGTAGAAGAAGTGTCAAGCATGGTGCGATCATCATGAGAAAGCCGAGCATAGAAGTTCTGAATGATAATTTCTCTCGGGAGCTCATGGTTGGGGCATGAATATAACATTGATTTAAGCCTCCCCCAAGCTTGAGCGATACTTTATCTGTCACGAGGCCAAAAATTATAAATATAATTCCAATCACGATGTACTAAATGCATAGGATAAAACTTTTGATGAAATTCCAATTTCAACCGATTGTAGTTTCATGATCCAGTATCATCACATAGCCTATACCATGTCAACGCCTTATCCCTCAAATATAAGGGAAATACCTTCTTCTTGACCTCATCCTCGGGCAAACCTGCAAGCTTAAATAAACAACAAACTTCATCTACATAGATTAGATGCAAGTCTGGATGTGATGTTCCATCTCATGTAAAAGGATTAGCGAGTAGTTTCTCAAGCATACCCGAAGGAAATTCATAGAAAATATTTTCAGTAGGTGCAGCAGGTTGAGGAGAAACTCTTTGTGCTTTCGTTCAAGGTGAAGATACCCCGAACAAGCCCCTCAAAAGATTAGTTTCCATAGTGACAAGTGACAATAAATTTCAGCACACTATATAAATGTTTCCTTACCAAGTTCCACTTACCAAAGGGGCTTCACTCCCCGGCAACGGCGCCAGAAAAGAGTCTTGATTACCCACAAGTATAGGGGATCTATCGCAGTCCTTTCGGTAAGTAAGAGTGCCGAACCCAACGAGGAGCAGAAGGATCTGACAAGTGGTTTTCAGCAAGGTAATATCTGCAAGCACTGAAATTATCGGTAACAAGTAGTTGTGTGGTGAGGTGATTCGTAGCAAGTAGCAAGTAACAAAAGTAACAACGATCCAGCAAAGTGGCCCAATCCCCTTTTTAGCAAGGGACAAGCCTGGACAAAGTCTTATAGGAGGTAAAACGCTCCCGAGGACACATGGGAATTTCTGTCAAGCTAGTTTTCATCATGTTCATATGATTCACGTTCGTTACTTTGATAGTTTGATACGTGGGTGGACTGGCGCTTGGGTACTACCCATACTTGGACAAGCATCCCACTTATGATTAACCCCTCTCACAAGCATCCGCAACTACGAAAGAAGAATTAAGACAAAGTCTAACCATAGCATTAAACTAGTGGATCCAAATCAATCCCTTACGAAGCAACGCATAAACTAGGGTTTAAGCTTCTGTCACTCTAGCAACCCATCATCTACTTAATACTTCCCAATGCCTTCCTATAGGCCCAAATAATGGTGAAGTGTTATGTAGTCGATGTTCACATAACACCACTAGAGGAAAAATAACATACAACAGATCAAAATATCGAACGAATACCAAATTCACATGACTACTTATAGCATGACTTATCCCATGTCCTCAGGAACAAAAGTAACTACTCACAAAGCATAATCATATTCATGACGAGAGAGGTAATGAATAGCATCAAGGATCTGAACATATAATCTTCCACCAAGTAATCCAACTAGCATCAACTACAAAGAGTAATTAACACTACTAGCAACCTTACAAGTACCAATCGGAGTCGCGAGACGGAGATTGGTTACAAGTGATGAATTAGGGTTTGGAGATGAGATGGTGCTGATGAATATGTTGATGGTGATGAGTCTCCTCCGATGAGAGGAGTGTTGGTGATGACGATGGCGACGATTTCCCCCTCCGGGAGGGAAATTTTCCCGGCAGGATCGTCCTGCAGGAGCTCTAGATTGGTTTTGCTCAAGTTTCGTCTCGTGGCGGCGGCGAATCCTCCGAAAAGCCTCCTCTTGATTTTTTCCAGACCGAAACCCTTCTTGTAGAAAAAGGGGGGAGCCAGAGGGGAAAGTGGGAGCCCACAAGCTCCCTAGGCGCGGCCAGGGGGCCCCGTGCCTAGCAGGCTTGTGGCCTCCTGCTCGCGCCCCTCCAGTACTTCTTTGGCCTAGTATTTTTTATAAATCCCAAACTTGCTCCTTTTTCAGGCCAGAATTCCAGCTGCCGGTATTCTCCCTCTTCAAATAAACCTTGCAAAATAAGAGAGAAAAGGCATAAGTATTGTACCGTGAAGTGAAATAGCTGCCCAAAAAGCGATAAGTATCAACATGAAAACATGATGCAAAATGGACGTATCATACGCCGAGCACAAACTTCATGTGCGACCGGATGGAAAGCCGATGAAACAACCTTTGTGCCGCTTCACCGAGGGGAAGCAGCGCACAATCGGGGAAGAGATTGCCCGGCTCCTTGCAGCCGGCTTCATCATGGAGGTTTTCCACCCGGACTGGTTAGCCAATCTAGTCCTGGTGCTGAAGAAGAACAACACCTCGCGCATGTGTATCGATTACACGAGCCTGAATAAGGCATGCCCGAAAGACCCTTTCGCCTTGCCGAGGATAAATCAAGTGATCGACTCCACAACCGGCTGCAAACTGCTGTCATTTCTGGATGCTTATTCAGGCTACCATCAAATCAAGCTGGATCCAGCTGATCGCCTGAAGACCTCCTTCATCACGCCCTTCGGGGCCTACTGCTACACCACCATGACATTCGGTCTGAAGAACACTGGTGCGATATTCCAACGCTGCATGCAGCAGTGCCTACTGCCACAGATTGGTAGAAACATCCACGTCTATGTGGATGATATCGTCGTCAAGACCGAGTAGCACTTCAGCCTCCTCGACGACTTGCGGGAGACGTTCGCCAACTTGCGTGAATACAAGATCCGTCTCAACCCAGAGAAGTCTGTCTTCGGGGTTCCAGGCGGCAAGCTCTTGGGGTTCTTCATGTCCGCTCGTGGCATCGAATCGAACCCTGAGAAAATCGGCACCATCAAGCGGATGGTGAAGCCGGCTCGAATCCTCGATGTCCAGAAGTTCGCCGGCTGCCTGCGTCCCTTAGCCGGTTCGTCAGCCGGCTCGGCGAGAAGGCGCTTCCACTCTACCAGCTCATAAAGAAAACAACCAAGTTTGAGTGGAACGTCCAGGCGGATGAAGCCTTCCGCGACCTCAAGTGGGTCATCTCAAGCCTGCCAATCTTGGTAGCACCGGCTGAAAGGGAACCCATTCTCATATACATTGCAGCGACCACTCGCGTGGTTGGTGTAGTGTTGGTAGTTGAGCGCAAGGAGGAGGGCAAGGTACTGTTAGTGCAACGCCCTATGTACTACTTCAGCGAGGTCTTGTCCGCGTCCAAGCAAAACTACCCCCACTACCAGAAAATGTCTTATGGTGTTTACCTTGCCGCAAAGAAGTTGAAGCAATACTTCCAAGAGCATGCCATCACTGTGGTGAGCACTGCTCCACTTTCAGAAATCATGGGCAACCATGATGCGACTGGCCGGATGGCCAAGTGGTCCATCTCCATGGCCGACCACGACATCCGCTACAAGCCACGCACTGCTATCAAGTCTCAGGTGGTGGCCGACAGGGATGAAACCCAGTTTGAGCTGCCGCCTCCAGATTCCACTCATTGGCGATGTGTTGGAAATTTGCCCTAGAAGCAATAATAAAATGGTTATTATCATATTTCCTTGTTCATGATAATCGTCTATTGTTCATGCTATAATTGTATTAACAGGAAACAGTAATACATGTGTGAATAAATAGATCACAATGTGTCCCTAGCAGGCCTCTAGTTGGCTAGCTCGTTGATCAATAGATGATCATGGTTTCCTGATCATGGGCATTGGATGTCATTGATAACGGGATCACAACATCGGGAGAATGATGTGATGGACAAGACCCAATCCTAAGCGTAGCACTAGATCATATTGTTCGTATGCTAAAGGTTTTTTAATGTCAAGTGTCTTTTCCTTCGACCGTGAGATTGTGCAACTCCCGGATACCGTAGGAGTGCTTTGGGTGTATCAAACGTCACAACGTAACTGGGTGACTATTAAGGTGCACTACGGGTACCTCTGAAAGTGTCTGTTGGGTTGGTACGAATCTAGATCGGGATTTGTCACTCCGTGTGACGGAGAGGTATCTCTGGGCCCACTCGGTAGAACATCATCATGAGCTCAATGTGACTAAAGGAGTTAGTCACACGATGACGTGCTACGGAACGAGTAAAGAGACTTACCGGTAACGAGATTGAACAACGTATAGGTATACCGACGATCGAATATCGGGCAAGTTCTATACCGACAGACAAATGGAATTGTATACGGGATTGATTGAATCCTTAACATCGTGGTTCATCCGATGAGATCATCGTGGAGCAAGTGGGAGCCACCATGGGTATCCAGACCCCGCTGATGGTTATTGGCCGGATAGGTGTCTCGGTCATGTCTGCCTGTCTCCCGAACCCGTAGGGTCTACACACTTAAGGTTCGATGACGCTAGGGTATAGGGAATTGTTATACAAGGTTATCAAAGGTTGTTCGGAGTCGCGGATGAGATCCCGGATGTCACGAGGAGCTCCGGAATGGTCCGGAGGTAAAGATTGATATATAGGACGGATGGTTTCGGACACCGGAAGTGTTTCGGGCGTCACCGGTAACGTACCGGGACCACCGGAAAGGGTTCCGGAGGTCCACCGGGAGGGGCCACCAGCCTGAAAAGGTGACATGGGCCAAAAGGTGGAACACAACCAGCCCAGAGTGGGCTGGTGCGCCTTCCACCAGGGGCCCAAGGCGTAGGGGAGAGGGAGGGGGGGGGCAAACACTAAGCCAGGTGGGCCTGAGGCCCACCAGGGGTGTGCCACACCCCTCCTCCCCTCCTGGCCGCCACCTCCTGGCGCAGATGGGGGCTGCCACACCCCTTGGGGGTGGGAACCCTAAGGGCTGCGCCCCCTCCCTCCCCCCCATATATAGTTGAGGTTTGGGGCTGTTTTGAGATACAGTTTTCTCTCTCCCTCGGCGCAGCCCTGCTCCTCTTTCTCCTCCTCTCTGCCGGTGCTTGGCGAAGCCCTGCCGGGAGACCTCGTCTCTCCATCGACACCATGCCGTCGTGCTGCTGGAGATCTTCCCCAACCTCTCCCTCCTCTTTGCTGGATCAAGGTGCGGGAGACGTCACTAGGCTCCACGTGTGTTGAACGCGGAGGTGCCGTGGTTCGGCACTAGATCGGAATCACACCGCGATCTGAATCACCACGAGTACGACTCCATCAACCGCGTTCTAGTAACGCTTCCGCTTAGCGATCTTCAAAGGTATGAAGATGCACTCGCCCCTCTCTCATTGCTGGTCTCTCCATAGGAAGATCTGAATATGCGTAGGTTTTTTTTTTGAATTTATGCTACGTTACCCAACAGTGGCATCCGAGCCAGGTTTTCTATGCGTAGATTCTATGCACGAGTAGAACACAAAAAGTTGTGGGCGATGATTTGTCAATTGCTTGCCATTACTAGTCTTATTCTTTTCCAGCGGTATTGTGGGATAAAGCGGCCCAGACCGACCTTACACGTACGCTTACGTGAGACTGGTTCCACCGACATACATGCACAACGTGCATAAAGGTGGCTAGCGGGTGTCTGTCTCTCCCACTCTAGTCGGATTGGATTTGATGAAAAGGGTCCTTACGAAGGGTAAATGGCTTTGGCATATCATCGTTGTGGCTATCACGTAGGTAAGAAGGCGTTCTTGCCAGAAACCCAAATCAGCCACGTAAAACTTGCAACAACAATTAGAGGATGTCTAACTTGTTTTTGCAGGGTTTGACATGTGATGTGATATGGCCAAAGTTGTGATGTTGCATGTATGATGTATGAGATGATCATGTTATTGTAATAGGTTTCACGACTTGCATGTCGATGAGTATGACAACCGGCAGGAGCCATAGGAGTTGTCTTAATTTATTGTATGAGATGCAACACCATGTGCTTACTACTTTTACTTCATTGCTAACGGTTAGCTATAGTAGTAGTGATAGTAGTAGTTGGCATGACGACTTCACGGAGACACAATGATGGAGATCATGGTGTCACGCCGGTGACAATGATGATCATGCGATGCCTGAAGATGGAGATCAAAAGAGCAAAGATGATAATGGCCATATCATGTCACTATATGATTGCATTGTGATGTTTATCATGTTTTTCATCTTATTGCTTAGAACGACGGTAGCATAATAAGATAACCCCTCTTAAAATTTCGAGAACGTATTCCCCTAAGTGTGCACCGTTGCGAAAGATCGTTGTCTCGAAGCACCACGCGATGATCGGGTGTGATAGATTCTAATGTTCGCATACAACGGGTGTAAGCCAGATTTACACACGCGAAACACCTAGGTTGACTCGACGAGCTTAGCATGTACAGACATGACCTCGAATACAAGAGACCGAAAGGTCGAACATGAGTCGTATGGTTGAATACGATCAGCATGAAGTTGCTCACCATGGTGACTAGTCCGTCTCACGTGATGATCGGACACGGGTTAGTCAACATGGATCATGTATCACTTAGATGACTAGAGGGATGTCGATTTAAGTGGGAGTTCGTACTTAATTTCATTAAATAAACTTAATTGTCATGAACTTAGTCTAAAAGTTGTCTTTAGAAATATTGTAGATGGCCAACGTCAACCTCAATTTCAACGCATTCTTAGAGAAACACAAGCTGAAAGATGATGGTAGCAACTATGCGGACTGGGTTCGCAACTTGAAGCTCATCCTTGAAGCAGCTAAAAAGGCTTATGTCCTAGATGCGCCGCTAGGTGACCCTCCCGCTCCCGCAGCAGCCCAGGACATTCTGAACGTCTGGCAAACGCGGAGTGATGACTACTCTCTGGTTAGGTGTGGCATGTTATACAGACTAGAAACGGGGCTCCAAAGGCGTTTTGAGCAACACGGTGCATATGAGATGTTCCAAGAGCTGAAGCTAGTTTTTCAAGCTCATGCCCGTGTCGAGAGATATGAAGGCTCCGACAAGTTCTTTAGCTATAAGATGGAGGAGAACAGTTGTGTCAGTGAGCACATACTCAAAATGTCTAGGTTACACGGTCGTCTGACTTCACTTGGAGTCGAACTTCCGGATGATGCTATAATTGACAGAATCCTCCAGTCTCTCCCACCAAGCTACAAAGGTTTTGTGCTGAACTACAACATGCAGGGGATGGAGAAGACCATTCCTGAGTTGTACTCGATGCTCAAGTCTGCAGAAGTAGAAATCAAGAAAGAGCATCAAGTGTTGATGGTCAACAAGACCACTAGTTTCAAGAAGGGCAAGGGTAAGAAGAACTTCAAGAAAGACGGCAAAGCCGTTGCCGCGCCTGGTAAGCCAGATGCCGGGAAGAAGAAAAAGAATGGACTCAAGCCTGAGATTGAGTGCTTCTATTGCAAGGGAAAGGGTCACTAGAAGCGGAACTGCCCCAAATACTTAGCGGACAAGAAGGCCGGCAACGTTAAAGGTATATGTGATATACATGTTATTGATGTGTACCTTACCAGCGCTCGTAGTAGCTCCTGGGTATTTGATACCGGTGCTGTTGCTCACATTTGCAACTCAAAGCAGGAACTGCGAAATAAGCGGAGACTGGCCAAGGACGAGGTGACGATGCGCGTCGGGAATGGCTCCAAGGTCGATGTGATCGCCGTCGGCGCGCTACCTCTACATCTACCGTCGGGATTAGTTTTAAACCTTAATAATTGTTATTTAGTACCAGCTTTGAGCATGAACATTGTATCAGGGTCTTGCTTAATGCGAGACGGCTACTCATTTAAGTCAGAGAATAATGGTTGTTCTATTTATATGAGTGATATGTTTTATGGTCATGCTCCACTGGTGAATGGTTTATTCTTGATGAATCTCGATTGTGATGTTGCGCATATTCCTAGTGTGAGTGCCAAAAGATGTAAAGTTGATAATGATAGTCCCACATACTTGTGGCACTGCCGGCTTGGTCATATCGGTGTTAAGCGCATGAAGAAGCTCCATACTGATGGACTATTAGAGTCTCTTGACTTTGAATCATTTGACACATGCGAACGGTGCCTCATGGGCAAGATGACTAATACTCCATTCTCTGGAATAATGGAGAGAGCAACCGACTTATTGGAAATAATACATACTGATGTGTGTGGCCCAATGAACGTTGAAGCTCGCGGTGGCTATCGTTACGTTCTCACTCTCACCGATGATTTGAGTAGATATGGGTATATCTACTTGATGAAACAGAAATCTGAGACATTTGAAAAGTTCAAGGAATTTCAGAGTGAGGTCGAGAATCAACGTGGCAGAAAAATTAAGTGTCTACGATATGATCGTGGAGGAGAATATTTGAGTCACGAGTTTGGCACACACCTAAGGAAGTGTGGAATCGTTTCACAACTGACGCCGCCTGGCACACCGCAACGCAATTGAGTGTTTGAACGTCGTAATCGCACTTTATTAGATATGGTACGATCTATGATGTCTCTTACCGACTTACCGCAATATTTTTGGGGATACGCATTAGAAACTGCAGCATTGACTTTAAATAGGGCACCGTCTAAATTAGTTGAGACGACACCGTATGAACTATGGTTTGGAAAGAAACCTAAGTTGTCATTTCTTAAAGTTTGGGGCTGCGATGCTTATGTGAAGAAACTTCAACCAGAAAAGCTCGAACCCAAAGCGGAGAAATGCGTATTCATAGGATACCCTAAGGAAACTATTGGGTATACCTTCTATCTTAGATCCGAAGGTAAAACCTTTGTTGCCAAGAACGGATCCTTTCTAGAGAAAGAGTTTATCTCGAAAGAAGTAAGTGGGAGGAAGGTAGAACTTGATGAGGTAATTACACCCCCTCTCGAACAGGAAAGTAGCGCAGCGCGAGAAGTTGTTCCTGTGCCCCTACACCGACTGAAGAGGAAGTTAATGATAATGATCTTGAAGCTTCGGATCAAGTTACTACTGAGCCGCGAAGGTCCACAAGGGTACGCTCCGCACTAGAGTGGTACGGCAACCCTGTAATGGAAATTATGTTGTTAGACAACGGTGAACCTTCGAACTATGAAGAAGCAATGGCGGGCCCGGATTCCAACAAATGGCTTGAAGCTATGAAATCCGAGATAGGATCCATGTATGAGAACAAAGTATGGACTTTGGTGGACTTGCCTGATGACCGGCGAGCCATAGAAAATAAATGGATCTTCAAGAAGAAGACTGATGCAAACGGTAATGTAACCGTTTATAAAGCTCGACTTGTTGCAAAGGGTTTTAGACAAATTCAAGGAATTGACTATGAAGAGACTTTCTCTCCCGTAGCGAAGCTGAAATCAGTCTGAATCATGTTAGCAATTGCCGCCTTTTATGATTATGAAATTTGGCAAATGGACGTCAAAATAGCGTTCCTTAACGGGAACCTTAAGGAAGAGTTGTATATGATGCAACCAGAAGGTTTTGTCGACCCTAAGGGTGCTAACAAAGTGCGCAAGCTCCAACGCTCCATCTATGGGCTGGTGCAAGCATCTCGGAGTTGGAACATTCGCTTTAATGAGGTGATTAAAGCGTTTGGGTTCATACAGGTTTATGGAGAAGCCTGTCTGTACAAGAAAGTGAGTGGGAGCTCTGTAGATTTCCTCATACTGTATGTGGATGACATATTATTGATGGGGAATAATATAGAGATGTTGGAGAGCACAAAGGCCTATTTGAATAAGAGTTTTTCAATGAAGGACCTTGGAGAAGCTGCATACTTATTAGGCATCAAGATCTATAGTGATAGATCGAGACGCCTCATAGGTCTTTCGCAAAGTACATACCTTGACAAGATATTGAAGAAGTTTAATATGGAAAACTCAAAGAAAGGGTTCTTGCCAGTTTTGCAAGGTATGAGATTGAGTAAGACTCAGTCGCCGACCACAGCAGCAGACAGAGAGAAGATGTGTTCTGTCCCCTACGCTTCAGCTGTAGGCTCTCTTATGTATGCCATGTTGTGTACCAGACCTAATATAAACCTTGCCATAAGTTTGGTAGGGAGGTACCAAAGTGATCCCGGTATGGAACACTGGACATCGGTCAAGAATATCCTTAAGTACCTGAAAAGGACTAAGGAAATGTTTCTCGTTTATGGAGGTGACAAAGAGCTCGTCGTAAAGGGTTACGTCGACGCTAGCTTCGACACAGATCCGGACGACTCTAAGTCACAAACCAGATACCTATATGTTTTGAATGGTGGGGCAGTGAGCTGGTGCAGCAGCAAGCAAGAAGTCGTGGCAGCATCTACATGTGAAGCGGAGTACATAGCTGCTTCAGAAGTAGCTCATGAAAGAATTTGGATGAAGGAGCTCATCACCGACCTTGGAGTGGTCCCAAGAGCGTCAGGTCCAATGACACTCTTCTGTGATAACACTGGGGCCATTGCCATAGCCAAGGAGCCCAGGTTTCACCGGAAGATGAAGCACATCAAACACCACTACAACTCCATCCAGGACCATGTCCAGAGTGGAGTAATAGATATTTGTAAAGTACACACGGATCTGAATGACGCAGACCCGTTGACTAAACCTCTTCCACGAGCAAAACATGATCAAAACCATAATGCTATGGGTGTTCGATACATCACAATGTAACTAGATTATTGACTCTAGTGCAACTGGGAGACTGTTGGAAATATGCCCTAGAGGCAATAATAAAATGGTTATTACCATATTTCCTTGTTCATGATAATCGTCTATTGTTCATGCTATAATTGTATTAATTGGAAACAGTAATACATGTGTGAATAAATAGATCACAATGTGTCCCTAGCAAGCCTCTAGTTGGCTAGCTCATTGATCAATAGATGATCATGGTTTCCTGATCATGGGCATTGGATGTCATTGATAACGGGATCACATCATTGGGAGAATGATGTGATGGACAAGACCCAATCCTAAGCGTAACACTAGATCGTATTGTTCGTATGCTAAAGCTTTTTTAATGTCAAGTGTCTTTTCCTTCGAACGTGAGATTGTGCAACTCCCGGATACTGTAGGAGTGCTTTGGGTGTATGAAACGTCACAACGTAACTCGGTGACTATAAAGGTGCACTACGGGTACCTCTGAAAGTGTCTGTTGGGTTGGTACGAATCGAGATCGGGATTTGTCACTCCGTGTGACGGAGAGGTATCTCTGGGCCCACTCGGTAGAAAATCATCATGAGCTCAATGTGACTAAAGGAGTTAGTCACATGATGACGTGCTACGGAACGAGTAAAGAGACTTACCGGTAACGAGATTGAACAAGGTATAGGTATACCGATGATCGAATCTCGGGCAGTTCTATACCGACAGACAAAGGGAATGGTATACGGGATTCATTGAATCCTTGACATCGTGGTTCATCCGATGAGAACATCGTGGAGCAAGTGGGAGCCACCATGGGTATCCAGACCCTGCTGATGGTTATTGGACGGAGAGGTGTCTCGGTCATGTCTGCCTGTCTCCCGAACCCATAGGGTCTACACACTTAAGGTTCGATGACGCTAGGGTTATAGGGCATTGTTATACGAGGTTATCAAAAGTTGTTCGGAGTCCCGGATGAGATCCCGGACGTCACGAGGAGCTCCGGAATGGTCCGTAGGTAAATATTGATATATAGGACGGATGGTTTCGGACACCGGAAGTGTTTCGGGCGTCACCGGTAACGTACTGGGACCACCGGAAAGGGTTTCGGAGGTCCACCGGGAGGGGCCACTAGCCCCAAAAGGTGACATGGGCCAAAAGGTGGAAGGGAACCAGCCCAGAGTGGGCTGGTGCGCCTCCCACCAGGGGCCCAAGGCGCAGGGGAGAGGGAAGGGGTGGGGGGGGGGCAAACCCTAAGCCAGGTGGGCCTAAGGCCCACCAGGGGTGCGCCACACCCCTCCTCCCCTCCTGGCCGCCACCTCGTGGCGCAGATGGGGGCTGCCGCACCCGTTGGGGGTGGGAACCCTAAGGGTTGCGCCCCTCCCTCTCCCCCTATATATAGTTGAGGTTTAAGGCTGTTTTGAGATACAGTTTTCTCTCTCCCTCGGCGCAACCCTGCTCCTCTTTCTCCTCCTCTCTATCGGTGCTTGGCGAAGCCCTGCCGGGAGACCTCGTCTCTCCATCGACACCACGCCGTCGTGCTACTGGAGATCTTCCCCAACCTCTCCTTCCTCCTTGCTGGATCAAGGTGCGGGAGACGTCACCGGGCTGCACGTGTGTTGAACGCGGAGGTGCCGTGGTTCGGCACTAGATCGGAATCACACCGTAATCTGAATCGCCGTGAGTACGACTCCATCAACCGCGTTCTAGTAATGCTTCCGCTTAACGATCTTCAAAGGTATGAAGATGCACTCACCCCTCTCTCGTTGCTGGTCTCTCCATAGGAAGATTTAAATATGCGTAGGAATTTTTTTGAATTTATGCAACGTTACCCAACAGGATGCACTTCAACGACTCGAAGATGTGAACTGGTCTAGGAGCCGGCATTGTCTTGACATCTCCGAAAGGAGACCAGCTCAAGTATGCTTTCCAGATTCACTTTGCCGCCTCCAACAATGTTGCCGAGTACGAAGCGCTCGCTCATGGCCTCCGGCTTGCCAAGGAGATTGACATCCGGCGACTCCTTTGCTTCGGCGACTCGGATCTCGTGGTACAGCAAGTCTCTGGCGAATGGGACGCCAGCGACGCGAACATGGCGAGCTATCGCTTCCTCATCCAGTAGCTTAGCGGCCCTTTTGAGGGTTGCGAGTTTCACCACGTTCCCAAGGCGGATAACGAGGCGGCTGATACATTGGCCAAGATTGGCTCTACAAGACAAGCAATTCCAGCCATCGTCTACCTCAAACAGCTGCACAAGCTGTCCATCAAGCCGTCTCCAGAGTTAGCGTTAATTTTTGTGCCGGCTGATCCCTCAGTACAAGCGCCGTCGGCTACGCCAGCTGTGCCGGCTACACTGGCTCTGCCTACTCCAATTACTGCACCGGCTACAACTACTTCGCCGGCTACAACAACAAATTCGACTTCGCCAAGCCTCGAATCCTATAGTCTCGACACCCAGTGGGTGGACGTCATGGAGGTAGATGGCAATCCAGCTACCGCGACGGGATGAGAGACAGAGAGTCTCGAGCCTGCGATTGCTTCATCAAGCGCGGGGGCTGCAGAAGCGCGGGGGCTCCGTCGTGGACTCAACCCATCTTGGCCTTCCTTCTTCGCGGCGATCTTCCTCAAGATGAGGCGGAGGCAAGGCAGATTCAGTGCAGATCAGAAGCCTACGCCATCATCAATCGCGAGCTGGTTCGGCGTAGTGTGACTCGCTTGTTCCAGCGTGCGTCGAATCTAAAAAGGGGCAGGAGATCCTGAGAGACATTCACCAGGGGGAGTGCGGGCATCATGCCGCCTCTAGAACCCCGGTGGCCAAGGCGTTCCGTCATGGATTCTATTGGCCCACGGCCCTCGAGGAGGCCGTGGACATGGTCAACAAATGCGAGGGCTCCCAACGCTTTGGCACACACACCCACATGCCACCTTCAGCCCTCAAAACCATCCCCTTGTCATGGCCATTCGCTGTCTGGGGGTTGGACATGGTGGGACCATTCAAGAACGCTCGAGGGGGCATGACTCATCTCTTGGTAGCCATCGATAAATTTACCAAGTGGATCGAGGCTAGGCCCACCAAGAAGCTTGACGGCCCCACGGCCGTCAGGTTCATCAAGGACATCACTGTCCGATACGGCGTCCCCCACAACATCATCACCGACAACGGCACCAACTTCGCCAAGGGTGCTTTGGCACTCTACTACTCCAAGGAAGGCATCCGGCTTGACTTGGCGTTGGTGGCACACCCCCAGTCCAACGGCCAGGTAGAGAGGGCTAACGGCCTGATCCTGGCAGGCATCAAGCCAAGACCGGTGGCACCACTCGTTAGGTCAGCCGACTGCTGGATCCAAGAGCTGCCGGCAGTGTTGTGGAGCCTCCGCACCACGCCCAACCGGTCAACCGGCTTCACCCCATTCATTCTGGTATATGGGTCCGAGGCTATCATCCCTACAGATGTCGAGTTCGACTCGCCTCGGGTCACCTTATACACAGAAACATAAGCGAAGGAGGGAAGAGAAGACGGCGTCGATCTTCTGGAGGAGGCCCGTGATCTAGCCTTGAGCTGGACGGCCATTTATCAACAGAAGCTGAGATACTACCATAGCAAGAAAATCAAGCCTCTCTCTTTCAGAGAGGGGGACTTGGTGCTCAGAAGAATCTGGCGAATAGCCGGCCAACACAAGCTCTCATCCCCATGGGAGGGACCCTTCATTGTCAGCAGAGCGTTGCATAACAATGTATACTAGCCGATCAATGCCCAGAAGCCAAGGAAGCGCAAGAGAGACGACTCCGGCCAGGAGATGGAGCGTCCATGGAACGCGGCGTTGCTTCGCCCGTTCTATTGCTAGAAGGCAAGTAAGAAAAATGGAAAGAGCATGTACATATGTATCTTTCTCCCTCTTCAGGATTTCCAATGAATGCAATGGGTGTTTCTAGCCGAGGCTTGAGGCATGCATCTTTTGGATTCATAACTAGAGTCTTCACTCATTTTGTGAGTCCCTTGGTACGACTCTAACGGGCTCGGGGGCTTGCTAGCCGGCCCGAACGATTACCTTAGTTGTAGAAGAACATATAGTGTACGCCGGGTCGAACCCTGGCCGTCTCGTAACAGCTACAGACCGGCTCCCGGCTGTCCGGCTAGCGAGGCGGCGCTAGGTAAGGCTGGGTGCATGAAAAGTTCAACTACAAAATGGGTTTCCGGCTCGGGTTGGTTTGATCCTTTTTTGCGATCTTATTCTAGCCGGCCTCTACTGGCTTGTGTTTGAGTCTTTAAGTCTTGATGGCTTCAAAAAATCTAAGTCCAATATTCTCAAAGGCACAAGCCTCGACCCAGTCACAGACCGGCTCCCGGCTGTCGGGCTGGCCGGGTAGATGCTAGAGGGAGTAAAGGGGTTGGAGAAAAAGAAGTCAAGCAGGAATCAAAAGATGAAAATACAAGGCGACATGCATGGTGTTACGAATTTAATGCAGAATTCATACATTCAAAAGCATTTGGCCCACGACCGAAGTTCATTACACACCTAGTGGGTGGAACTGTTGGACTGACAATGCATTGCAGACAACGAAAATCAAAAATAGGGCCAACTAAGGGGCGGCGGCCTCGTCTGTTGCCCCGGCTGCAGCTCCTGAAGTGGTGGCTTCACCATCGCCGGCTGCTCCCGAGGTGGTGGCGCCGTTTCCTCCGCGAGGGCTTTCGGCTCCGTCCATGGCGGAGTCGGCGTAAGCTTCGCTGCTGGAGTCGGTGTATTCCTTCTCAAGGGCCACCTCGTCGGAGCTGCCATCGGCAACATATGGCTGCGGACGGTGCAAGTCCCATGGACCACGTTGTCTTCTTCATCCTGCTCCAAGTTGAGCTCGTCCCAGGCGGCATATGAGGCGATGTCGCTGGCCCTCATCCGCAACTGGTCCTCCATGGCCTGCAGCTCCCCCTCTGAGCCGTCGCGCTTGGCGACGAGCTTGCCGAAGTCCAGGTTCCGATACCAGGACTTGGCCAAGCGCAGCGCCATGTAGGCACGAGCATGCATGGCTGAGGCGCGCCAGACATCAAGACGATCGCCACCAGCTGCAAGCCAGCAGCGGAGCCGACTCATCGACGCCGGCTCCACGGCTTTGGGCCACAAAGCCTTTATCATAGACGTGCCGGCGCTCTGGAGCCGTTCCATGGATTCAGCCAAGGCAAGCAGGCTGGCTCTGAGGCCCACGCCAATCTCCTCCATAGACCAGCCGGCGCTGGCGTCCACCTCCTGCCCGGTAGAGCTGGGCATTCGGTATAAACCAAAAATTCAGTTTTTACCATTCGGTGTTTATTAAATTTTGGTTAGTAATACTAAAAACCGAAAATGCTAGCTAAAAATAGCTAAGCAAAAATTCTGTTAACCGAATATTCGGTGCGGTTTTCAATTTTACACCAAAGAACCATGCTTCAAGTATCCATGCATGGATTGTCGTAGTGGCACCCATTTATATCGGTAGCAAATGTAAATCATGCCTCTAGTCTAGTGAGGTGGGACTAAATGAGCCTAATGGCCGGTCGGTTGTAGGCATGCGCGCACGCGCGGGCCAACAAAAAGGCACACCTTAGCTGGCCTTGCATGGAGTTGCATGCAATTTGGTTAAAAAAAATAAAAGGTAGGCCCATGTTATGTGCAACGACTAAGATGCTGTCCTTTCCTATTTAGGGGGCGATGCCCCAAAAGGGAAAGAAGCACATCTAAGCGTTTCGCAAGCGAGATAAACATAGCACATACATAATTTAAGATTGACAAATAGGGCATTCATTTGCCATCTCACATAGATAATATCTGAGTTACATTCACACATTTATTCAGACAAGGTAGTTCCGCTACGGACTACATAACACAAGGAAAAAACTATGATATCCCACATGCTTGCCCACGATCAGGACCACGGCCTGAGTCTTCTAGATAGTTCACGTACAGGCGGTCGTTGTCCTCATCGTACTGCCAAGCCAGCTGTGTGCCATCTAGATCACCTGCGTCGGGCGTACCTGTACCTGTTGGGGTGTTGTAGTAAACGGTGAGCCACGGGGACTCAGCAATCCGTGACCTTGGTACTGAAACTAGTCAAGTTATTAGGTGAGGAAGGATCAGTATTTAGGTTGCAGCATCCTAAGCATTTATGGTGGCTAACTTACGAAGATCAAAGTTATAGATGTGGTGGTCTACGCGAGCGGTCAACGACTAGGTGATCACTAAGTGATCCTGAACACCTACTTACGTCAAACATAACCCCACCGTGTTCCCAATCGAAGAGAGGTCTTCGAAGGGGACAATCACAGTTACGCACACAGTTGGCAGTTTTATTAGAGTTAGTTCAAGTTATCTATAATCGGATGTTAACAAATTATCCAAGTTGCCACATAACCGCGGGCACGACTTTCTGAAAGATTAAACCCTGCAGGGGTGCTCCAACTAGTCCATCACAAACGGTCACGGGCCGCAAAGTAATCCTCTATCATGAATCTCATGATCTCGTCGGATTCCTTAGAGAAAAACCTCAACTCTCGGGAGACCCAAAGTTTCACCGGGATTCTTATACGCAAGATATATCGCTAAGGTAAGACAAGACTAGTAGGACCTCCCGGTGTGTTGACGACCTCGATAAGAGCCGCGTATCTGAGTCTCAGGACAACACCGTCTATGCATAGTGGACAATGACCAAATGCCTCAAGTTGCCCTGAGGTGGTATCGCCGACTGCTAGGTGGGTGGACCAACACTCATGAGGAGCACTGGCCCGGGTTGTTGATTAAATCCTCGGGGTAGCTATTCCCTTTGCAGAATTATTATTAAGTGATTAGCAATTAAAACTAATGTGCCAAACTAAAACATGCAATCTGTCCTAAACAACATCATAGGAGTTTGTGAGCAACATGCAAAGTACCTATAGCCACCCAAATGTGCCAATCTAGATATGTGGCAAAAGCCATTAAAAAACCCTACAAGCCTGAGCAAGAAGATAATACAAAGGAGTCACACACAAGAAGATCTACAGGCACTAACTTGGACAAAGATAACAGATTTCTGGGACTTAGTGAAAATCTCAGATTTTCACCACCTCCTTATGCTGTGAAGCATTTTGGCAGCCTCCAAAATGATATCTACTGGAGGTGGAAGTGCATGCAATTTAACAGACATCTAGACAAACCCAAAATCTCCAACTCTCTATTTGATTGCCTTGGCTGATTCCCAACACATGAACTTTTGCAACCACATCAACAAGGGAAGAAAATAACAACAGTTTCTCGGACTTAGTGAAAATCACAGATTTTCACAAAGCTGACAATTTCAGCCACATGTCAACTTTGACAAGGCACAACTTGCACATACAACTCCTAAGCATAAAACAAAACTACTATGCTATAGAGGGATTCACCCACTATTGCCACATCAAGTATTCATCCTCATAGGCCCATCACACCACATGGCAGCAAGCTCTAAACATAGCATCAAGATAGAAAAATGACAGTTTATTAAGTTTCTCCAAACTGAAATCTGATTCCACCAGTGGATTCCTGGGATGATTCTACCCCAAATCCATATATAATACATGGGTACTTGCATGAACAAATAGGCACAAAGCTAGCTTGAAAAACTACATGAAATCAACATAAGCATATACAAGCATCATCACATGTGATGTTCACTACCTCATCACCTATACTTGCACATGCTCACACTCACAACACCAATGGTGAACATGAGGGGTAGCCCTCATGCTCTTGTGCTTAAGCACACCACACACACACACACATGAGCACCTACACCTAACTATATGTGCTCACACACTCATAAGCACATACACTCACACACACATACATGTCTAGGTGCAAATGAGGGCTGGCCCTCTTGCACAAGTGCATCCACATGCACACACACCATGACAAGCACTTGCACTCACACAAGTGCACATATCCATCCTTATACACACGCAACCATACTACATATACACACACTTACACTAGTGCACACACACACAAGCACATGCTCACATGGTCCATGAGGTTGTGCAACTTGCACAAGTATGTGGGGGGGAGGTAACCACACACACATACACATATGCACAACTAGTGCATGTGCCCTCACACATACATACACATGAGCAACCACCTACACATATATTGATGCACACTTGCACAAGTTTTAAACTCACAAACACATATATATTAGCTAGTTAAAAGGGCACTAGCTTGCTTCCCAAGGAACTACACATACAAACACCTTAAAACAGCAAAAGGAAAAACAAAAATAAAAGGGGAGGGGGCTTGGATCGAACCCAAGACTTGCTAAACCACAGCACACCTACACTACCACTGCACTATTGCCCTTGGGCTCGATAGAGAGGGGAAGGGAAATAGGGTATGTTTCCCTATCGAGTTACTGATCACAAAACACAACAATAAAAAGGGGGGCGCCACTGGGATCGAACACGCGACCAACTATACGCAAAACGCCACTGCTACCACTCGGCTATTCGATCGACGCTTACTAGAGAGGGGGAGGTAACCCTCTTAGGTATTCCTCTCTTTTATGCCTACCAACGACGGTGCACGGAACACGGGAAGGACGCCGGTGATGTTACAGCTCAAATTGAACTGCGGCCACTCGCGTGGAGCTAGAGGGGTTTGAGAGGAACCCATTCCCGGCCCAAGCTCACCGGAAGGAGCACCACACCAACACCAAGACGAAACTACGTCGGCCGGAACACAGAAGGCGACGGCGACGCTGCTACGGCTCCAGGAGGGTCCTATGCGCAGAGTATAGGGAAGGAGAAGGTGGTCGCTCACCCAGGAGACGTCGGGGAAGCGCCGACGATGACATAGCGAGAAGAAGAGGTGGGGCGGCACGACGGCCCGCTTCGGCTTGACGGAGCCGCCGCAGAGGGCGCGTCAGAGAGGAGGATCCCCTCTGCTAACGCCGGGAGTGGAAAGGAGGTAGGAGCTCCATGCCCGAGCGCGCCTTGGCCGCCACACAGACGCTGCTGGCGACGAGGAGGGACGCCGGTGATGATCTGTGTGACGACTGAAGCAACACTTTCCTGCTCACTTTCTCTCTCAGATCTGATCGCAGGGGAAGAAGGAGAGGGGGCGGCAGCGAGGAGGGAACCCTAGGACAGGGCACACACGCCGAGGGATTAAGTAGGGGTCGAGGGGGGCTGCCTCGATGTCCGTGAAGCCACGGCGTTGACCCTCTCTCTCTCGCTCTCTCTCTGATTCTCTGACGGAAAGCAGGACACGAGGAGGGAGACGACGTCAATAGGAGAGGAACGGGGGAGTGGGCTACCGCGCAAGGGAAAGTAGTGCTAGGCCAGCGAGGGGAGAAGGCCCACTCGGGTGGCGCCAAATAAAAGAAAGAAAAACCCATTGGGTTTTTCCACTTAAAAACAAATGCCAGCAAACATTAAACTCCTAGGTAATTCTATGGCTCCACGAATAAAATAAAAATGACCCTGGTCATAAGGGAATTATGACCTATTTAAATAAAATGAAAAGAGGATTTTTGGAGCAAAGAAATATTTACAAAACATAATTATTGTAATCTGTTTTGTGAATAGAAACCCCACTTAAGCATAGTTTTAAAACACCTTAGACATAGCACCACAACCACCAGAAAATACTCTAAATGATCTACATTTTACAAGCAGGGGTAGAGCAAGTAAAACTTGAACTTAAGAAAAATAAGAAGAAAAGGTTTAGTTGAAACCTAGCTTTTGGATAAATAAGCAAAGTTGGAAGCCAATCTTTGCACATCACTTCACACACCACATACTCATCACAATCACACATAAGATCAACACCACAACACACAAGCACGGATGAATGCTATGGATGGCATGATGCAAAGGGAAAACAAGATATAAGTCACATGAAATGACAACTCCATATGCATGACATCAAGGATCCAAACATGGCAAGGTTCCAAATATGGCAATGTTACACTTGGGGCATTACATTATGTGAGCTGTCCGATGCGTTGGTGGGCGCGTGGGCAGTCGTGGGAGTGTTGCATGACTCCTGGGAGACAGTGTTGTGTGCATTCGCATGTATTTGCATCATTTCTGCCGCTGATTCACGTTTCTTTGGTTTTTATTCGGTTAATAGAGAATAAAACCAAACCTACCAAATCCTGTTCGGTTAGTGGACATGAAAACCGAATTTTTATGCGGTCCTAGAAAAAACCAAAAATTTGGTTTATTCGGTTTCGACATCGGTTCGGTTTTCGATTCATCGGTTTTTATGCCCACCCTGACTTCCCGGCAGCGCGACGCTCCTCGCGGTTGACCTCAATAGCCGTTTCAGCCACTTCCCGTGTCTCAGGGAAGATTCATGGGGCACGGGAAGGGGTGCGAAGAAGAATAAGAGGAGGGACCAACTAAAAAGAAAAATTCAAGACAAAATGAAAGAAGGGCTTATGATCGAAATGGGCATCGGTCTCGTGGGCATCCTCCAGGGCCTCGCGCCCCCGCACTGTGCTCGCATGGGCTGCGCGGGAGAGCTCTTCCTGGAGGGTCACGACCGTCTCCATCGCCTTGGCTAGCTGCGCCTGCTTTTGGATCAGGGCCTCCTCCTTCTCCTTCAGGGCGGCGTCCTTGAGCTTCATCTCCTCGAGATGGACCGTCTTAAGACGCTCCATGTCGGCAGCATTGGAGGAGTCCTTCTCCTCAAGAGTGGCGCGCAGCTGGTCCAGTTCGACCTAAAGGGCCTCCTCGCGATCCTTCTTCTCCGTCTGGAGAAGACTGCTACTTCTCAAATAACAGCGCCAAAAATTGACACGTTGACGGAGACTTGCTTGCGTTGGTTTTTCCCTTGAAGAGGAAAGGGTGATGCAGCACAGGAGAAGTAAGTATTTCCCTCAGTTTGAGAACCAAGGTATCAATCGAGTAGGAGAATCTCGTCAAGTCCAGAGTACCTGCGCAAATACAAACGAGCTTGCAACCAACGCTATAAAGGGGTTGTCCATCCCTTCAAGATTGATTGCAAAGAGAGATCTGAAGTCAGAAAGTGGAACAAAGTAAAAGAGTAAGGCTGAAAATATGGTGTGGAGTAGACCCGGGGGCCGTAGTGTTCACTAGAGGCTTCTCTCAAAATAGCAAATATTACGGTGGGTAAACAAATTACTGTCGAGCAATTGATAGAACCGCGCAAAATCATGACAATATCTAAGGCAATGATCATACATATAGGCATCATGTCCGAGACAAGTAGACCGATACTTTCTGCATCTACTAGTATTACTCCACACGTCGACCGCTATCCAGCATGCATCTAGTGTATTGAGTTCATGACGAACGGAGTAAGGCATTACGCAAGATGACATGATGTAGAGGGATAATCTCAAACCAATGATGAAAACCCCATCTTTTTACCCTTGATGGCAACAACACGATGCGTGCCTCGCTACCCCTTCTGTCAGTGGGTGAGGTGACCGCACGGTATGAACCCAAAACCAAGCACTTCTCCCATTGCAAGAATCATAGATCAAGCTGGCCAAACAAAACCCACAATTCGAAGAGAATTACAAGGATATGAAATCATGCATATAAGAGATCAGAAGAAACTCAAATAAGATTCATAGAAAATTTGATCATAAATCCACAATTCATTGGATCTCGACAAACACACCGCAAAAGAAGATTACATCGGATAGATCTCCATGAAGATCATGGAGAACTTTGTATTGAAGATCCAAGAGAGAGAAGAAGCCATCTAGCTACTAGCTATGGACTCGTAGGTCTATGGTGAACTACTCACACATCATCGGAGAGATCATGGTGTTGATGAAGAAGCCTTCCGTGTCCGAATCCCCCTCCGGCAGGGAACCAGAACGTGCCCCAGATGGGATCTTGCGGAGACAGATGCTTGCGGCGGCTGAAAAGTACTTTCGATGATCTCCTAGCTTTTTCTGGAATTTTTGGGAATATATAGGCGAAAGACCTAGGGCAGAGGTGGCCCAGGGAGCCCACAAGCCTGGGAGGCGCGGCCCCCCTGGGCGAGGCTAGGGGGCTAGTGGGGTCCCTGGTGGCATGCTGCCCTGGTTCTCAGGCTCCCCAATCTTCTTTTGTTTCGGAAAAAATCTTTTTGGAAGTTTCGTTCCGTTTGGACTCCGTTTAAAATCCTCCTCTGAAAAGGGTCAAAAACACGGAAAACACAGGAACTAGCACTTGGCACTGAGTTAATAAGTTAGTCCGAAAAAAGATATAAAAGGCATACAAAACATCCGAAGTTTGACAAGATAATAGCATGAAACCATCAAAAATTATAGATACGTTCGAGACGTATCAAGCATCCCCAAGCTTAACTCCTGCTCGTCCTCGAGTAGGGAAGTGATAAAGACTAAATTTTTGATGTGGAATGCTACCTAGCATAGTTGTCCTTTGTAACGTCATTCATGTGACATGAATGTTCAGATTCGTAAGATTCAAAAAAATAGTTTGCTATTGACATGAAAATAATAGTAATTCAAGCAAACTAGCAAGGTAATCATGAATTTTCAAAATAACAAGGCCAAGGAAAGTTATCCCTACAAAATCATATAGTCTGGCTATGCTCCATCATCCTCACACAACTAATGTAAATCATGCATAACCCCGATATTGGCCAAGTAATTGTTTTGGCACTCTTACATTCTCAAACTTTCTATAACTATCATGCAATACATGAGCGTGAGCCATGGATATAGAACTATAGGTGGAACAAAGTGTGGTGGTGGTTATGAGACAAAAAGGAGGAGATGGTCACATTGACTCGGCGTATCAAAGGGCTATGGAGATGCCCATTAATAGATATCAATGTGAATGAGTAGGGATTGCCATACAAAGGATGCACTAGAGCTATAAGTATGTGAAAGCTCAAAAGGAGAACTAGTGGGTGTGCATCCAACTTGCTTGCTCACAAAGACCTAGGGCAATTTGAGGAAGCCCATCATTGGAATATACAAGCCAAGTTATATAATAAAGAGTCCCACTATTATATGGTGGTGAAAAAAAGAGAGGCTCTCAATCATGAAGAACATGGTGCTATTATGAAGCACAAGTGTGGAAAAAGATAGTAGCATTGTCCCTTCTCTCTTTTTCTCTCTCTTTTTATATTTTTATATTTGGGCACTTGGGCCTCTCTTTTTTTCGGCTCTTTGGCCTCTTTTTTTTATTTCCTCACATGGGACAATGCTCTAATAATGATGATCATCACACTTGTATTTACTCACAGCTCAAAGCTTAGAACGATGATGACTCTATGGGAAATGCCTCCGGCAGTGTACCGGGATGTGCAACGATCTAGCTTGGCGTATGACGTTGAAACATCTCGTTAGCTATCTTACGATCATGCAATGAAAATATGAGAGTGACGACACAAGTCATGAGATGGAACGGTGGGAGTTGCATGGCAATATATCTCGGAATGGCTATGAAAATGCCATAGTAGGTAGGTATGGTGGCTGTTTTGAGGAAGGCATATGGTGGGTTTGTGTACGACGAAAGTTGCGCGGCACTAGAGAGGCTAGAAATGGTGGAAGGTGAAAGTGCATATATACCATGGACTCACATTAGTCATGAAGAACTCACATACTTGTTGCGAAAGTTTTTATTAGTAATCGTAACAAAGTGCTAAGCGCATACTCCTAGGGGAAGGGTTGGTAGGTGTTAACCATCGCGCGATCCCGACCTCAACACAAAAGATGACAATCAATAGATCAATTATGCTCCGACTTCCTAACATAGCGGTTCATCATACGTGCATGCTACGGGAATCACTATCTTCGACACAAGTATTTCTAGATTCACAACACCCTACCAACATAACTCTTAATATTACTAAATCCATGTCTCAAAACTAATTGAGAGGAATCAAGACTTCTCTTTCTAATCAATGCACATGAAGATGGAAGTTTTTGTATCCTCTTTGGGTACCTATCACCTTTGGGACTACTTTCATAGCACAAGCCAACTACCAAGTCTTGCACCGCCGTGCTCTACAAGATCTATGTGAAGCACATAGAGCAAAATTATCTAGCTCAAAAGATATAAGTGAAGCATGATGAGCATTCTAGCAAAATCACGATGAGTGCGTGTATCTCTCTCAAAAGTTGTGCAGCAAGGATGATTGTGACACAACAAAAAGAAAAGACTCCTGCGATACAAGACGCTCCAAGCAAAAAATATATCATGTGGTGAATAAAAATATAACTCCAAGTAATGTTACCGATGGATTGAAGACGAAAGAGGGGATGCCTTCCCGGGGTATCCCCAAGCTTAGGCTTTCTGGTTTCCTTGAATTTGGCTTGGGATGCCTTGGGCATCCCCAAGCTTGAGCTCTTTCCACTCCTTATCTCTTTGTCATTGAGAACATCACCCAAAATTTGAAAACTTCAGAACACAAAACTTAAACAGAAACTTGTGATAACATTAGCACAAGAAAACAACCTACCACCTCTTTAGGTACTGTAGCAATCTTGATTTCTATTTATATTGGTGTTAGGATACTGTATTCTCACTTTTCCATGGATAGTACCCCCCGATAATATCCATAGTTTCATCAAAACAAGCAACCAACTCAAGAAAAACAGAATCTGTCAAAAAGGGACCAGTCTATAGCAATCTGTATACTTCGTATACTTCTGTTACCTCAAAAATTCTAACAAATTTTGAATGCCTAGGAAAAAGAAATATCAACCAGCATGAGAAAGAATCAACTCAAAATCTCTTTCTGAATAAAAATGAAAATAATCTCCTGAGTGAAAAGTTTCTGTCTTTTTCCAGCAGGATCAAACAACCATCACCAAGACTAGTCATAAAGGTTTTGCTTGGCACAAACACAAAAAGAAAAACAAAAGACACAATCAGAACAGAATTATGATGGTGTGGATGCAAAAAAACAGAAAGAAAAAGATAAATTCAATGGGTTGCCTCCGAACAAGCGCTATTGTTTAATGCCGTTAGCTAGGCATAAGGATTTCAATGATGCTCACAGAAAAGACAAGAATTGAAGCACAACGAGAGCATCATAAAGCATGTGAAAATAACATCTAAGTCTAACATACTTCCTATGCATAAGCATTTTATAGGAGAACAAATAGACAAGACAACCAATAGTAGCCATATGCAACGAAGAAGAAAGAGACAATTGCAATCTCCACATAACTAGAGGTAATTTGGTAACATGAAAGTTGCTACCACAATATTTTCCTCTCTCATAGCAATTACATGTGGGATCATAATCAAATTCAACAAAATAGCTATCACAAAGGATACTCTTTTCATGATCCACATGCATGCAAAGTTGACGCTCTTCAAAAATAATGGGATTATCATCAAGTAAAGTCATGACTTCTCCAAACCCACTTTCAATATTATTGCAAATATCATTGCAACAAGTAGTGGACATAGCAAAACTAGCATCCCCAAGATTAGGGTTTTGCAAATTTTTATCATGACTATCATTAATAGAATTTACAATGAAATCATTGCAATCATGCTTTTCATTCAAGGAGCCCTCGTGAATCACTTCATAAATTTCTTCATCATGATTTTCAGATTCACACATCTCAAGCAAAACTCCATAGAGAAAGTCAAGTGCACTAAACTCACTAGAAGTTGGTTCCATATAAGTGGATCTCTTAAAGAGATTAGCACGTGGGTGAGGATCCATATCACTAGATTTTCAGCAAGCAAGGAAGCAAGCATATTGAAGGCACATAACACACAAGCAAAGGAAAGGCAAACGAAAAAGGGAAATATTTTTTTGTAATTTTTTTTCAAACGCGGGGGAGAGGAAAACGAGAGGCAAAAAAGTAAATGCAAGAGATGAGTTTGCGACACTTACTTGGATGAGTCCTTGACTTGACCCTCCTCGGCAACGGCGCCTGAAATTCTTCTTGCTACTTCTCAAACAACAACGCCAAAAATTGACACGCTGACGGAGACTTGCTTGCGTCGGTTTTTCCCTTGAAGAGGAAAGGGTGATGCACCACATGAGAAGTAAGTATTTCCCTCAGTTTGAGAACCAAGGTATCAATCCAGTACGAGAATCTCGTCAAGTCCAGAGTACCCGCGCAAACACAAACGAGCTTGCACCCAACGCTATAAAGGGGTTGTCAATCCCTTCAAGATTGATTGCAAAGTGAGATCTAAAGGCAGAAAGTGCAACGAAGTAAAAGAGTAAGGCTGAAAATATGGTGTGGAGTAGACCCCGGGGCCATAGTGTTCACTAGAGGCTCCTCTCAAAATAGCAACTATTACGGTGGGTGAACAAATTACTGTCAAGCAATTGATAAAACCACGCAAAGTCATGATGATATCTAAGGCAATGATCATACATATTGGCATCACGTCCGACACAAGTATACCAATACTTTCTGCATGTACTACTATTACTCCACACATCAACCGCTATCCAGCATGCATCTAGTGTATTGAGTTCATGACGAATAGAGTAACGCCTTAAGCAAGATGACATGATGTAGAGGGATAATCTCAAACCAATGATGAAAACCCCATATTTTTAACCTTGATGGCAACAACACGATGCAAGCCTCGCTACCCCTTCTGTCACTGGGTGAGGTCATCGCACGGTATGAACCCAAAACCAAGCACTTCTCCCATTGCAAGAATCATAGATCAAGCTAGCCAAACAAAACCCACAATTCTAAGAGAATTTCAAGGATATGAAATCATGCATATAAGAGATCAGAAGAAACTCAAATACGATTCATAGATAATCTGATCATAAATCCACAATTCATCGGATCTTGACAAACACACCGTAAAAGAAGATTACATCGGATAGATCTCCATGAAGATCATGGAGAACTTTGTATTGAAGATCCAAGAGAGAGAAGAAGCCATCTAGCTACTAGCTATGGACCCGTAGGTATATGGTGAACTACTCACGCATCATCGGAGAGGTCATGGTGTTGATGAAAAACCCTCCGTATCCGAATCCCCCCTCCGACAGGGCACCAGAACATGCCCCAGATGGAATCTTGCAGAGACAGAAGCTTTCGGCGTCGGAAAAGTACTTTCGATAATCTCCTGGCTTTTTCTGGAATTTTTGGGAATATATAGGCGAAAGACCTAGGGCAGAGGTGGCCCAGGGAGCCCACAAGCCTGGGAGGCGCGGCCCCCTTGGCCGCGGCTAGGGGGCTTGTGGGGTCCCTGGTGTCCCGCTGCCCTGGTTCTCAGGCTCCCCGATCTTCTTCTGTTTCTGAAAAAATCTTTTTGGAAGTTTCGTTCCGTTTGGACTCTGTTTAAAATCCTCCTCTGAAAAGGGTCAAAAACACGAAAAAAACAGGAACTGGCACTTGGCACTGAGTTAATAAGTTAGTCCCAAAAAAGATATAAAAGGCATACAAAACATCCAAAGTTTGACAAGATAATAGCATGAAACCATAAAAAATTATAGATACGTTGGAGACATATGCATAGGCATTTTATAGGAGAACAAATTGATAAGACAACCAATTGTTGCCATATGGAAGGAAGAAGAAAGAGACAATAGCAATCTCCACATAATGAGAGGTAATTTGGTAACATGAAAGTTGCTACCACAATATTTTCCTCTCTCATAGAAATTACATGTGGGATCGTAATCAAATTCAACAAAATAGCTATCACAAAGGATATTCTTTTCATGAACCACATGCATGCAAAGTTGACGCTCTTCAAAAATAGTGGGATTATCATCATCTGAAGTCATGACTTCTCCAAACCCAATTTCAATATTATTGCAAATATCATTGCAACAAGTAGTGGACATAGCAAAACTAGCATCCCCAAGCTTAGGGTTTTGCATATGTTTAGCATGATTGTCATTAATAAAATTTATAATGAATCATTGCAATCATGCTTTTTATTCAAGGATCCCTCGTGAATCATTTCATAAATTTCTTCATCATGGTTTTCAGATTCACGCATCTCAAGCAATACTC
The DNA here is from genome assembly GCF_904849725.1 of Hordeum vulgare subsp. vulgare. Taxonomy (NCBI): domain Eukaryota; kingdom Viridiplantae; phylum Streptophyta; class Magnoliopsida; order Poales; family Poaceae; genus Hordeum; species Hordeum vulgare. The sequence continues at coordinate 146,587,300 of NC_058522.1, read as the reverse complement.
CATAGAGAAAGTCAAGTGCACTCAACTCACTAGCAATTGGTTCCACATAAGTTGATCTCTTAAAGAGATTAGCAAGTGGGTGAGGATCCATATCACTAGATTTTCAGCAAGCGAAGATGCAAGCATATGGAAGGAACATAGCACACAAGCAAAGTAAAGGCAAACGAAAAAGGCAAATATTTTTTTGGAAATTTTTGTTTTTTTTCAGAAGTGGGGGAGAGGAAAACGAGAGGAAAAAAAGTAAATGCAAGAGATGAGTTTGCGACACTTACTTGGATGAGTCCTTGACTTGATCCTCCCTGTCAACGACACTCCAAAATTCTTCTTGCTACTTCTCAAACAACAGCGCAAAAAATTGACACGTTGACGGAGACTTGCTTGCGTCGGTTTTTCCCTTGAAGAGGAAAGGGTGATGCAGCACAGGAGCAGTGAGTATTTCCCTCAGTTTGAGTACCAAGGTATCAATCCAGTAGGAGAATCTCGTCAAGTACAAAGTACCTGCGCAAACACAAACGAGCTTACACCCAACGCTATAAAGGGGTTGTCAATCCCTTCAAGATTGATTGCAAAGTGAGATCTGAAGGCAGAAAGTGCAACAAAGTAAAAGAGTAGGGCTGAAAATATGGTGTGTAGTAGACCCGGGGGCCATAGTGTTCACTAGAGGCTTCTCTCAAAATAGCAAATATTACGGTGGGTGAACAAATTACTGTCGAGCAATTGATAGAACCGCGCAAAGTCATGACGATATCTAAGGCAATGATCATACATATATGCATCACGTCAGAGACAAGTAGACCGATACTTTCTGCATCTACTACTATTACTCCACACATCGACCGCTATCCAGCATGCATCTAGTGTATTGAGTTCATGACGAACAGAGTAACGCCTTAAGCAAGATGACATGATTTCGAGGGATAATCTCAAACCAATGATGAAAACCCCATCTTTTTACCCTTGATGGCAACAACACGATGCGTGCCTCGATACCCCTTCTGTCACTGGGTGAGCTCACCGCACGGTATGAACCCAAAACCAAGCACTAGCTATGGACCCGTAGATCTATGGTGAACTACTCACGCATCATCGGAGAGGTCATGGTGTTGATGAAGAAGACCTCCGTATCCGAATCCCCCCTCCGGCAGGGCACCAGAACGTGCCCCAGATGGGATCTTGTGGAGACAGAAGCTTGCGGTGGCGAAAAAGTACTTTCGATGATCTCCTGGCTTTTTCTGGAATTTTTGGGAATATATAGGCGAAAGTCCTAGGGCAGAGGTGGCCCAGGGAGCCCACAAGCCTAGGAGGCACAACCCCCCTGGCCGCGGCTAGGGGGCTTGTGGGGTCCCTGGTGGCCCCTTTCCTGGTTCTCAAGCTCCCCGATCTTCTTCTGTTTCAGAAAAAATCTTTTTGGAAGTTTTGTTCTGTTTGGACTCCGTTTAAAATCCTCCTCTGAAAAGTGTCAAAACACGGGAAAAACAGGAACTGGCACTTGGCACTGAGTTAATAAGTTAGTCCCAAAAAAGATATAAAAGGCATACAAAAGATTCAAAGTTTGACAAGATAATAGCATGAAACCATCAAAAATTATAGATATGTTGGAGACGTATCAAAGAGTCAGCTGCTGCTGGAGCCGCTGGCCCACCTCGCGCAAGACGTCTCGCTCCGAGACAGCCACGCCCAGCCGACCCTGAAGATCACTAACCTAGCCATCAACCGCGTGGGTCTGAGCCCGCAGCGCGTTGTACGCCTGCACTTGGCCGTCATGAAGATCCTACGGGCAAAGCAAAAGAAAGCAAAGGAAATAAGATTCGGCCTGGCTAATTCATAGCCGACCCGATTCTTGGGGGCTACACCTAGTGGGTGCATTAGCGCCCCCACTAAAAAAGCAAAGACAAGGCATAGCACGAAGAGATTCGGCCCGATCAATGCTTGGCCGGCCCGATTCTCGGGGGCTACACCCAGTGGGTGCGCTGGCACGGCCCCACCGACTCAAGAGAAGAAAAAATCAAAACCAAGACAATGAAGATGGAAATGATGAAGCACTCACCCTGGTGCGTTCCTCCAGGCGCTCCAGATCGTTGTGGGCCACCCTGGACGCTTGCTTCACCTTGTCCCGCCTGCTAGCAAACTGTGCCACCAGCTCCGAGACCCCGCTGAGCTCAGCACCTGGGGTCATCGTCAGGCGGTCGGCGTTGGCCACGCGCCAAGTCTTGATGAGCCGGCTCCTGAAGCGGCCGGGCCACGGTTGGTCACGATGATGGCGCCAGCTTCAGGTGGCTGGTTGGTGGCCGGCTCCATCGACCCACCAGCTGGCGTCGTCTCTGCAGCAGGGCGAGGGTCGGCCGCATCCGGCGCATCCATGGTCACCTCCAGCGCCTCCAGGTGCAGCTCCAGCGCGTCGTCCGCCTCGGCCTCCGGTGTGTCAGGGATCACCTCGAGGTCCACACGCGTGGAGGCGGCCGGCTCGGACGGCTTGGCCGTCTCGGTTCTATGGGTGCGCCTCGGGGCCGCCTTATTAGCTAGCTCCTCCACGCGAGTTCGCTTGGAGAGGTCATGTCTAGCCTTCGTACGCTTCTCCGTGGGCTTCTCAGCCCGGCTGGGCTGAGATTGGCCCGCGACCATCTTCTTCGCCGCCACTTCCCAGCGAAGGGCGGATTGGTCATCCAGAGCCTTCTAGGCAGCTTCAGCTGCTGCCCAGCCGACCCGTTCGGCGGCGGAGGCGGTTTCTTCCTCCACGTCTTCTGCCTCCGTGCCAGGTATGATTTGAGGAACCTATCCTCACTTGAGAAAACTAAAAGGAAACAGCGAAGGATTCTTACCCCGCCACGACGGGCACCTGCTTCCTGCTGGCGCCAGCTCGACGCTTCTTGGCGCCGCTTGCTCGCCCTCCGGCTAGAGGTCCAGGCGCATCACGTTTGGAGGCCGGCTTGGAGGTTGTGGCACCCTTGCCCTTGTTCTTGGCCGCCTCGCCAGGTGCGACTGTCTCGCCAGCGTGGCGGTGGCCTCGGGTCATTGGAGGGTTGGTGACTTCCTCCACCTCTTCGACATCCTCCCCGAAGGCTGCATCATATGAAGATGGTGGCGTCTCGTCATCATCCATCCAGTCAACAAGGGGAGGCCTCAGGTTCTCACCAGACGGCTCAGAGCCTTCCGACTCCAGCGCCTCCTCTGAGATGGCGTCCCGCGGCTCGATCATCCCCTCTTCTTCAATCTCCGAGGGGTCTGACGTCTCCATGTATAGAGCCGATGGGGTGAGCTCTTGCAGCTTCCCAAACAGCTGATGCATCAACAGTTGGGAGACGGCTTAACGAGAAGAAACAACAGTTTCAAAACACAAAGCAAATACCAGATACATGAGGACACTCACCATTGGGGTAGGATGGTTCCTGTCGTAAGGGACCAGCCCCCACTCCCAGTCTCCTCCTTCATCCATGTTGGAGGAGGAGATCTGGTTCACGTTCTTCGCCACCGCTCCAGGGTGGAAATTTTTGGTGGAGAGACGGCAAGGATCGTGCCGGCCGCTCATCCGACATATCAGATGAGGCCGTGTCTGCAAAGGCAGGATCCTGCGGGTCATCATAGTGGTAAGCAGCTCGCGGCCTACGAGGCCGCGAGCCTTCAGGCTGTCAAGACAGACGCCAATCTGCGCTACCTCGGGAGCCGGCCGGGGGTACTTGGCTTGCCAGTTCTTCTTCACCGTCGGAGGCTCGATGGCGAAGGGGGGCATGTTGATGGCGTCATGAGTGGGGCTGGCATTCTTCACGTAGAAGAAGCCCCTCTGCCAGTGCTTGATGATGTCTTGGAGCGGCATCTGGGGGAAGCCGCACTTTGTCCAATGATGTGATGTCTACTACGCAACCTTCTCCTTGTAGACGTTGTTGGGCCTCCAAGTGTAGAGGTTTGTAGGACAGTAGAAATTTGCCCTCAAGTGGGTGACCTAAGGTTTATCAATCTGCGGGAGGCGTAGGATGAAGATGGTCTCTCTCAAGAAACCCTGCAACCAAATAGCAAAGAGTCTCTTGTGTCCCCAACACACCCAATACAATGGTAAGTTGTATAGGTGCACTAGTTGGGCGAAGAGATGGTAATACAAGTGTAATATGGATGGTTGATATAGGTTTTTTTAATCTGAAATTACAAAAACAGCAAGGTAACAAATGGTAAAGGTGAGCACGAACGGTATTGCAATGCGTGGAAACAAGGCCTAGGGTTCATACTTTCACTAGTGAAGTTCTGCCAACAAAGATAACATAATTGGATCATATAACTAGCCCTCAACATGCAACAAAGAGTCACTCCAAAGTCACTAATAGCGGAGAACAAACGAAGAGATTATTGTTGGGTACGAAACCACCACAAAGTTATTCTATCTGATCGATCTATTCAAGAGTCCGTAGTAAAATAGCACGAGGCTATTCTTTCTGTTCAATCTTTCATAGAGTTCGTACTAGAATAACACCTTAAGATACATATCAACCAAGACCCTAATGTCACCTAGATACTCCATTGTCACCTCAAGTATCCGTGGGCATGATTATAGGATATGCATCACATAATCTCAGAATCATCTATTCAACCAACACATAGAACATCAAAGAGTGCCCCAAATTTTCTACCGGAGAGTCAAAACGTGTGCCAACCCCTATGCATAGGTTCCCAATGTCACGAACCCGCAAGTTGATCACCAAAACATACATCGAGTACTCACATGAATCAAACGTGTGCCAACCCATATGCATAGGTTCCCAATGTCACAAACCCGCAAGTTGATCACCGCAGATAGACACGTGCAAGACATACATCAAGTGTTCTCAAAGACACAATCTGATAAGATAACTTCAAAGGGGAAACTCAATTCATTACAAGAAGGGAGAGGGGGAAGAACATCATAAGATCCAACTATAGTAGCAAAGCCCACGGTACATCAAGATCAAGACATCTCAAGAACACGAGAGAGAGAGATCAAACACATAGCTACTTGTACATACCCTCAGCCCCGAGGGAGAACTACTCCCTCCTCGTCATGGAGATCGCCGGTATGATGAAGATGGCCATCGGAGATGGATTCCCCCTCCGGCAGGGTGCTGGAACAGGCTCCAGATTGGTTTTTGGTGTCTACAAAGGCTTGAGGACCTCCCGATCTAGGTTTCTTTCTGGAGGTTTCTGGATTTATAGGACCAGATGGCGGTGGAGTTGCGTCAAGTGGGCCCCTGAGGGGCCCACAAGCTTGGTTGGTGCGGCCTGGGGGGGGGGGGGGGGGCGCCGACAGGGCTTGTGGCTTCCTCGGGACCCCTCCCCGGTATATTTTTCTTCCGGTATTTTTGATATTTTCCATCAAAAATCATCGCGAAAGAATTATTCCGTTTAGACTCCTCCTGAAAAAGGGTCAAAAACACGAAAAGAACAGGAAGTGGCACTTGGCACTGAATTAATAGGTTAGTCCCCAAAAAGATATAAAAGGCATATAAAACATCCAAAGTTTGAAAAGATAACACCATGAAACCATCAAAAATTATAGATACGTTGCAGACGTATCATGATGCACCAGTGCCGCGCCGCACGGGGTCATCGGACGTGGGCCATCGAGCTTCTCCACCTCGGCCTTGTCCATTTTCTTGCACTATTGCTTGAAAAAGAACAATCTCTACCAGAGGTCGAGGCGGGGCTCGATCCCTAGAAACCCCTCGTACAGGACGAGGAACGAGGCGAGTTGAAGGATGGCATTCAGCGCCAGATGGTGCGATTGTAAGCCAAAGAAGGTGAGGAAGGTGCTCGCCATGGGAGCCCGAAGCCACGGTAGAAGTGTTCATCGAACATGACTATCTCTCCCTCCTGCGGCTTTGGAGCATTCTCGGTTGCGGGGATCCGCACGGTCACAAGGGAGGTTGGAGGCAAGATTCGGCGATGGCGGAGCACGTCGATGTGCTCGGCGTAGATGTCGCTGCCGAGCCAGGCATCATTGTGCTGGCCCTTCTTGGAAGAGCTGCTCGACATGGTGGCAAGCGGTGATAGCTTGAAGGGATGGCGACGGTCTGCGTGGCGGCGAAGACGAAGAAGAAGACGAGACTCTCTCTCTCTCTGGGCTCAGGGAGGGAGGAAGTGCAAGTGTGGGTCGAGAAGGGGGCGAATAGCCTCCTCGGTACCCCTGCACCCCATTTAAACCCCATGAAGGATCGTGCGGAGGGGATCTGGTGCACACCGGTCCCAGTATCTCCGAATATTGCGCAGGCTTTTACAACTCCCAAAACCCAACCATTGCGGAGTAAATCCTCAGAGGATCCTCCGCGCGGGGGCTGAGGGGGCGTCATGGCGGGACCCAGGGCTCAGGCCCAGTCCCGTCAAACTGAACAAACCATCATCATGTGAGGCCGGGCCTAGCACGTGGCGTGATTTGCACGACCTACGACGAAGCCGAGGCGTCGCTTGGAAGTCAGTCGGCTCTTGAGACGGCGTCCCCTGCCATAGGCGGCGGTAGGAACTCATCAGTAAACAACTTAAGCCGGCGAGGCGGCCCGCTCCAAGGCGGCGGGCCTCCCCAGCTTCGGGGACTACTGTCGGGGGATAACCCCGGGGTAGGCTCATCGAGCCTACTCCTTTGCCTTCAACCAAGAAAGAACATCAAGAACCATTCTGCAAAGACCAAGTCCCCTTGGTCGGCTAGGAAGTACCTGCCGGGTCGGGGCGAGATGACCAACTCTCTGGCCGGCCAGAAAGCACCTGCCGGCTAGAGGCGAGACGACTACCTCCCACTGGCCGCCTAGGCCAAGCCAGCCAGCTAGGGGCGAGGCGGCCGAGCCTAGGCCGACTAGTCAAGCGACTAGCTGGCTAGGGAGCACAAGTCACATTAGACCGTAGGTCATGACGAGACCCTACGGTCAAAGGTGGCTACGCGTCAGCAAAGGTACTGGATTAGGGTGCACGACAGGTAAAAGCGTCGGCGGCCACGCTGCTGACCTCCTACGCCTCCGATCCATCACCCTGCATAGTGTCGGCCCGTCAAACTCCCACTCCATTAATGCACTCGACATGGGAACAGTGGAGACAGCCGTACTGCCTGTCCATGATGATCCTCGCTGGACGATGCCGGATGTACCACACGTGTCCTGCATCAACCTTACACGAGAGCCTTATTGGCTAGCTGGCGGATCCCACAGCCAGACGGGAGCTCACAGCCGGCGGGCCCCGCTAGCGACAAGACAAGACCCCGTGGGCCCCTTGGCCAGCCGGCGAGGCTGCCAGCCGGGCCCCACTCTTGTACCTTTTATCCATATTGTCGGTCGATGAGTTCGTCTATAAAACCCCCCGCCCCCTCCATGCAGAGGGTCGGTCAACTCATCACACACACACACCACATAGGAGAGGCAGACGCGAGCCGACAACTCCTTCTTCCTCCTCCGCAATACAGCTCCAGGAGCACTTTGTAGGTCCATTCCTACATCATACACTCTGGCAGGATTAGGGGTGTTATCTCTACGGAGAGCCCTAAACCTGGGTACATCGTGCGTTCCGTGCTTGTACCATCCTCGTTCGTAGTGCCCTCCGGTGCCACTTCGATTCCCACCATCTTAAGCCTACCCATGGCTTATGTTGTGAGTAAACACCGACACCCATTACCTTAGATGTTGAAGCATCAACAAATTGGACATGGGTGGGCATAGATGGAATTGGATGCACATCTACCACTAAGTCCTTGCTCCCAGTCATATGATTTGTGGCTCCACTGTCGAGCAACCATGACACTCCACCGGAAGGAAACTTCTACAAGAGATCAATGCTTGGATTTAGGTACCCATTCTTGAATGGGTCCTTTGATGTTAGAAACAAGGGTCTTAGGAACCCAAATAGCCCATTCAATGTACTCATAATAAGAACCAACAAATTTGGCATAAACATGCCCATCACTAGCATGGCATAAAACATAAGAGGGGTTAAAGTCGCCGACTTTGTTGGTAGAGGTGGTTTTTCCCTTCTTGGCATTGTCACCCCCTCCCTTGTTCTTCATCTTCTTATGAGTACTCTCACCCTCTTTGACAAAGATGTCCTTGAGAGGGGGATAAAGCTAGGTCTTGTTCTTCTTTTTCTTCTTAGACTTGGGTGCAAATCCAAGTCCTTCCTTTCGTACCACTTCCTTTTAATTACTCAAAAGGTCATTGAGATTCTTCTCGCCTTGGATGCATGACACAAGGCCCTTTTCAAGTTGTTCTTTAACCTTGTCATTTTCCTCCACAAGATGCACATGCTCACAGCAAGGGTTAGTAGCACATGCATTCTCAATTAGAACAAAAGGAGGACAAGTAGAAATCTCCTTGATTAGTTTTACTTGGAGTTGATCATGAGACTCCTTAAGAGAGAAATGAGCACCTTTCAAGACCTTGTGGGCCTTGTCAAGTCTGTCAAATTCTTCCTTGAGTCTATCATGGCCAACTCCAAGTGCAACTTTCTCGGATTTAAGCACACAAGTAAGAACAATAGCATGATCAAGATCTTTTTGTAATTTAGCATGATAAACGTTGTGTGACTCCTCAAGAGCCAAACAAAGACCAACCCTTCTTCTAGAGCAACGGATAGTTCCACTATCTCATTGGCGTAATCACGACTATGTTCTTGCAACTTCGAGAAAGTTTCCTCATGAGTCTCAGTGAGATCATTGGCCTCACCAAGTTGTTCCAAAAGAGCAACAAATGCTTCTTGGTTTCACCTTTGATCTTACACAGCAATTTGTCAAACTAATTCTCATCCAGCTCCACTACCTCACTATTATCAACAGAGTCTAATAAAGGAGGAGAGGTAGTGAGAGTGGTCTTGATGATGGGGGTTACCTTATTGATACCCTTGGCCATGAGGGACTTGGCGATACGGTTCTTGTTGGTGGCACCGAAGAGAGACACCTTGGGGAGGAAGTGGAAATGGCCAAGGTAGCCGTTGCCATCCCCTCACGGCATGTATCATCTTCGTCATCATTGGAGGTGTACTATTCATTGTCCACCAAACCCCTTGGAGGAGTCTTCTTGATGAAGGTGTTCTTACTTGGGAAGGACTTGGCTCTGTCCTTGCGAATGAGCTTGCCCCTGTTGTCTTCCCTCTTCTCATAAGGACAATATGCCACAAACTGAGTCACATTGCCGCAGTTGTAGCATGTACGTACTCGTTGCTTGTTCTTGGAGCCACTTGAGTTGTCCGTGGAGAAGTTAGGCCTTGAGTTTGTCTTGTTGCCCCAAAACTGCCTTGAAGCAAGAGCCATGTGCTCGTGATAAGCATACTTTGTGTCTTTGGGGTAGCCATCTTCTTCCTCTTCTTCTTCATAAAAAATGGCCTTGGTTCTCAAAGCAAGGTTGGGTGAGGCTATCTTTGACCGGACACGAGAAAGAGCATTGTTGGCAGTATTGTTCATAATATCCATAGTAATGAACTCATCCAACACTTCGCGTGAGGTCAAGGTGTGGAACTCTGGTCTTTGACGAATGATGGAAGACATGGCTTTGTTGAATGGCATGATGGCCTTGATAAACTTGCGCTTGATCCAAGTGTCATCTGTATCTTTGCTCCCACGATCTTGGAGAGCAACGACAACAACAGTCACCCTTCGATAGAGATCACGGGGGTCCTCATCTTCTAGCATCACAAACTCATCGGCTTGATCAAGAACCACTTCAAAGTTAGATCATTGAATGCTTGAGCTCCCCTTGTACAACACCATGATGTGCTCCCAACAATCCTTTGTACGGGAGAAGGGGCGCAGGTGACGTAGATCTTCTGGAGGAACTGCGGATTAAAGGATGAACAACGCGGAATGATTGTCTTGGTTGTCCGGCTCTTCTCTTGGTGTGAGGTTCCTTGGATCATGTGGGTAATAATCTTGTTCGTTGATTCTCCAAAGATTTGTTGAGCTGTTATTCAAATGATACTTCATGGAAAATCCCAATTAGCGAAATCACCTTTAACAAGTTTAGGAGGAGGACCAAGGTTATTAATATGCGGTGTAGGGACCGGCCCTCCATAGACTAGGGGAGGAGGAACCGAGGCAAAGGTTCCCGTCCCATTCTTGTCAAGAGGGGAAGAAGTTCGAGTACCTTTAGCCGCTTCCTTGTCGTAATTGGCCTCCGACTCCGATGTGGTGGGTTTAACCACAATCAATGGGTCGGGAGAATTCTTCATCCCCTCAAGTAATTCTTTAAGCATGGATTTGACTTCGGTCATCATGGACGTCTTGAGTGAAGCCATGGCCTCATTCAAGTCGTCCCGTGTGACCAAAACCAACTCCACGGCCTCGGACCCTTCGGGCCGAACCTCTCCATCGTCAACCATATTCTTAGGGTGGTGAAACCCTTAATAAAGAGACGTGGCTCTGATATCAATTCAAAGGATCGACATGGTTGACTAGAGGGGGGGGGGGTGAATAGGCAACTACCAATTTTTAGCTTGTCTTAACAAATTAGGGTTAGCAACAAAACGTTCTCTATATGAACAGCTAGGGGAGCAACCTATATGATGCTAACAACAAGGACAACAAGTGCAAGAAAGGAATAGACCACAACAATAATAAGTACAAAGTAAAGGTAAGAGATAACCGCAAGTGGAACCGGTGGAGAAGAGGATGTGTTACCGAAGTTCCTTCCCTTTGAAAGGAAGTACATCTCAGTTGGAGCGGTGTGGAGGCACAATGCTCCCCAAGAAGCCAATAGGGCCAATGTATTATCCTCACGCCCTCACATAATGCGAGATGTCGTGATTCCACTATTGGTGCCCTTAAAGGCGGCTATCAGTCCTTTACAAACAAGGTTGGGGCTATCTGCACACAAAGCTTGGAGGCTCCCAACAAGACCACGAAGCTTCACCACAATGGAATGTGGCTCTGAGGTGACCCCAACCGTGTAGGGTTCTCAAACACCCAAGATTAACAAGATCCGCTAGGGATTAGTGGGGGAATCAAATATCTCTTGGTGGAAGTGTATATAAAGGCCTTCTCAAGCAATCCCTAGGAAATCAACAAGTTTGATTGGCTAGGGAGAGAGATCGAGCAAGAATGATCTTTGGTGCAACAATGGAGCTTGGGGAGGTAAGAGGTAACCTTCTGAGGGAAGAAGACACCTTTATGTAGTGGGGGGGGGGGTACAATCCAACCGTTACACACTGCTATCCCACAAACAACAGCGCCAGAAATTGACACGTTAATAGAGGCTGGGCTTGCGTTTGTTCTTCCCTTGAAGAGGAAAGGGTGATGCAACACATGAGCAGTAAATATTTCCCTCAGTTTGAGAACCAATGTATCGATCTAGAAGGAGGGTCTCATCAAGTCCAGAGTACCTGCGCAAACACAAACAAGATTGCACCCAACGCTTCAAAGGGGTTGTCAATCCCTTCAAGATTGTTTGCAAAGTGAGATATGAAGGAGAAACTGCAACGAAGTAAAAAGTGTAAGGCTGAAAATATGGTGTGGAGTAGACCCTGGGGGCCATAGTGTTCACTAGAGGCTTCTCTCAAAATAGCAAGTATTACGGTGGGTGAACAAATTACTGTCGAGCAATTGATTAAACTGCGCAAAGTCATGATGATATCTAAGGCAATGATCATACATATAGGCATCACGTCCGAGACAAGTAGACCGATACTTTCTGCATGTACTACTATTACTCCACACATCGACCGCTATCCAGCATGCATCTACTGTACTGAGTTTATGACGAACAGACTAACGCTTTAAGCAAGATGACATGATGTAGAGGGATAATCTCAAACCAATGATGAAAACCCCATCTTTTTACCCTTGATGGAAGCAACATGATGCGTGCCTCACTACCCCTTCTGTCACTGGGTGAGTACACCGCACGGTATGAACCCAAAACCAAGCACTTCTCCCACTGCAAGAATCATGGATCTAGTTGGCCAAACAAAACCCACAACTGGAAGAGAATTACAAGGATATGAAATCATGCATAAGAGAGATTAGAAGAAACTCAAATAAGATTCATAGATAATCTGATCATAAATCCACAATTCATCGGATCTCGACAAACACAACGCAAAAGAAGATTACATCGGATAGATCTCCATGAAGATCATGGAGAACTTTGTATTGAAGATCCAAGAGAGAGAAGAAGCCATCTAGTTACTAGCTATGGACCCGTAGGTCTATGGTGAACTACTCACGCATCATCGAAGAGGTCATGCTGTTGATGAAGAAGTCCTCCATGTCCGAATCCCCCCTCCAGCAGGGCACTAGAACGTGCCCAAGATGGGATCTTGTGGAGATAGAAGCTTGCGGCGGCGGAAAAGTGGTTTCGATGATCTCCTGATTTTTTCAAGAATTTATGGGAATATATAGGCGAAAGTCCTAGGGTAGAGGGTGTCCAGGGGGCCCACAAGCCTGGATGGCGCGACCACCCCCCTGGCCGCGGGGTGGGTGCTTGTGGGGCCCATGGGGCTCCCCTGCATTGGCTTCCAAGCTCCCTGATCTTCTTCCGTTCCAAAAAAAATCTTTTCGGGGATTTTCTTCCGTTTGGACTCCGTTTCAAAATCTCCTGTGAAAGGGGTCAAAAACATGGAAAAACAGGAACTAGCACTTGGCACTTAGTTAATAAGTTATTCCCAAAAAATATATAAAAGGCATGCAAAACATCCAAAGTTTGACAATATAATAGCATGAAACAATCAAAAATTATAGATACGTTGGAGACGTATCACACACCCACCTACTGCACTAGCCAAGCGGTACTACCACTGCTAGGAGCGGTACTACCGTTGCGAGGAGCGGTACTACCGCCCTGCATGAAACCATCAAAAATTATAGATACGATGGAGACGTATCAAGCATCCCCAAGCTTAACTCCTGCTCGTCCTCGAGTAGGGAAGTGATAAAGAATGAATTTTTGATGTGGAATGCTACCTAGCATAGTTGTCCTTTGCAACTTCTTTCACATGACATGAATGTTCAGATCCATAAGATACAAAACAATAGTTTTCTGTTGACATGAAAACAGTAATACTTCAAGCAAACTAGTAAAGTAATCATGAACTTTCAAAATAACAAGGCCAAAGAAAGTTATCCCTACAAAATCATATAGTCTGGCTATGCTCCATCATCCTCACACAACTAATGTAAATCATGCACAACCCCGGTATTGGCCAAGTAATTTTTTCGCACTCTTACTTTCTCAAACTTTTTATAACCAACACGCAATACATGAGCGCGAGCCATGGATATAGCACTATAGGTGGAATAGAGTGTGGTGGTGGTCGTGAGACAAAAAGGAGGAGATGTTCACATTGACTCGGCGTATCAATAGGCTATGAAGATGCCCATTAATAGATATCAATGCGAATGAGTAGGGATTGCCATACAAGAGATGCACTAGAGCTATAAGTATGTGAAAGCTCAAGAAGAAAACTAGTGGGTGTGCATCCAACTTGCTTGCTCACGAAGACCTAGGGCAATTTTGAGGAAGCTCATCATTGGAATATACAAGTCAAGTCATAAAATGAAGATTCCCACTAGCATATGGTAGTGACAAAGCAACAATCTCTCAATCATGAAGAACATGGTGCTAACATGAAGCACAAGTGTGGAAAAAGATAGTAGCATTGCCCCTTCTCTCTTTTTATCTTTTTTTTCATTTGGGCTCTTAGGCCTCCTTTTTTTCTTTTGTTTTCTCCTTTTTTGCTTTTGGGCTATTTGGCCTCTTTTTTTATTTCCTCACATGGGACAATTCTCTAATAATGATGATCATCACACTTTTATTTATTCACAGCTCAAAGATCACAATGATGATGACTCCATGGGAAATGCCTCCGGCAGTGTACCGGGATGTGCAACGATCTAGCATGGCGTATGACATTGAAAACATCTCACTAGCTATCTTACGATCATGCAATGGGAATACGAGAGTGACGGCACAAGTCATGAGATGGAACGGTGGGAGTTGCATGGCAATATATCTCGGAATGGCTATGAAAATGCCATAGTAGGTAGGTATGGTGGCTGTTTTGCGGAAGGAATTTGGTGGGTTTGTGCACCGGCGAGAATTGCGCGGCACTAGAGAGGCTAACAATGGTGGAAGGTGAAAGTGGATCTATACCATGGGCTCACATTAGTCATGAAGAACACACATACTTATTGCGAAAGTTTTTATTAGTAATCGAAACAAAGTGCTAAATGCATACTCCGAGGGGAAGGGTTGGTAGGTGTTAACCATCGCGCGATCCCGACCTCAACACAAAGGATGACAATCAATAGATCAATTATGCTCGGACTTCCTAACATAGCGGTTCACCATACGTGCATGCTACGGGAATCACTAACTTCAACACAAGTATCTCTAGATTCACAACACCCTACTAACATAACTCTCAATATTACCGAATCCATGTGTCAATACTAATTGAGAGGAATCGAAACTTCTCTTTCTACTCAATGCACATGAAGATTGAGGTTTTTGCATCCTCTTTGGGTACCTAGCACATTTCGGACTACTTTCATAGCATAAGCCAACTACCAAGTCATGCACCGACGCGCTCTAAAGATATAAGTGAAGCACAAGGGAAAAAGTATCTAGCATAAAAGATATAAGTGAAGCACTATGAGCATTCTAGCAAAATCTTGATGAGTGCATGTCTCTCTCTCAAAAAGGTGTGCAGCAAGGATGATTGTGACACAACAAAAATAAAAGACTCCTAAGATACAAGACGCTCCAAGCAAAACACATATCATGTGGTGAATAAAAATATAGCTCCAAGTAATGTTAGCGATGGATTGAAGACGAAAGAGGGGATGCCTTCCCGGGGTATCCCCAAGCTTAGGCTTTATGGTTTCCTTGTATTTGGCTTGGGATGCCTTGGGCACCCCCAAGCTTGAGCTCTTTCCACTCCTTATCTCTTTGTCCATGAGAACATCACCAAAAACTTGAAAACTTCACAACACAAAACTTAAACAGAAACTTGTGATAACATTAGTACAAGAAAACAAACTACCACTTCTTTTGGTACTGTAGCAAACTTGAATTCCATCTATATTGATGATGGGCTACTGTATTCTCACTTTTCCATGGCTAGTACCCCCCGATACTAACCATTTTTTCATCAAAACAAGCAACCAACTCAAGAAAAACAGAATCTATCACGAACAGACCAGTCTGTAGCAATCTGTATACTTCGTATACTTCTGGTACCTCAAAAAATCTGAACAATTACGGCGGCCTGGGAAAAAGCATATCAATCATAAGCAAAAAGAATCAACTCAAAACCTCTTTCTGAATAGAATTTAAAAATCATCTCGTGTGCAAAAAGTTTCTGTCTTTTTCCAGCAGGATCAAACAACCATTACCAAGACTAGTCATAAAGGTTTTGCTTGGCTCAAAGACAAAAAGAAAACACAAAAAACACAATCACAACAGAATTATGATGGTGTGGACGCAACAAAACAGAAAGAAAAAGATAAATCCATTGGGTTGCCTCCCTTGTGCTTTTTAACACCCTTAGCTGGGCATTGATAATTCAATGATGCTCACACAAAAGACAAGAATTGAAACACAAGGGAGCATCATAAAGCATGTGAAAATCACATCTAAGTCTAACATACTTCCTATGCATTGGTATTTTATAGGAGACAACCAATAGTTGCCATATGCAAGGAAGAAGAAAGA
This sequence comes from Hordeum vulgare subsp. vulgare, assembly GCF_904849725.1. Taxonomy (NCBI): domain Eukaryota; kingdom Viridiplantae; phylum Streptophyta; class Magnoliopsida; order Poales; family Poaceae; genus Hordeum; species Hordeum vulgare. Next base: position 146,571,665 of record NC_058522.1, on the reverse strand, counting down.
CACAATAGCAATCTCCACATAACGAGAGGTAATTTGGTAACATGAAAGTTTCTACCACAACATTTTCCTCTCTCATAGCAATTACATGTGGGATCATAGTCAAAATCAACAAAATAGCTATCACAATGGATATTCTTTTCCTGATCCACATGCATGCAAAGTTGACGCTCTTCAAAAATAGTGGGATTATCATCAACTAAAGTCATGACTTATCCAAACCCACTTTCAATATTATTGCAAATACCATTGCAAAAAGTAGTGGACATAGCAAAACTAGCATCCCCAAGCTTAGGGTTTTGCATATTTTTAGCATGATTGTCATTAATAGAATTTATAATGAAATTATTGCAATCATGCTTTTCATTCAAGGAGCCCTCATGAATCACTTCATAAATTTCTTCCTCACAATTTTAAGATTCACGCATCTCAAGAAAAACTCCATAAAGATAGTCAAGTGTATTCAACTCACTAGCAATTGGATCAACATAATTGGATCTCTTAAAGAGATTAGCAAGTGGATGAGGATCCATATCACTAGATTTTCAGCGAGCGAAGATGCAAGCATATTTAAGGCACATGGCAACACAAGCAAACAAAGAGTAGGGGAGAAAAAGGGCGAACGAAAGGGCGAACAAAAAGGCGAACGAAAAAGGAAAATTGATGAAGTGGGGGAGAGGAAAACGAGAGGCAACTGGAAAACAAAGTACATGCAAGAGATGAGTTTACGACACCTACTTGGATGAGTTCCTGACTTGATCTTCCTCCCCGGCAACGGCGCCAGAAATTCTTCTGCTATCCCACAGACAACAGCGCCAGAAATTGACACTTTGACAGAGGTTGGGCTTGCGTTGGTTCTTACCTTGAAGAGGAAAGGGTGATACAGCACAGGAGCAGTAAGTATTTCCCTCAGTTTGAGAACCAAGGTATCGATCCAGAAGGAGGGTCTCGTCAAGTCCAGAGTACCTGCGCAAACACAAACAAGCTTGGACCCAACGCTTTAAAGGGGTTGTGAATCCCTTCAAGATTGTTTGCAAAGTGAGATCTGAAGGCGGAAAGTGCAACGAAGTAAAAAGTGTAAGGCTGAAAATATGGTGTGGAGTAGACCCTAGGGGCCATAGTGTTCCCTAGAGGCTTATCTCAAAATAGCAAGTATTACGGTGGGTGAACAAATTACTGTCGAGCAATTGATAGAAGCACGCAAAGTCATGACGATATCTAAGGCAATGATCATACACATAGGCATCACGTCCGAGACAAGTAGACTGATACTTTCTGCATCTACTACTATTACTTCACACATTGACCACTATCTAGCATGAATCTAGTGTTTTGAGTTCATGACGAACAGAGTAACGCTTTAAGTAAGATGACATGATGTAGAGGGATAATCTCAAACCAATGATGAAAACCCCAACTTTTTACCCTTGATGGTAACAACATGATGCGTGCCTCGCTACCCCTTCTGTCACTGGGTGAGGTCACCACACAGTATGAACCCAAAACCAAGCACTTCTCCCATTGCAAGAATCATAGATCTAGTTGGCCAGAAAAAACCCACAACTCGAAGAGAATTACAAGGATATGAAATCATGCATAAGAGAGATCAGAAGAAACTCAAATAAGATTCATAGATAATCTGATCATAAATCCACAATTCATCGGATCTCGACAAACACACCGCAAAAGAAGATTACATCGGATAGATCTCCATGAAGATCATGGAGAACTTTGTATTGAAGATCCAAGAGAGAGAAGAAGCCATCTAGTTACTAGCTATGGACCCGTAGGTCTATGGTGAACTACTCATGCATCATCGGAGAGGTCATGGTGTTGATGAAGAAGCCCTCCGTGTCCGAATCCCCCCTCCGGTAGGGTACCAGAACATGCCCCAGATGGGATCTTGCGGAGACAGAAGCTTGCGGCGGCGGGAAAGTGGTTTCGATGATCTCCTGGTTTTTTCTTGAATTTATGGGAATATATAGGTGAAAGTCCTCACTACAGGAATCAGCTTCTTTGCCGTCTGCCATCACAGACGGCAAAGACTAAATCCTGGACGGCAAAGACAAAACAGCAGACGACAAAGAATCTCATGGCCCTCAAAGTTCCAGCGTCAGCCTACGACGGCATAGGACCTTCTTTGCCGTCTTCCTCCCCAAAGCGGACGGCAAAGCTCTTTGCCGTGAGCTTTCCTTAGGAGGAGTCGGCAAAGTGCTCGAGACGGCAGCCGACAGGCGTTGCCTCCGTTAGGGGTTAATGGAGGCTTTGCCGTCTGCCTCCCCCTTTATCTTTGCCGTCTGCCTCCCCTTTATCTTTGCCGTCTGCCTCCTCCTTCTCCCCCACCCACTCTTTGCCGTCTGCCTCCCCCTTCATCTTTGTCGTTTGCTCCCTCCTCCTCCCACCTCCACTCTTTTCCGTCTGCCTCCTCCTTCCCCCCCTCCTCTGTGCCCTCTTCTTTGTCGTCTGCCCACCATGGAGGCAGACGGCAAAGAGCCTATATAGACACCCCAGGATGCACAACTAGGTGCCATGTGGCACCTTTTCCATCAGCCAGCTGATGGCACAGGTCTTTGCCATCAGCTGGTAGACGGCAAAGAGCCCATATAGTACCTGTTTTTTTGTTTTATATTATTTCACAACACATACACACACACACACACACACACACACACACACACACATATATATATATATATATATATTTGACAACACATTTATATAATTCACCACACATATATGATATATAGTTCACCACACATATACTTGCCAACACATATATATAACTCACCACACATATACGATATACATATAAATCAATGTACATCCCCATATATCGAAATAACCAACATACAAAGTATTGCACTGTTTATCCATATATACATATACATATAGTTCGACATTGTTCATCTACTCAAATGAAAACTAGATGATATACATATAAAGTTCATCCATCAACATTGTTCAACTCCATGAATGCCAGCTTCCATGCATGTAGTATATCCAATCTGCAAAAAAGTGAATAAGAAAGTCAGAAGAAGAACAAAATATGATGTTTTTCAGCTAATTATGTCATTTTTAGCGGAAAAAAAGCTAAGAATATAATATTCATGAGCTAACCAAGGTTCTTATGCCATTTTTAGCTTATTATGGCATTTTGGAGCTAAATAGGTTAATTAAAGCAAGGATAATATGAAATAGGAGAAGAAAGAGTAGGAGGAGGAGAAGAAGAAGAAATCAAGAAGAAGGAGGAGAAGGAGGAGAAGGACTAGAAGGTCCTTGGCCTTCTCCTCCTCCTCCTCCTCCTCCTCCTCCTCCTTCTCTTGTTCTTGTTCTTGTTCTTCTTGTTTCTTTTAAATTTTCCTATTTCTTCTCCTCTTCTCCTCTTGTTGGAGCTAAATTACCTAATTATGTCTTTTTGGAGCTAAATGGGTTAATTATCCCATTTTAGAGGAAAACAAGCTAAGTATATAATATTCATGAGCTAACCAAGGTTCTTAGGCCATTTTGAGCTTATTATGGTATTTTGGAGCTAAATGGGCTAATTATGTCATTGTTGGGGTAATTAAAGTAAGGATAATATGAAAGAGGAGAAGAAAGAGGAGGAGGAGGAGAAGAAGAGGAAATCAAGAAGAAGGCGGAGAAGGAGGAGAAGGAGGAGGAGGAGAAGGACTAGAAGGTCCTTGGCCTTGTCCTCTTCTTCTTCTTTCTTTTCATTTTGCCTATTTCTTCTCCTCTTCTCCTCTTATTGGATCTAAATTACCTAATTATGTCTTTTTGGAGCTAAATGGGTTATTTATCCCATTTTAGAGGAAAACAAGCTAAGTATATAATATTCATGAGCTAAGCAAGGTTCTTATGCCATTTTGAGCTTATTATGGTATTTTGGAGCTAAATGGGCTAATTATGTCATTGTTGGGGAAATTAAAGCAAGGATAATATGAAAGAGCAGAAGAAAGAGGAGGAGGAGGAGAAGAAGAAGAAATCAATAAGAAGGAGGAGAAGGAGGAGGAGGAGAAGGACTAGAAGGTCCTTGGCCTTCTCCTTCTCCTCCTCCTCCTCCTTCTCCTTCTTCTCTTGTTCTTCTTGTTCTTCTTCTTCTATCTTTTCACTTTCCCTATTTCTTCTCCTCTTTCTCCTCTTGTTGGAGCTAAATTACCTAATTATGTCTTTTTGGAGCTAAATGGGCTAATTATCCCATTTTAGAGGAAAACAAGCTAAGTATATAATATTCATGAGCTAACCAAGGTTCTTATGCCATTTTGAGCTTATTATGGTATTTTGGAGCTAAATGGGCTAATCATGTCATTGCTGGGGAAATTAAAGCAAGGATAGTATGAAATCGGAGAAGAAAGAGGAGGAGGAGGAGAAGAAGAAGAAATCAAGAAGAAGGAGGAGAAGGAGGAGAATGAGGAGGAGGAGAAGGACTAGAAGGTCCTTGGCCTTCTCCTTCTCCTCCTTCTCCTCCTCCTTCTCCTTCTTTTCTTCTTCTTCTTCTTCTTCTTCTTTCTTTTCATTTTGCCTATTTCTTCTCCTCTTCTGCTCTTGTTGGATATAAATTACCTAATGATGTCTTCTTGGAGCTAAATAGGATAATTATCCCATTTTAGAGGAAAACAAGCTAAGTATATAATATTCATGAGCTAACCAAGGTTCTTATGCCATTTTGAGCTTATTATGGTATTTTGGAGTTAAATGGGCTAATTATGTCATTGTTGGGGAAATTAAAGTAAGGATAATATGAAAGAGGAGAATAAAGAGGAGGAGGAGGAGAAGAAGAAGAAATCAAGAAGAAGGAGGAGAAGGAGGAGGAGGAGAAGGACTAGAAGGTCCTTGGCCTTCTCCTCCTTCTCCTCCTTCTCCTTCTTCTCTTCTTCTTTTTCTTCTTTCTTTTCATTTTTCCTCTTTCTTCTCCTCTTGTTGGAGCTAAATTACCTAATTATGTCTTCTTGGAGCTAAATGGGCTAATTATCCCATTTTAGAGGAAAACAAGTAAGTATATAATATTCATGAGCTAACCAAAGTTCTTATGCCATTTTGAGCTTATTATGGTATTTTGGAGCTAAATGGGCTAATTATGTCATTGTTGGGGAAATTAAAGCAAGGATAATATGAAAGTGGAGAAGAAAGGGAGGAGGAGGAGAAGAAGAAGAAATCAAGAAGAAGGAGGAGCAGGAGGAGAAAGAGGAGGAGGAGAAGGACTAGAAGGTCCTTGGCCTTCTCCTCCTCCTCCTCCTCCTCCTTCTCCTCCTTCTCCTTCTTCTCTTCTTCTTCTTCTTCTTCTTTCTTTTCATTTTTCCTATTTCTTCTCCTCTTGTTGGAGCTAAATTACCTAATTATGTCTTCTTGGAGCTAAATGGGATAATTATCTCATTTTACAGGAAAACAAGCTAAGTATATAATATTCATGAGCTAACCAAGGTTCTTATGCCATTTTGAGCTTATTATGGTATTTTGGAGCTTAATGGGTAATTATGTCATTGTTGGGGAAATTAAAGCAAGGATAATATGAAAGAGGAGTTGGAGGAGAAGAAGAAGAAATCAAGAAGAAGGAGGAGAAGGAGGAGGAGGAGAAGGACTAGAAGGTCCTTGGCCTTCTCCTCCTTCTCCTCCTCCTCCTCCTCCTCCTCCTCCTCCTCCTTCTTCTCTTCTTCTTCTTCTTCTTCTTCTTCTTCTTCTTCTTTCTTTTCATTTTTCCTATTTCTTCTCCTCTTCTTGGAGCTAAATTACCTAATTATGTCTTCTTGGAGCTAAATGGGCTAATTGTCTCATTTTAGAGGAAAACAAGCTTAGTTTATAATATTCATGAGCTAACCAAGGTTCTTATGCCATTTTGAGCTTATTATGGTATTTTGGAGCTAAATGGGCTAATTATGTCATTGTTGGGGAAATTAAAGCAAGGATAATATGAAAGAGGAGAAGAAAGAGGAGGAGGAGGAGAAGAATAAGAAATCAAGAAGAAGGAGGAGAAGGAGGAGAAGGAGGAGGAGAAGGACTAGAAGGTCCTTGGCCTTCTCCTCCTTCTCCTCCTCCTCCTTCTCCTACTTCTCGTTCTTCTCTTCTTCTTCTTCTTCTTACTTTTGATTTTTCCTACTTATTCTCCTCTTGTTGGAGATAAATTACCTAATTATGTCTTCTTGGAGCTCAATGGGCTAATTATCTCATTTTAGAGGAAAACAAGCTAAGTATATAATATTCATGAGCTAACCAAGGTTCTCATGCCATTTTGAGCTTATTATGGTATTTTGGAGCTAAATGGTCTAATTATGTCATTGTTGGGGAAATTAAAGCAAGGATAATATGAAAGAGGAGAAGAAAGAGGAGGGGGACGAGAAGAAGAAGAAATCAAGAAGAAGGAGGAGAAGGAGGAGGAGGAGAGGACTAGAAGGTCCTTGGCCTTCTCCTTCTCCTCCTCCTCCTCCTTCTCCTTCTTGTCTTCTCGTTCTTCTCTTCTTCTTCTTCTTCTTCTTACTTTTCATTTTTCCTATTTCTTCTCCTCTTGTTGGAGCTAAATTACCTAATTATGTCTTCTTGGAGCTCAATGGGCTAATTATCTCATTTTAGAGGAAAACAAGCTAAGTATATAATATTCATGAGCTAACCAAGGTTCTCATGCCATTTTGAGCTTATTATGGTATTTTGGAGCTAAATGGTATAATTATGTCATTGTTGGGGAAATTAAAGCAAGGATAATATGAAAGAGGAGAAGAAAGAGGAGGAGGAGGAGAAGTAGAAGAAATCAATAAGAAGAAGGAGAAGGAGGAGAAAGAGGAGGAGGAGAAGGACTAGAAGGTCCTTGGCCTTCTCCTTCTCCTCCTCCTCCTCCTCCTTCTCCTTCTTCTCTTCTTCTTCTTCTTCTTCTTCTTCTTTCTTTTCATTTTGCCTATTTCTTCTCCTCTTCTCCTCTTGTTGGATGTAAATTACCTAATTATGTCTTCTTGGAGCTAAATGGGCTAATTATCCCATTTTAGAGGAAAACTAGCTAAGTATATAATATTCATGAGCTAACGAAGGTTCTTATGCCATTTTGAGCTTATTATGGTATTTTGGAGCTAAATGGGCTAATTATGTCATTGTTGGGGAAATTAAAGCAAGGATAATATGAAAGAGGAGAAGAAAGAGTAGGAGGAGGAAAAGAAGAGGAAATCAAGAAGAAGGCGGAGAAGGAGGAGAAGGAGGAGGAGGAGAAGGACTAGAAGGTCCTTGGCCTTCTCCTCCTTCTCCTCCTCCTCCTCCTCCTCCTCCTCCTCCTTCTCCTTCTTCTCTTCTTCTTCTTCTTCTTCTTCTTTCTTTTCATTTTTCCTATTTCTTCTCCTCTTGTTGGAGCTAAATTACCTAATTATGTCTTCTTGGAGCTAAATGGGCTAATTGTCTCATTTTAGAGGAAAACAAGCTTAGTTTATAATATTCATGAGCTAACCAAGGTTCTTATGCCATTTTGAGCTTATTATGGTATTTTCGAGCTAAATGGGCTAATTATGTCATTGTTGGGGAAATTAAAGCAAGGATAATATGAAAGAGGAGAAGAAAGAGGAGGAGGAGGAGAAGAATAAGAAATCAAGAAGAAGGAGGAGAAGGAGGAGGAGAAGAACTAGAAGGTCCTTGGCCTTCTCCTCCTCCTCCTTCTCCTCCTTCTCGTTGTTCTCTTCTTCTTCTTCTTCTTCTTACTTTTCATTTTTCCTATTTCTTCTCCTCTTGTTGGAGCTAAATTACCTAATTATGTCTTCTTGGAGCTCAATGGGCTAATTATATCATTTTAGAGGAAAACAAGCTAAGTATATAATATTCATGAGCTAACCAAGGTTCTCATGCCATTTTGAGCTTATTATGGTATTTTGGAGCTAAATGGGCTAATTATGTCATTGTTGGGGAAATTAAAGCAAGGATAATATGAAAGAGGAGAAGAAAGAGGAGGAGGAAGAGAAGAAGAAGAAATCAAGAAGAAGGAGGAGAAGGAGGAGGAGGAGAAGGACTAGAAGGTCCTTGGCCTTCATCTTCTCCTCCTCCTCCTGCTCCTTCTCCTTCTTCTCTTCTTCTTCTTCTTCTTCTTCTTCTTCTTCTTCTTTCTTTTCATTTTGCCTATTTCTTCTCCTCTTCTCCTCTTGTTGTAGCTAAATTACCTAATTATGTCTTTTTGGAGATAAATGGGTTAATTATCCCATTTTAGAGGAAAACAAGCTAAGTATATAATATTCATGAGCTAACCAAGGTTCTTATGCCATTTTGAGCTTATTATGGTATTTTGGAGCTAAATGGTCTAATTATGTCATTGTTGGGGAAATTAAAGCAAGGATAATATGAAAGAGGAGAAGAAAGAGGAGGAGGAGGAGAAGTAGAAGAAATCAATAAGAAGGAGGAGAAGGAGGAGAAAGAGGAGGAGGAGAAGGACTAGAATGTCCTTGGCCTTCTCCTTCTCCTCCTCCTCCTCCTCCTTCTCCTTCTTCTCTTCTTCTCCTTCTTATTCTTCTTCTATCTTTTCATTTTGCCAATTTCTTCTCCTCTTCTCCTCTTGTTGGATGTAAATTACCTAATTATGTCTTCTTGGAGCTAAATGGGCTAATTATCCCATTTTAGAGGAAAACAAGCTAAGTATATAATATTCATGAGCTAACCAAGGTTCTTATGCCATTTTGAGCTTATTATGGTATTTTGGAGCTAAATGGGCTAATTATGTCATTGTTGGGGAAATTAAAGCAAGGATAATATGAAAGAGGAGATGAAAGAGGAGGAGGAGGAAAAGAAGAGGAAATCAAGAAGAAGGCGGAGAAGGAGGAGAAGGAGGAGGAGGAGAAGGACTAGAAGGTCCTTGGCCTTCTCCTCCTTCTCCTCCTCCTCCTCCTCCTCCTGCTAATCCTCCTTCTCCTTCTTCTCTTCTTCTTCTTCTTCTTCTGTCTTTTCATTTTTCCTATTTCTTCTCCTCTTGTTGGAGCTAAATTTCCTAATTATGTCTTCTTGGAGCTAAATGGGCTAATTGTCTCATTTTAGAGGAAAACAAGCTAAATATATAATATTCATGAGCTAACCAAGGTTCTTATGCCATTTTGAGCTTATTATGGTATTTTGGAGCTTAATGGGTAATTATGTCATTGTTGGGGAAATTAAAGCAAGGATAATATGAAAGAGGAGAAGAAAGAGAAGTTGGAGGAGAAGAAGAAGAAATCAAGAATAAGGAGGAGAAGGAGGAGAAGGAGGAGGAGGAGAAGGACTAGAAGGTCCTTGGCCTTCTCCTCCTTCTCCTCCTTCTCCTCCTCCTCCTTCTCCTCCTTCTCCTTCTTCTCTTCTTCTTCTTCTTCTTCTTCTTCTTCTTTCTTTCCATTTTTCCTATTTCTTCTCCTCTTGTTGGAGCTAAATTACCTAATTATGTCTTCTTGGAGCTAAATGGGCTAATTATCTCATTTTAGAGGAAAACAAGCTTAGTATATAATATTCATGACCTAACCAAGGTTCTTATGCCATTTTGAGCTTATTATGGTATTTTGCAGCTAAATGGGCTAATTATGTCATTGTTGGGGAAATTAAAGCAAGGATAATATGAAAGAGGAGAAGAAAGAGGAGGAGGAGGAGAAGAATAAGAAATCAAGAAGAAGGAGGAGAAGGAGGAGAAGGAGGAGGAGAAGGACTAGAAGGTCCTTGGCCTTCTCCTCCTTCTCCTCCTCCTCCTTCTCCTCCTTCTCCTTCTTCTCTTCTTCTTCTTCTTCTTACTTTTCATTTTTCCTATTTCTTCTCCTCTTGTTGGAGCTAAATTACCTAATTATGTCGTCTTGGAGCTCAATGGGATAATTATCTTATTTTAGAGGAAAACGAGCTAAGTATATAATATTCATGAGCTAACCAAGGTTCTTATGCCATTTTGAGCTTATTATGGTATTTTGGAGCTAAATGGGCTAATTATGTCATTGTTGGGGAAATTAAAGCAAGGATAATATGAAAGAGGAGAAGAAAGAGGAGGAGGAGGAGAAGAAGAAGAAATCAATAAGAAGGAGGACCAGGAGGAGAAAGAGGAGGAGGAGAAGGACTAGAAGGTCCTTGGCCTTCTCCTCCTTCTCCTCCTCCTCCTCCTCCTCCTTCTCCTCCTTCCCCTTCTTCTCTTCTTCTTCTTCTTCTTCTTCTTCTTCTTCTTCTTCTTTCTTTTCATTTTTCCTATTTCTTCTCCTCTTGTTGGAGCTAAATTACCTAATTATGTCTTCTCGGAGCTAAATGGGCTAATTGTCTCATTTTAGAGGAAAAAAAGCTTAGTATATAATATTCATGAGCTAACCAAGGTTCTTATGCCATTTTGAGCTTATTATGGTATTTGGAGCTAAATGGGCTAATTATGTCATTGTTGGGGAAATTAAAGCAAGGATAATATGAAAGAGGAGAAGAAAGAGGAGGAGGAGGAGAAGAATAAGAAATCAAGAAGAAGGAGGAGAAGGAGGAGAAGGAGGAGGAGAAGGACTAGAAGGTCCTTGCCCTTCTCCTCCTTCTCCTCCTCCTCCTTCTCCTCCTTCTCCTTCTTCTCTTCTTCTTCTTCTTCTTTCTTTTCATTTTTCCTATTTCTTCTCCTCTTGTTGGAGATAAATTACCTAATTATGTCTTCTTGGAGGTAAATGGGCTAATTATCTCATTTTAGAGGAAAACAAGCTAAGTATATAATATTCATGAGCTAACCAAGGTTCTTATGCCATTTTGAGCTTATTATGGTATTTTGGAGCTAAATGGGCTAATTATGTCATTGTTTGGGAAATTAAAGCAAGGATAATATGAAAGAGGAGAAGAAAGAGGAGGAGGAGGAGAAGAAGAAGAAATCAAGAAGAAGGAGGAGGAGGAGGATAAAGAGGAGGAGGAGAAGGACTAGAAGGTCCTTGGCCTTCTCCACCTTCTCCTCCTCCTCCTCCTCCTCCTCCTTCTCCTCCTTCTCCTTCTTCTCTTCTTCTTCTTCTTCTTTCTTTTCATTTTTCCTATTTCTTCTCCTCTTGTTGGAGCTAAATTGCCTAATTATGTCTCCTTGGAGCTAAATGGGATAATTATCTCATTTTGGAGGAAAACAAGCTAAGTATATAATATTCATGAGCTAACCAAGGTTCTTATTCCATTTTGAGCTTATTATGGTATTTTGGAGCTAAATGGGCTAATTATGTCATTTTTAGGGAAATTAAAGAAAGGATAATATGAAAGAGGAGAAGAAAGAGGAGGAGGAGGAGAAGAAGAAGAAATCAAGAAAAAGGAGGAGAAGGAGGAGAAGGAGGAGGGGGAGAAGGAGTAGAAGGTCCTTGGCCTTCTCCTCCTTCTCCTCCTCCTCCTCCCTCTCGTCCTTCTCCTTCTTCTCTTCTTCTTCTTCTTCTTCTTCTTCTTTCTTTTCATTTTTCCTATTTCTTCTCCTCTTGTTGGAGCTAAATTACCTAATTATGTCTTCTTGGAGCTAAATGGACTAATTGTCTCATTTTAGAGGAAAACAAGCTTAGTATATAATATTCATGAGCTAACCAAGGTTCTTATGCCATTTTGAGCTTATTATGGTATTTTGGAGCTAAATGGGCTAATTATGTCATATTTGGGGAAATTAAAGCAAGGATAATATGAAAGACGAGAAGAAAGAGGAGGAGGAGGAGGAGAAGAAGAAGAAATCAAGAAGAAGTAGGAGAAGGAGGAGAAGGAGGAGGAGAAGGACTAGAAGGTCCTTGGCCTTCTCCTCCTCCTTCTCCTTCTTCTCTTCTTCTTCTTCTTCTTTCTTTTCATTTTTCCTATTTCTTCTCCTCTTGCTGGAGCTAAATTACCGAATTATGTCTTCTTGGAGCTAAATGGGCTAATTATCTCATTTTAGTGGAAAACAAGCTAAGTATATAATATTCATGAGCTAACCAGGGTTCTTATGCCATTTTGAGCTTATTATGGTATTTTCGAGCTAAATTGGCTAATTATGTCATTGTTGGGGAAATTAAAGCAAGGATAATATTAAAGAGGAGAAGAAAGAGGAGGAGGACGAGAAGAAGAAGAAATCAAGAAGAAGGAGGAGAAGGAGGAGGAGGAGAAGGACTAGAAGGTCCTTGGCCTTCTCCTTCTCCTCCTCCTCATCCTCCTTCTCCTTCTTAACTTCTTCTTCTTCTTCTTCTTCTTCTTTCTTTTCATTTTGCCTATTTCTTCTCCTCTTCTCCTCTTCTTGGAGCTAAATTACCTAATTATGTCTTTTTGGAGCTAAATGGGTTAATTATCCCATTTTAGAGGAAACCAAGCTAAGTATATAATATTCATGAGCTAACCAAGGTTCTTATGCCATTTTGAGCTTATTATGGTATTTTGGAGCTAAATGGGCTAATTATGTCATTGTTGGGGTAATTAAAGCAAGGATAATATGAAAGAGGAGAAGAAAGAGGAGGAGGAGGAGAAGAACAATAAATCAAGAAGAAGGAGGAGAAGGAGGAGAAGGAGGAGGAGAAGGACTAGAAGGTCCTTGGCCTTCTCCTCCTTCTCCTCCTCCTCCTTCTCCTCCTTCTCCTTCTTCTCTTCTTCTTCTTCTTCTTACTTTTCATTTTTCCTATTTCTTCTCCTCTTGTTGGAGCTAAATTACCTAATTATGTCGTCTTGGAGCTCAATGGGCTAATTATCTTATTTTAGAGGAAAACGAGCTAAGTATATAATATTCATGAGCTAACCAAGGTTCTTATGCCATTTTGAGCTTATTATGGTATTTTGGAGCTAAATGGGCTAATTATGTCATTGTTGGGGAAATTAAAGCAAGGATAATATGAAAGAGGATAAGAAAGAGGAGGAGGAGGAGAAGAAGAAGAAATCAATAAGGAGGAGCAGGAGGAGAAAGAGGAGGAGGAGAAGGACTAGAAGGTCCTTCGCCTTCTCCTCCTTCTCCTCCTCCTCCTCCTCCTCCTTCTCCTCCTTCCCCTTCTTCTCTTCTTCTTCTTCTTCTTCTTCTTCTTCTTCTTCTTCTTCTTCTTTCTTTTCATTTTGCCAATTTCTTCTCCTCTTCTCCTCTTGTTGGATGTAAATTACCTAATTATTTCTTCTTGGAGCTAAATGGGCTAATTACCCTATTTTAGAGGAAAATAAGCTAAGTATATAATATTCATGAGCGAACCAAGGTTCTTATGCCATTTTGAGCTTATTATGGTATTTTGGAGCTAAATGGGCTAATTATGTCATTGTTGGGGAAATTAAAGCAAGGATAATATGAAAGAGGAGAAGAAAGAGGAGGAGGAGGAGAAGAAGAGGAAATCAAGAAGATGACGGAGAAGGAGGAGAAGGAGGAGGAGGAGAAGGACTAGAAGGTCCTTGGCCTTCTCCTCCTTCTCCTCCTCCTCCTCCTCCTCCTTCTCCTCCTTCTTCTTCTCTTCTTCTTCTTCTTCTTCTTCTTCTTCTTCTTCTGTCTTTTCACTTTTCCTATTTCTTCTCCTCTTGTTGGAGCTAAATTGCCTAATTATGTCTTCTTGGAGCTAAATGGGCTAATTGTCTCATTTTAGAGGAAAACAAGCTAAATATATAATATTCATGAGCTAACCAAGGTTATTATGCCATTTTGAGCTTATTATGGTATTTTGAAGCTAAATGGGCTAATTATGTCATTGTTGGGGAAATTAAAGCAAGGATAATATGAAAGAGGAGAAGAAAGAGGAGGAGGAGGAGAAGAAGAAGAAATCAAGAAGGAGGAGAAGGAGGAGGAGAAGGACTAGAAGGTCCTTGGCCTTCTCCTCCTTCTCCTCCTCCTCCTCCCTCTCGTCCTTCTCCTTCTTCTCTTCTTCTTCTTCTTCTTCTTCTTCTTTCTTTTCATTTTTCCTATTTCTTCTCCTCTTGTTGGAGCTAAATTACCTAATTATGTCTTCTTGGAGCTAAATGGACTAATTGTCTCATTTTAGAGGAAAACAAGCTTAGTATATAATATTCATGAGCTAACCAAGGTTCTTATGCCATTTTGAGCTTATTATGGTATTTTGGAGCTAAATGGGCTAATTATGTCATATTTGGGGAAATTAAAGCAAGGATAATATGAAAGACGAGAAGAAAGAGGAGGAGGAGGAGGAGAAGAAGAAGAAATCAAGAAGAAGTAGGAGAAGGAGGAGAAGGAGGAGGAGAAGGACTAGAAGGTCCTTGGCCTTCTCCTCCTCCTTCTCCTTCTTCTCTTCTTCTTCTTCTTCTTTCTTTTCATTTTTCCTATTTCTTCTCCTCTTGCTGGAGCTAAATTACCGAATTATGTCTTCTTGGAGCTAAATGGGCTAATTATCTCATTTTAGTGGAAAACAAGCTAAGTATATAATATTCATGAGCTAACCAGGGTTCTTATGCCATTTTGAGCTTATTATGGTATTTTCGAGCTAAATTGGCTAATTATGTCATTGTTGGGGAAATTAAAGCAAGGATAATATTAAAGAGGAGAAGAAAGAGGAGGAGGACGAGAAGAAGAAGAAATCAAGAAGAAGGAGGAGAAGGAGGAGGAGGAGAAGGACTAGAAGGTCCTTGGCCTTCTCCTTCTCCTCCTCCTCATCCTCCTTCTCCTTCTTAACTTCTTCTTCTTCTTCTTCTTCTTCTTTCTTTTCATTTTGCCTATTTCTTCTCCTCTTCTCCTCTTCTTGGAGCTAAATTACCTAATTATGTCTTTTTGGAGCTAAATGGGTTAATTATCCCATTTTAGAGGAAACCAAGCTAAGTATATAATATTCATGAGCTAACCAAGGTTCTTATGCCATTTTGAGCTTATTATGGTATTTTGGAGCTAAATGGGCTAATTATGTCATTGTTGGGGAAATTAAAGCAAGGATAATACGAAAGAGGAGAAGAAAGAGGAGGAGGAGGAGAAGAAGAAGAAATCAAGAAGAAGGAGGAGAATGAGGAGGAGGAGAAGGACTAGAAGGTCCCTGGCCTTCTCCTCCTTCTCCTCCTTCTCCTTCTCCTCCTTCTCGTTCTTCTCTTCTTCTTCTTGTTCTTTCTTTTCATATTTCCTATTTCTTAGGCTCTTATTGGAGCTAAATTACCTAATTATGTCTTGTTGGACCTGAATGGGCTAATTATCTCATTTTAGAGGAAAACAAGCTAAGTATATAATATTCATGAGCTAACGATGGTTCTTATGCCATTTTCAGATTATTATGGTATTTTGGAGCTAAATGGGCTAATTATGTCATTGTTGGGGAAATTAAAGCAAGCATAATATGAAAGTTGAGAAGAAAGAGGAGGAGGAGGAGAAGAAGTAGAAATCAAGAAGAAGGAGGAGGAGGAGGAGGAGAAGGACTAGAAGGTGCTTGGCCTTCTTCTCCTTCTCCTCCTCCTCCTCCTGCTTCTCCTCCTTCTCCTTCTTCTCTTCTTGTTCTTCTTCTTTCTTTTCATTTTTCCTATTTATTCTCCTCTTGTTGGAGCTAAATTACCTAATTATTTCTTCTTGGAGCTAAATGGGCTAATTATCTCATTTTAGAGGAAAACAAGCTAAGTATATAATATTCATGAGGTAACCAAGGTTCTTATTCCATTTTGAGGTTATTATGGTATTTTGGAGCTAAATGGGCTAATTATGTCTTTTTGGGGAAATTAAAGCAAGGATAATATGAAAGAGGAGAAGAGAAACTTACCGTAGTGGTCATCAAGGAGGAGAAACACCACGGTTGCTCACAGCGGCTTCGTTTGGAGACGGTTGCCCTGGAGAAGGGTCGTGCGATGCCGCTCGGGAGTTATTCTGCACAAAAGATATTTTGCAATGTCTCAGTTAGCATGATGACACTGAATTATTAATACTGGTTTATAATGAAACTCACCGTGCCAATCGAAGAGAAGACGGGCATCGGCGGAGGGACTTGACCGCTCTTCTCGCACAGACCCTAAAGAGTGGGTCGTATTAGTTAGTAATGAAACAGACATTACACACATGATTTGGCTAATGTGAAAAAAACATACCACAAAAAGCTCGTACAGGGCCCGTTGACCCGCCTCATTCCGGGCCCTCTCCTCCTCAAGCAATCGTGTCGTGGTCTGATCCCTCTAATCAAGAGCAGCCTGAAGAGCAGCCTGGCTTGCCAATCTCTCTTTCTCAAGAGCAGCCTGGTTTGCCGCTCTCTCTTTCTGAAGAGCATCCTGAAACACCATTCCTCGTTACCATAGTAATGATCTATGGTGACACACATAATGAAATGGATGAAAGTGTTCTTAGTCCGTAGAACTAACCTCGATGGCAAGTTCGACTGGCCGTGGACGACGCGTTATCTCAGGACAGCTGCTCGACTGGCACGCCTTGATCTCCGGAAGAGTGAGTGGACAACGTATTATCCCATCTCCAATGGCTATCGAGCAATGGGGCCTCCCGCCACCATATATCATCACCAGCTCTGGATCCAAAGGTTCCTGGCTAGGGTTAAAGTCATCCCCTTTCGTAGCCTTCCCCGCGTCCCTGTATGCCACGAGCTTCTGGTGGGATGATATGTTGGTGAAGTTATTGGGATCATCCAAGTCAAACTCAGAGAATGCCTTCGCCTTCTTGTACGAGGCAGTATGGGCCATGCCATAAAGGTCGTACAAGTGTGGCATCTCAGTCTTATTGTGATGCGCCTAAAAGAGAGGAACACAATATTAGCATCAAGAATGAATTGCATGAATCATGAAGCAAATCACATACCCAGTTTCGTCCAAACTGAAGTAAGTTGGCGCTGCCTTGATGGTGTGGCACACCAACCAATTGGCTACGCCGATCTTTCGCATTCTCGTGGACGGCTCGCCAGCTGCCTGTGCACCACTCATCAACCAACGCCTCCCAACAATCCATCTTATCCGCACACCATCTCGGGGGCACCTGTAAGTTATTAGAAAGAATTTTCAGCGCTACGCCTATGAATGATATCAAGAAAACTACGTAGAAGGACTTAAGAATAGGTAATTACCTTCATGTATTGCTCCTTCTTCAGAAACTTTCCACGACAATCCTTCTTCTGCTTCTTAATACCACGCGTGGCGTAGTAATCTCGAATAGCCTGCGGCCGAGCCTCGTGGCGCAAGTTCTGTAGTAACCGCCTACACTCGGCCTCGAGAACCCTGGACGCCTCCTCATCATATCCATCCTCACACCTATAGAAGGTCTGCAATCAAACGTGAAAACACCAATTAGTACAATAATTAGCTATATTGTTAATTTTAGACTCTGTAAAAGGATAATTTACCCAAAAGCTCTTGATCACCATCTCGGCCCTCGTGTGGCACAAGACACCATCTATAATATCCTCCGAAGGGGCATGCGCAGCCTGGTAGTGCTCCCAGGTAAATCCTAGTGTAGGAACCTGACCCTCACCAGGCAACGTGACAAACCCCGGGAAATTTGTCCGGCAAAGTACACCAAGGACGGAGTTTGGCCTGCGGACTCCAAGAGGGTGTACCCATCCCCTGCAGTATGATAAGGTCAACGCATTAGATATTTGAAAAAACTTGAAGGCAAAAGCTAAAAAAAAGGGTAAATGTACTTACCTATCTCCTTCAGGTTTAATCACTGGCCTGTGCTCGCGGGTAGCCGGGGCGACCGGGAGACGTGTACTACCACGCTTGTACACGGTGGCCCCGTCCACCTGCACATCGCCCTCACTATCCGTAAGCTCATCCCTGCCATCCCCGCCCCCTGAGCAACCCGGACCCTCGGTCCAATCCGACATCTCGGTACAATTCGGCCAGGTCTCCCATCCGGGCCTCTCCACGTCCGGTGAAGCCTCCGGAACCGTAGTCTCCTCCGGCTGCTCCTCGGCTGAATGCACCTCGACCCGAGGCTGCTCCTGGACCGGAGTCTCATGGGATGAATGCCCGTCAACAACAGGCTCCTGGAACGGAGTCCCCGTAGCCTCGTCCGCAAACGGGTTGACCATACTAGTCCTATGCTCGGGTGAATGAGCTGGTGGTGGCGGCGAGGACGGCTCAACAGTCCTCCTGGATCTTCCGTGGCCACCACCTCTCCCTTGACCCTTCCCCTTCTTCCCTACCCGACCAGCACCTCTCCCAGTGGGCAATGCCGCTGACGAAGAAGAACCCACGGGTGGTGTCGACAGACTGTCTGCCAAGGCTCTACGGAGAGATAGGGGTGGAAGGGAAGTACCACCCCTCGTGCGGGGCGCCTGGGTAGAACCCGTCGAGCAATCTGGACCAGCGCCCACCATCTTTCCACACCTGGTGACCTGCCATCATAAAGATTAAAAGAAATTAGTACAACATAAAAAAATTGAATAACTGACATGAATAATAATATGTACATGAATAATAAAGATTAAAATATATATAATTTAAGTTGTGAATCTTACAAACTAATAATCATCATCAATAAATGCATCATCATCATCACTATCACGCATGTCTTCATGAATGACGTGCTCGTCGGGTTCAACGGCGTGAAGTTGTGAAAGGCCTTCCTTTAATCGTTGAAGCATTGACAGGTCATCCGCATCAGTAACCTCTACGAGTTCCAGGTCTTCTAGTTCTGGCTCAGGGCTGGAGTCGGATTCATTGTCGCTGTCTACTTCCATGTTCTTGGGTGAAGCACAGCGGTTCATGAAACATTTCTTGTAAAGACGTGTTTCTTGGAAGAATTCTCCACCATATGTGTCTGGGTTAATGTGAGGTTCATAATCCTGTTCATTTGGGAGAGGTGGTCTGACATGTGGCGGCACTTCATAAACAACATACCAAAATTCTAGATTCTTATCCGTTTGGCATGCCCACGGTAGATAGAAAACTTGGGTCGCCTATTGAGCCGTAATATAGACATCGGGAACATCTAAATGGGTGTTTGGATTGATTTCGACTAGTCCTATATGTTCATGAGTCCTTCTAGTCTTTTTCGGCTGGAACCAATAACATTTGAAGATTACGACGTTCGGTGGGTTTTCACCATAGAATTGAAGTTCATAAATTGCTTCAACTCTTCCATAATACTCGATAACACCTTCGCCGATAGCAGAGACACCACAATTTGTAGATTTCTGGTCGAGCATAGATAGCTCTTTGCCAAAGGTACGAAAGAGATACCCGTTGATGTTGTATTTCTCAAATGAACGGACCTTATATTCAAAACCATTAGCGACTTGTCTCAATTCGGCGTCCATAGACTCTGAATTAGCCTACAAGTTTAATATGAAACGGTTGTTGCATTAGCCGCAAGTTAGACCAAGAATGAAATGGTCCATTATTGATAATTACCATTTGTTTGAATCAAGAGATGAAACCGGGATAGCCGCCTCGTGTCTCTGACAGAAGCTCATACTCTTCGACGGAATCATTTTCGATCACCGCTCCATCCGAGAATTTGACGACGTAACGGCTGTTTGCAATATCTGGGAATAAGATAAGTTCAAATGAATTAGAAGTTACGGGAAAATGTGCCGAGAACTCACTTGATGTATGGCCGCACTTCTGTTAGGTTGTTGAAGATATACAACGAAATTTCCGCCATTCTTCGACATCCAACATTATTGGTTTCGAAGCACCGGCTGGTGCGAGCTTCCCTTTGAATAGGCTGAGGTTGGACCCACCTTTTTTAGGGTCTGCATCATTGTGCCGAGGCTTCGGATTATGCAAATGATGATTTTTGGCTTCGTAGTGTGCTGTCACAAATTTTGCCACCTCCTCAGTAATGAATGCCTCAGCCATCGATGCTTCAATTCTACGCCAATTTTTACATTTAGCTCGAAGGGTCTTCTGCATCCTCTCAGTTGCATAGCACCAACGATCTTGCACGGGCCCACCCAATCTTGCCTCGGTCGGCAGATGTAAAATAAAATGCTGCATTGGATTAAAGAAGCCCGGTGGAAAGATCTACTCTAACTTGCACAACAACTCCGGTGCAAACTCCTCCATGTCTTCTACCACGCCAGGCGACAATTCTTTCGCAAAAAGAACACAGAAGAAATAGCTCAGCTCCGCCAGTACTAGCCATTCAGCCTCAGGAATAAAGCCACGTAACATCACCGGCATTACCCGCTCTAGCCATATGTGCCAATCATGACTCTTGAGACCAAAGATTTTTAATTTTTCAAGACTCGCTCCCCTCTTTAGATTCGCTGCATACCCATCGTGGAACATCAAGTGCATTTTGACCCACAAGATAATTTCCCTCATAGCTGGCCTTCCAAGATTGAACGAGGCCTTTGGCTTCGACCACTTCTGCTTTCCTTTTCCTTCTCGCATGTTTTGTAACGGTCTATGACATAATGTCTCTTGATCGACTCTAGCCTTAGTATTATCCTTTGTCTTCCCATCTATGTCGAACAATGTACCAAAAATAGCCTCTCCGATATTCTTTTCAGTGTGCATCATGTCGATATTGTGTGGAAGAAGGAGGTCTTTGAAGTAAGGCAGATCCCAGAAGCATGGCTTGTGAGTCCAAGCGTGTTTTGAATTATACCCCTTGAAATACCCTGGACGCTCTGGATCAAGCTCGAGGGCGTTTAACTGATCCTGGATCTGTTGGCCTGTGAACGCCGGTGGTGCCAAGTTTTTGACAAATTTACCTTTGGTAATTTTCTTCTTGTCTTTTCTGAACTGATGGTCAGGATCCAGGAAGTGTCTATGCAAGTCAAAGCAAGAATACTTCCGACCCTCCTGCAACCAATGAAACTGAAGAGCTGCCTTGCATTGGGGGCACGGGAACCTTCCATGCACACACCATCCAGAGAATAGCGCATACGCTGGCAAGTCATGCATAGAGTACATGTACCACACATGCATTTTGAAGTTTTCTTTTCTAGCGGCATCGTATGTCTTGACCAGATTATCCCAAGCTTCTTCCAATTCATCCTTAAGCGGTTGCAGGTACACATTCATATTCTTCCCCGAATAATTGGGCCCTGGAATTATCAACGTTATAAATGTGTTCTTTCTTTGCATAATGTGCCCCGGGGGGGGGGAGATTGAGTGGAATGACAAATACAGGCCAACAAGTGTATTGGGTTGCCGTCATGCCGAAGGGATTAAAACCATCCGTGGCGGCGCAGACTCGAGGATTCCTTGGATCTGCCGCTTTATCCTGATGCAATCCATCGAAATGTTTCCACGCTTCCCCATCCGATGTGTGTACCATCATCTTATTCCCATCCTCATCTAGTTCGGTTCTTTTGCCCAATTTGTGCCATGTCATCTGTTTGGCTGTCTCTTCGACCATGAAAATACGTTGAAGTCTTGGTACGATTGGCATATACCAAAGAACACTAACTGCGATTTTGGTCTGCCTCTTGTCATAGCCCAAGTTTTCCTTGCTTGCCATTGCATTTCATCCATGCATTCAAATTGCATTGAATCTGGAAATGGAAGTGATCAAGCCAAATGAGTTGAAATTGACAAAAAGGCAATAAAAATTAATACCTTAAAAGGGACTAAGAAAATGTTCCAAATACTTGGCAAAATAGTGACATAAAATAAATTTGTCAAACCAAATTTTAAGTCACAGAAACATTTTTGAAATGGAATTTTCATTTGACCAAATAGCTATTTGGAATGGAATTATTTTGATTCCTTCTATTTTAAAGTTTCAAAAATGTGGAAACTTTTATGTGACATTGGATATTATTATCTCTGTCACATAATAACATTTTAGGGTTTTATTTTTGGTCAAACAATTTATTTTAAAACCTAAATCTAAAGGCCAGAAGGAAATAAAAAGAAAATAGAAAAGAAAATAGAAAATAGAGCTACCTATCGCCCCTCCAGGCCCAGTGCACCAGTGGCGAGGAGGTCATCTTCCTCCTTTGCGAGGACGGGCAGAGCCGTGGCGAGCTCGCCGTCGTGCCTCGCCACCTCCTGCTTCCACCTCCTCCCTCCTTGCCTACCTCGCCTCCTCTCCCTTATCTTCGCCTCGCTGAGCCGCCCCCGCCCCCTCTGCCTCATCTTCTTCCTCCCCTTCTCTTCTCTCTTCTTCCTCCCGCCATTGACGAGCTCGGGCTCAAGCTTTCCACCGCCCCTTCGGGCCTGCTAGCGTTCCCCGACCTGTCCTTCGACTCCAAAACGACGAGCCACACCTCCCCGCTGAAGGAATCGAGGACGGAGCCCCCTGATGCCGCCATCGTCGACGTCCCCCTTGGCCGCCGGATGCCGTCGTCGACTCGCTAGCTCCGATGCACCTCCGACCTTGCCGCCGACTCTGTTCGAATCACCGTGAGCCGCTGACCATTTTCCCCCGTCTCCATGTCCCGTTCCGCGTCCCCAGCGCTAGCCCCACCATGGCCGAATCTCCCCGCCGCTTAAGCTCATCGTCGGCCATCATTCCGGCTTTCTCATGTCCCCCCATGTGCCCCATCGGATCCGCGCGAGCCTGGGCTACGCCCCAGTGCTCTCAGCGCTTGATTCCGGCCGATGTAGTGCCATCTAGGCAACTCCGGCGTGCCTCCGCCGCCTCGGACCTCGCCGGCGTCGAGCCGCCGGTGGGTGTGACCCTGTCGACCAGGGGTTTGACCTCCTAGGGTCACAGACAGGTGGGGCCTAGCCCCTGTTAGGTTTTAGTTAATCTCAAAAATTAAATAAATAGGTTAACTAATCTAATGACTCACTGACAGTGGGCCCAGACCCTAATTAGGAATAAAATATTAAAATTATACTATTCTTAACACGTGTGTCACTGACTAGTGGGCCTTGGCCATCAGGTTTGACTCTGACCAAGCCAGTTGACTCCTGACGCAATGCTGATGCAGTGCTGACGCGGTAATTGATTTCCTATTATAAAATAAATCCAAGAAATTACTAAAACTTGTAAAAATCATAGAAATTAAAATATAACTCGGATGAAAATAATTTATATATGAAAAAGTATCAGAAAAATCCAAGGAATCTGATTATGGCATTTTCATGCATGTTTGAAAAAGTTAACAACACCAAATAGGCAAAATGATGAATAGGGTAAATTTAATAAATAGTTTGGAGTTGGAAATTGATACTTATTTGAATTCCACTTCAATTGTTATGACCAAACATTGGTCAATGCAAATCAGTACCTCAAAATACTAACTCCATACATGTTGGAACAATTTGTTTCGCGCTTCATGTCGAATCAATTAAAAGGGTATCCAGAAAAATAACCGGCTTGAAGTAATGTTTGAACCCTATTTCATACCAAATTCAATTTAAGAAATGATAGCCACATTAGCCCTCCCACCTTTCATTTCATGTCTTGAGCATGCATCATAGTGTTGCATTTTCGTGAAATAATTGTTGTTCTTTCTTGTTTGTCGGTGTTGTTCCCCCTCGCTAAACGATGTTTCCAACGATGTGATCGTTGACATTGATGAAGACTCATTGCTATCTTCAGACGTGTCAGGCAAGCAAACCCCCTTGAGCGTATTGAAATAAAACCACTCTCTCGCTCCTGCTCTCTTTTACTGCATTAGGACAAACACGATTCAACTGTACCTGTTATCGGTAGTTGAACCCATTCCTTTGCATGACCTGATTTTGTCACAGTAAAAAGTTGAAACCATTTAGCATGAGTAGCAACTGCTTGAGCCTTGATGTGCTTACTCATCCATGCTTGTTTACAATGCCTTCTATGCTTAGAGTCGTGTCGGGTCTGATCCGTCTGGATGATGAATCGGAATGGTTGTGTTCATGTCCTATAGTGTGAGAGTAAAGATGTGAATCTAATTTGGTAAAGGTACCGATGAGAGGCCATGTAGGAGTACATGGTGGGTTGTCTCATTGGGACCGTCCTTAAGAACTGAGTTCTGTGTGTGTTATCCAAGACAAGATACTACCACACATTGGGATACTTAGTTGACCATCTTGTCTTATTAATTGCCTAGATCTCTGTCCAGGATTTGCAATTAGTTTCTGGTGTTTGTAGGAAAAGTGTTGGTGGCCGTGTTTAGCTCTGCCCGACGGGGTAGGCTTCTCTGCGGTAGATACACAGTGGCACGGTGTACCAAGTGGCACCCGGATGGTGGTCTTGGGAACCCTGCGGACATCGTTTGGGGCCGTAGAGGAAACCTCGGCCGGACTTCCTTGCGGGTTCAGTCTCAAATATGCGATAAACCTGGACTAGGGTGTTGTGTGGTTAACGGTCGTGGCCGACACCCACGCCAGTGCTTCTGCTTGAAGGTTGCCGAGATGCATGACGTGCATATGGTGCTAAGTGGTGGGAGCATGTGTGAAGAAGTATACCCCTACAGGGTGATTCAATCTGTTCGAATAGCCGCGTCCTCGGTTATGGACTACTTGGAAACATTACGTGGTACATAGACAATTTAAATGGATACTCTAAAACATGCAAGATAAGTGTGAGTGCTATGGAAGGCCTTCTCGTAGGGAGTCGAGAGTGGATCCATAGTGGTGTATTGCATTGGTGAATATGTGGACTCGTGTGCGCTATCCCACCTCAAAGAAAGAACTTGTAGTCGTAGTACAGGTTAGCCAAGAGTCAAAGCTGGCTTGCTGCAATCAAACCCCACAATCCTTTCATTGAAACATGATGCATATGTAGATAGTTTTGATGTAAGACTTGCTCAGTACCTTTGTACTCACGGTTGCTTTATTTACGTTTTTGCAGAGAAGACTTAGACTCATTAAAAGGTTCTACGCGATGTGTTCGATGTTGACCGGAATAGCTTGGGAATCCCAGACAGAGGTCTGGCTCCTTTGGTAGGTTCGTAGTAGCTTTTCAGGCTCTTCCAGCCACTTTTAGTAGATGTCTGTACCCAGACATGATTTGCTTCCGCTTGTTGTTTGTATGACTTGAGTGTCGGGTCACAAGACCCCTATTTGTAATATCGTACTATGTTGACTCTTATGAGTCTTTAATAAATGCTTGAGTCATAGAGTTATGTTGTGATGCCATGTTGTATCTACACATATCGTGCATAATGTGTGTATGTTTGAAATGCATTATATGTGTGGGATTCGACACCTAGTTGTTTGCCTTTAGTAGTACTCTTTACAGGGAAATGCCTCTTTGTGATTTCATCGAGCCTTGGTAGTTTGCTACTGCTCGGAACACATTGATTGACCGGTAAGTATCCTTCTTTGCTGCTGTGTCTGTCCCCCGGGGAAATGTCACGCGGTGTAACGGAGTCCTTGTAGCATGCTACGACTCGTCTACACATGCTGATGACCGACACCTGCTTTGCTGGGTTATGTATGCCTGTCCCTGTATGGTTGTACCGCTGGGGTTTATAACTAGGCATGTCGTCCCGGGTTCTTTGTCGTTTGAACGCTAGCAACATATTCATATACGTGAGCCAAAATACGCAAACGGTCCCGGCCAAGGTAAGGTGGCAGCCGTGGAGCTTACCGTGCGTGAGGCCGCAAAGTGATGTGATGTGTTACACACTAGGCTCTTATGACTCAGGATCGGGGTCCCGACAGCTTTGGTATCAGACCTTGACTGCCTGTAGGATAACAAAGCCAAACTGGTCGATGTTGTGTCTAGCAACTCTTTAGTTATATAAGGGAATTGTTTGTGAAAGGGAACATAAGGCTCTTTTTACTCCTTTCCTTGTGTCATTCTTATTCCGAGTCACCCTCTTCTTTATTTTATGGGGTTTAAGAATTAGGCTTTCCCATCTATTCATTAGGATGGCGAGTTACTATGTTGGAGACTTATAGGAAAGTTGATATCTTCAAGGATCAGTGTCTCCATAAGAATTCAATTGTTATGTTGTAAGTTTTCTTGCAGGTTGCCTCATAATTCATGCCCGTACAGCCGTTATGCTGTCCGATTTTTCCAAAGTTCCCAAATAGTCTGATGCAATTGCAAATTCCCTCCTCCTGAGCTAATGTGTTTTGGCCGGACAAAGCACACTAATAATTGTGTTGAGGTACTTTATTACCTCGAAGTTTTGTTGAAGTATTAGGAAAACATGTTACTCCGAAAACTACCCAATAGTCTAGATGTGTGGTATGTCTTCCAGTGTGATAGTTCTGGCCATCATTTTCGAAAAAAATCTCGTGATGTTAAATAGCTTGTAGGTACTCTATTTCTGGGTCTTTGAATCCAAGGATCATTCTGCTCATCTCTGTTGATAGTGTTGCTAGTTCCTTTAGAATGATTAGTAACCTTGTTGTAATCCTCAAGGTGTGTGGTATATCATTCTTCCAATACCATGGACCATCTCTGTCAAAAGTTCTTCGTGAACTAAAGATCATAATAAGAGTGCTCGTGATGAGTTCCCCACTCCATATTGTGACTCTGTCGACTCCGCCTTTCTGCATGGGTTATCTGGAAGAATTATGTTGAACTCGTTCGACATGTTAATCTATGCATCTACAACTCCGAAAATCATGTGCCTTTGAGTTGCCCCTCTTTAGTTGGATTCTGACCTTCATCTATGAGAGGATAGTTAAGAGTAGTTGTGCATCCATGTCATCGATGCCTATTATTCTTTTAGTCTATCAAGTTGTTCTATTCTCGAATGACTGGGAGAAGCAAACTCCAGCACTTTATCCATTTCTTGGATTGGGTCAAAGTAGTTGTATTCCGCAGATCAAAATGCTAAACCAGCTTTTGTTCTGATCTATCTTGGAGTATTACCCTCTTTTTATCAAGAGTGTTATGAGAATTGTACCATCTCTTATGAGCTCTTGATGTAGCGATACTTCTCGCTATCATTGTTCATCCCTCGGTTTTCGTGTTGGTTGTAACCGGAATATCGACAAGTGAACCATGATGTGTGAAATCAATACTCCTAGCAATGCTAATGCTTGGTAGCTAATGGACAATAATTTCACTCTTATGGTGATGGTGATTGAATCGTCATCCTAAGATTGAGTGTGCTACCTAGTCCATGTTTCATGGTGCACTTTTCGATCGATGGGTTAGGATTGTGTCAATCCCTCGCTCTATTGATCACATCATCTTGCCCTGAAAAGCAAGATTGTTCCCGAGCTTAATAATATATCGGTGGTTCGTGATTTTTTGAATATCTTCTCGGAAGCATTACCAGGTTGTTTCCTGACTGTTATGATAGAGCTCGTGATCAAGTTGGTTTTTCTATAAACCAACCCCTTCTCCAAGAATCAGTATTGGATACCCCGAGCTAGTTGGTTAAGCTAAACAACAACTTAGAGAGTTGGAAGATAAAAGCTTTGACTAAACTTAGCTCATTTAAAAAGGATATTTTTCCTGTTGTGTGAGTCTGAAGAAAGATGATATTTTCATCGGTTGATTCGTCTGATCAATTGTTGCATATATTATCTTGTTCAATTTTGATTTGAGCATGGTCTATTGTCAAATCAAACTCAGAACCAAAGATTTTCGTAGCGGTGTCTTACTCAGGGTTTTCCTTGAGCCTACACCATTATATTCTTTGATCTGACCAATGCTATTATCTTGCTCACATAGTTATGGGAATCCATTTATATGGGTATCTTGATGAATTGTTGTTGAGCCCATCGGCAACATTCTAATTTGTTCCATGATCTATGTTGGACATTAAGCTAGTGCTGGAAACTTTGTAGACATTGTCTTCGTGTCTCGAGTACGAGGTATATGTTAGGTGTAAGAAGTGACTTCCTCTAATTCATGTGCGTCTGATGCAAGTTGTCGCCGTGAATTCGAGAGAAGTTAATTTGTTTTCTTCGGAATCATCCCAAGTCAATCATGCACGTGCGAAGTATACTATGGGTTGATAGACTGATCATCTTCACTCCATATGTATCTCCTAGCACACCAAGCCACTGATTGATTTGTTCAAGGAAAAGAAGTTAAGTGCCATTCCTGAAGGTACCAGACGGACTTGCACATGGCTTCGTTATCCGCAATGATGGTTCCCATCCAGAACTCGGTATGTTTTGTTGTAAGACTTTTCATGTGTTCACAGTTGTCTTGGGCAGTGTGTTCACGTGGGTCTTGCTATCCAGCTCATGTTTTGGAGTTGTCTTTCGTAGTTCATTTCCTGAGAATCACGCAACGTTATCTCGTCGATTTGTGTTGCAAACTTTCTTTTCGGACATGCTGAGTCTGAAGCATCGTGTCACCAACCGGAGCTGAATCTCAGGCAGTTATAATGGTTGGAACTTCCCCAAGAATTATAATATTGGTCTCTATGTAACCCGGTAAAGTGGTGAAATGGCTAACACACCTAGCTGGAAGACTTGATATTACAATATCTTGCATCAGCAATCTTAGCGATCTCCCCGTGAGGTTTTGTATGACTTATTTTGGAAGTTGTTCCTCATGGACTTCCTTTGATGCCCCGAAGTCCAACCTACACTTGATGCGCTAGATATCAAGCACGATCTATAATTGGGTTGTGCTAGTACATCAAGGAGAACATTAGAAGCGAACTGCTAAATGTCTCTCGGTCGATCAACCAGATTTCGTTTCCTTGGCACAACTAAGGTGAAATCTGAGGACGTGTTGTCTTCCTTTGCATGTGCATCCTCCATCACTGTTCATCATGGTAGTATGTTGTGTCACGGGATCCTTGGCACGGATGTTGGTAAACCTTGATGAATATGGAAATGCTCAAGTTCTTGAGAGCACGCTCAGACACTAGGTTATATCCTCGGTAATATTGGAATGTGCCATCCGTTCGCCGAGTTTGTCACATCCCTAACCCTTAAGCAAGTTAGCATTGTGCTCATGTCTTCTTTGCATTTGCATCTAAGAAGTTTCAACAAAAACAACAAAGTGGCAAAGGAAAAACTCAAAACCCTAGCCACCATTTCAATTAAAGGAAATTTCAAACTAGTTCAAAATCAATGAACCCAAAATGGCCTCAAGAAATGTTCAAACTTTCTGATAAATCATGAAAGTAATTGAGCATTGGAGAAAACTATTTTCTTGACACTTTAAGCATTTTAAATAAATGCAAAAGCCACTGGTTTCAAACTTTAAAATTTGAAATCAGAATCTATAAATTTCCAAAAATGTTGAAAACCTTGGAAATGAGTGGGGATATTATAACAAATATTGCAGGAGGTCTAAAATAGTTTTTTTACTTTTTGTTTTGGAGCTGAATTAATTAGCAAAACAATAATTAGCAAAACTTAAAAACAAAAACAGAAAAAAAGAAAAAACCTTACCTGTCGCCTAAGCCTGGCCCGGCCCATCTCCCCGCTCGTCCCCTCCCTCGCGCCAGTAGGCAGCAGGAGGTGGCCGCCGCCCCCTCCGGCGTGGCCACGCACCTGCGTGCCTGCCTGGCCGCTGCCTCGCGCTGGCGACGACGGGGATAAGCTCCCCAGAGCCTCCCCTATCCATTCCCCGCCTCGGTTCTCCTGCTCCTCCCGGATCTCCTCTTCGTCCTTGCTGCCGCCATTAGAGCCGAGCTCGAGCTCGAGCTGCCCGTGCCCCTGGCCATAGGTTTCCCTCCCAGAGCACGCCATTAGCTCCGCCTCGTCGCCCTGGTCTTCTCTGCAGAAGCCGAAGCTTCCTCGAGCCCTGCAACGCCCGCAACGCCGTCGTCTTCCACCTCCGGCCGCCGGACCTCTCCCGTCGATTCATCGCCCCGAGGCCTTCCCCGAGCCGTCTAAGCTCTGCTCTGCACTCCCCGTGAGCATGCGGTCGTTTTCCCTAAGTTTTCCCCGTCGATCCCCTCCTCTAGCCCTAGTTTCACCGGAGCCCGACGAGGACCGCCGCTCCGGCTCGTCGCCGACGCCTCTTCCGGCGACCCTAGCCTCCCAGTTGGTCCTGCCAGATCGGCCACTTCGCGAGCATGCTGTAGCTGCCAACCGCGCGCGTTTTGGTGCTGCGCAGCATCGTCTAGGTCGCCTCCGTCGAGCCCTCCGCCGCGGGTCTGGTCGCCGGCGACCACCCTCCGGTGGGCGTCTACGTGGCCGACCATTAGGGCGTAATCGCCCTCCCCTCAGTCGCTGACAGAGGGCCCCACGCCTGGTCAAACCCCAATTAGGGGCTGGTCAGCGCGGGATTAGTCCCAGAGAGGCTGACCAGTGGGGCCCCCCTGTCAGGTTTGACCTGAACAGGTCGGCTGACCTGCTGACGTCAGCCTGATGCAATAAATAGAATTTCCAGTATAAAACTAATTTAGGAAATTGCTAAAATTTGTATAAATCATAGAAATTAATCTGTAACTCCAATGAAAATAATTTATATATGAAAAAGTATCAGAAAAATTCAAGGATTCGGATTATGCTATTTTCAACCATGTTCAAAAAAGTTACAGAACCCTAAATTGTGGAATAAGGAATAATTCAATTCTTTTAATCACTTTATAAATGGAATTTGCAAAAATATTCAAATTTCATTATATATGCAATGATCACACACTGCCCTAGTTACAAATCAGTACCATAACATGACATTTCATGCATGTTAACATCAAGTTGATCTGAGCATCAGGTCGAATCAATTAAACCGGTATCCGAGAATACCCCGTTTGAATTGCTATTCGAATGTGATTCAAATCAACTCTAAATCTATTACATGTTGAAAATAATAACTTATCACCTTGCATTCTCATGCCATGTTCATGCATCATTTTGAGTGCATATGATTGTTATTGAATGTTACCATTCGTTTCGGTAGGCTCCGCACGCCCGGATTCCACCGAATATCCGTCTGACGGATATCGTTCGTCCTCTGAGCAACAAGGCAAGCAACCCTTTTGATCATCCCGATAACTCCTATGTTCTTGCTCCTGCACCTATTTATTGCATTAGAATCAAATGCTTCAACTGCTTTTGCCACGATAGTTGGACCCACTTCCTTTGCATGACTTAACCTTGTCACAGTAAATAGCCGAACCTTGCAACCAAGCATACCTGGTAGTTGCTTGAGCTATGATGTGCCTTATCCTGCTATGCATGCTATGCTTAGAGTCGTGTATGGTCTGTCATGTGGGAGATGAACAGAAATGTGGAATGTGTTCGGTGAGCAAAGGGTGTGTGTTGAACTTGATTTGGTAAAGGTACCGGTGAAAGGCTGTGTAGGAGTACATGGCGGGTTGTTCCATTGGAACCGTCCTTAGGAACTGATTTCCGTGTATGTAATCCAAGACTAGATACTACCACATGCTGGGCCCTGAATTATGACCCCGCTCGGCCTATTAATCGCGTAGTACTCGGTCCAGGAGTTGCAAGTAGTTTCTGGTGTTTATAGTAATGCTGGAGGCCGTGCATGGTGCTGACCTGAGAGGTGGACCGTGATGCGGTAGGCAGTGGCACGGTGTACCAAGTGGCACCCGGATGGTGGGCTTGGGAACCCTGCGCACATCGTTTGAGGCCGTGGAGGAAACCTCGGCCGGACATCCGTACGGGTTACTCTCAGATAGGCGATAAACCTGGACTAGGTACTAGTGTGGTTAACGGTCGTGGCCCACTCCCTCGCTGGGCTTCCGCTTGAGGGTTTAGGGTTATGATCTATTCGAATACCCGCGTCCGCGGATATGGACTACTTGGAGACATATGTTGTTCATAGATAACTTCAATGGCTACTCATAAAATTGTCAATATAAGCGTGAGTGTCGTGGACGGCATTGCCGTATGGAGACGGAATGATTCCACGATAGTGTATTGTTGTGGTGTTAGTGGACTCGTGTGCGAGAAATCAAGTTGTCAAAACTAATTTCAAAAAGCAAGTTGTCTAGCCACAAGTCAAATGCTGGCTTCCCGCATGAAACCCCACAATACTCTTTGATACCTTTCATGAGTAGTTAGTTCTCCTAAAGTCTTGCTGAGTACCTTCGTACTCATGTTTGCTTAGTAAATGTTGCAGAGGTTGCTAATGACCCTAATGGAGGGTTCTTCATAGACATCGACGACGACGAGTAGCTGGTGTCCCAGCTACGATCTGGCCCTACGTCGGCTTTGTAGTATAGTCAGGCCATGTGCCTTCTAGTTGCCCTGTTTGTACCCAGACAGTTTATAACTCTTCCGCTGGCTTGTATTTGTATGACTGCTATTATGGGTCGTGAGACCCCTAATGTGTAATATTATGTGTGTGGCTCTTCCGAGCCTCTTAAATAAAGCTTGTATGTTTATGGTTATGTTGTGATGCCATTGATGTATCTATACATATCGGTATGCCATGCGTACGTGTGACGTACCTGATATGTATGGGGTTCGATTACCTAGTCGTGAACTTTAGTAGCACTCCTTACAAGGAAATGCCCCTTTGTGATCCAATGAGCCTTGGTAGTTCGCTACTGCTCCGGACACATTGGTTGACCGGCATGTGTCCTTCTTAGCTGATGTGTCTGTCCCCTTTGGGAAATGTCACGCGACGTAATGGAGTCCTTGTAGCTTGCTACGATTCGTCTACGTTCGCTGTTGACCGACACCTGGTTTGTTGGGTCATGTATGCCTGTCCTTCTGCGGAACTGCCACTTTGGTTTATGACTAGACATGTCGATCCGGGTTCTTTGACATTGGAATGCTAGCGACACTATTGCATACGCGAGTCAAAAGACGCAAACGGTCCCGGCTAAGGTAAGGCTGCCGCCGAGGAGTTAACCGTGCGTGAGACCGCAAAGGGATGCGATGTGTTACAGGCTAGATTCCTATGGCTTAGGATCGGGGTCCCGACAGCGTTGGTATCAGAGCCTGACTGACTGTAGGATTACTAAGCCAAACTGGTCGAAGTTGAGTCTAGAATTTCTTAGTTATATATAAGGGAATTGTTTGTGGAAGGGAACGTAACACTCCTGTTCTCCTCTCAAGATATTCTATTCGGGTCATCCTCGTCTTTTCTGCGGGAATTAAGGACTAGGTTACTCATCTTCTCCTAGGCTCGTGTTTCTGATCGGTAGCTTATAGGACTACGGGTCGAGAGATATTGGGTTTCCTTTATCCCTAGGAAGCAGGAAGTAAGTTTGATGATCAGAGAGTTGAACTTGATAGTTGAGTGGTTACGCTATTCCATTTTGGGTTGTCTCAAAATTTGTTTTTGAGCATTTACAGCCGTTATGCTGCCCAATTTTGCATTCGGAGCTCTAATGCTTTTGCATTACTCTCTATTACAGATGCCTGGCCGTCCTTCTCGTCAGGTGGTACGTCTGACCAGGTGCATTGATGTACCGGGTCATACGGCCATGCTGGTCAGGGTGATGTCGGTGTGCGGTTACCGCTGGTACCCCGAGTACACAGTGGAGGAACAGTACCGAGACTTCAACCAGAGCCAGTACATCTGCACTGTTAGGGTATTCCCAGACTACCCTGGAGCGGAGAAGCCAATCCATTGGTCCTACGGGTTGGGAGTCACTGTTGACATGGCAGTACAAGATGCTGCCTATTCAATGCTGACTATTATGAGAGCGAGACATGCACTGCTGCAGAATTCAGAGTTCTGCTATGTTCCGGCCTCTCAGCCTGGTGAAGAGGGATACCTCACTGGAGTCTATTTTGATTCTTCTGTGGAGGATCCACTTCTGCAGTCCACTGTTGAGATGCTAGAGAACAGAGACACGGATGCTCGTGCTCTCCGCATGGAGCTTTATGCTACCCGTGCCGTCTGTGGACAGCTTTGACGCAGCTGGCACCGGTAGTGCAGACAGGGTATGGAGAGATGGAGATGCTGAACCCTGTTAGGAACCATCTTCCGGCCCACGTTGACTGGCCAGCTATAGGAGGAGTCACACCTCTTCGGGGACCCCTCTTACCACCAGTCAGGGGACCAAGGCCACATCCGTGTCCTTATGGACCCCAGGGATCTCAGGCTAGAGTGTTTCCTGATCCGCAGGTTGAGATTCCAGGCCATGGAGGTAATCTCTATGAGATGTTCTATGTGGATGCCTGAGTTGTGAGCGGAAGGATAGTATGGTAGTAGCCGTATGTTCACAGTCCGGTGTGACTTGTGAAGTATGGTAGTAATGTGAAATGAATTCCGGAGGCCTAGATAAATAATGTATAGGAAGCTTGTAAGCCTCTGATGAGTAGTTCCACCATTTCAGTAGTTTGCTCTTCGGGTAAGTTTGTACTGAACTATGTAAGGGTGTGTATGAACCATGGTGTATATATAGTAGTTGCTTGTTACCATGTTGTTCGGATATTCATTTCCGCATTTCGTGTGTTCAGTACATTCTTAATCCATAGCTAGTATCGATATGATATTGGTCTAAGCTATGAGTTTGTTTGTCAGGATGGTGTTCACCAGGTTGAACCGTGCCCCTGCTCATGAGCAAGGTGAGGGTAGTCAAGCGTCGCAGGAAGACCTGCCTCACCCACCTTCTCTGGTAGAACTGATGCTTGAGGCAGAAAGAAACAAAAGGGAGACCAACCGACTGCTAGAGCGTATTGAGCAGAATACGGCTCGACAGCCTAGGAATGCTGCAGTGTCCCTCAATGACTTTGTGAAGCTGAATCCTCCAAAGTTTAATCATTCCGTCGATCCCCTCGACGCTGATGACTGGTTGTGCAGCATCTCACGCAAGATTCGCTCGGCGAATGTGTCTGAGGCCGACAAGGTGACCTTTGCGGCGTATTTCCTGGAGGGACCCGCCAATCTATGGTGGGAGAATTTTGAAGCTATGCGTCCCGCTGAACCAGTGGCCACGTGGGCAGACTTCGGTGCAGCTTTTCGTCTGCACCATATTCCAGAGGGCCTGCTGGACAGAAAGAGAGAGGAGTTCTGTGCCTTCACTCAGGGCAAGTTGTCTGTGGATGCCTATAGCCGCGAGTTCGGTAACCTCGCCTGCTATGCAACAGAGGAGGTGTCTACTGACGCCAAGAAGCAAGCAAGATTCCGTAAGGGTCTGAGCCCTGAGCTTCGTCGAGACCTGCGCCTCCATGAGTGTGCAAGTTTTCAAGCCCTGGTCAACAAAGCGATCAGTGCGGAGACTGGTCATTCTGACTTCGAAGCCACAAGGAAGCACTCCCGTGACTTTGGCTCATCTTCTGGTTCCGCGTTTCCAAAACGCAGGCTGTGGGTTCCAAACAGTTCTCTACCGCCAAGATACACTCCGAGGCCATCCTACGTGGCGCCTCAGACGAATCAGGCCAACCCTCCAGCAAAAGCTTATGGTGGTCCAGCTAGCAATGCTGCACCACGTGCCAACCAGGTGATATGCTACAAGTGTGGAGAACCAGGGCATTATTCCCGTGAGTGTCCTCAGAATGTGGGTGCCAAGCAACCCGGAAAGTCCGTCGGGCAGGCCAAGTCGGGCAAAGCTTATTATGTGAAGCCAACTCCTGCACGTGGCCGTGTGAACTATGTGTCAGCAGAAGAAGCTGCAGAGGATCCCGACGTCATGCTGGGTACGCTTCTTGTTAATCATCACCCAGCGTCCGTTCTCTTTGACACTGGGTCTTCTCATTCCTTCATTTCAGAAAGTTATGCACAGTTGCATAACATGTCATTTTGTGATATGCCAATCCCATTGGTTGTCCAAACCCCTCGTAGTAAATGGCAAACCACTAGGATAACCTATGATAATGAAATTCTAGTAGACAGGCTAGTTTTTCTAGCCTCATTGATAGCATTGAAATCTTCGGATATTAATATCATCTTGGGCATGGACTGGATGTCAGCTCACTATGCCAAGATTGATACTCACTCTTGAAATGTCCAGCTTACCCATCCCTTGGGTGAGATAGTAAACGTCTCTACTCGAGTTGCCAAATGCCAGCTCTATTCCTTAAATGCCAACCCTCTTCCGGAACTTGAAGACATTCCGGTAGTCCGTGACTTCCCGGATGTTTTTCCGGAGGAACTGCCAGGAATTCCACCTGACAGAGATGTAGAGTTTGTGATAGATCTTGTTCCAGGAACTGTCCCAATAGCCAGAAGACCTTATAAGATGGCACCCCTAGAGCTAGCCGAACTTAAGAAGCAATTAGATGAGGCCTTGAGAAAGGGTTTCATTCGTCCTAGCTCTTCTCCTTGGGCTTGTCCCGTCCTCTTCGTCAAGAAGAAAGACGGAACGGATCGGATGGTTGTAGATTACCGACCAGTTAATCTGGTCACCATCAAGAACAAGTATCCGCTCCCCAGGATCAACGATCTGTACGATCAGCTCGCTGGATCCTCAGTCTTCTCCAAAATGGAATTGAGGTTGGGATACCATCAAATCAAGATTAAGAACGGGGACATTCCAAAAACGGCTTTTGTTACTCGTTATGGCCAATATGAGTACACCGTTATGTCCTTCGGTTTAACCAATGCCCCAGCCACCTTCTCTCGGCTGATGAATTCAATCTTTATGGAGTATTTGGATAAATTCGTCGTAGTATACCCCGATGATATTCTCATCTACTCAAAGAATGAACAAGAACATGCCGAGCATCTAAGGCTGGTATTGATGAAACTTCGAGAGCATCGCCTTTATGCCAAATTTTCAAAATGTGAATTCTGGTTACCAGAAGTGACCTATCTAGGCCACGTAATCTCTGGTAAGGGTATTGCTGTCAATCCCGGGAGAGTTCAAGCTGTCCTTGATTGGAATCAACCTGAATCGGTTAAGCAAGTTAGGAGTTTTCTTGGTCTAGCGAGCTATTGTCGCCGCTTTGTCGAGAATTTCTCCAAGGTTGCAAAGCCTCTAACTGAACTCCTCAAGAAAGATAAAAAGTTCGAGTGGACACCACAGTGTGAGCATAGTTTTCAGGAACTGAAAAGACGCCTGACTTCCGCAACTGTGTTGCTACCACCAGATTTTTCTAAGGACTTTGTTATCTATTGCGACGCCTCGCGACAAGGATTAGGTTGCATTCTCATGCAAGATCGTCATGTGATCGCATACGCATCTCGACAGTTGCGTCCACATGAGGATAATTATCCCACACATGACCTTGAGCTTGCAGCTGTGGTCCATGCACTAAAAACCTGGCGACATTACCTTTTGGGTAATCGTTGTGAAATATTCACTGATCACCAAAGTCTGAAATATATCTTCACCCAGCCGGATTTGAATCTCAGGCAAAGACGGTGGGTTGAGTTGATCTCGGATTACGACTTAGGGATAACTTACACCCCGGGGAAGGCCAATGTTATGGCCGATGCACTAAGTCGTAAATCTTATTGTAATAATTTGATAGTACAACAAGGTCAACCACATCTCCATGAGGACTTTCGGAAGTTGAATCTTCATATTGTTCCTCAAGGATTCCTTTCTACCCTGGTGGCGAAGCCTACTCTTAAGGATCAAATTATAGCTGGCCAAAAGCGTGACAAGGGTATATCACGGATCAAGGAGAATATTTTTAGCGGAAACGCTAAAGAATTTTCCATAAATGATCAAGGTGTGGTGTTCTTCCACAATCGTTTAGTGGTTCCTAAGAACCCACATCTAAGGCAGTTAATCCTTAAGGAGGCTCACGATTCCCCTCTCACCATTCATCCTGGTAGTACTAAGATGTATCAGGACCTACGCCAGAGGTTCTGGTGGACTAGGATGAAGAGAGAAATTGTTGAGTTCGTTGCTAACTGCGACGTTTGTCGTCGAGTTAAGGCAGAACATCAAAGGCCTGCTGGCACCCTTCAACCTCTAGCTATTCCTGAATGGAAATGGGATAAAGTTAGCATGGATTTCATTACCGGATTTCCCAAGACCAAGAAAGGGAATAATGCTATCTTTGTGGTCATTGACCGTCTTTCCAAAGTGGCTCATTTTCTTCCTGTTTGTGAGAGCATAACAGCTAGCCAGCTAGCAGAGTTATATATCTCTCGAATAGTGTCTCTTCATGGTGTTCCCCTGGAAATTAACTCGGACCGTGGAAGTATCTTTACTTCTCGCTTCTGGGAAAGTTTTCAGAATGCCATGGGGACTCACTTATCTTTCAGTACTGCTTTCCATCCTCAATCAAGTGGTCAAGTAGAAAGAGTGAATCAAATCCTAGAAGATATGCTCCGAGCTTGTGTTATTTCGTTCGGTATGAATTGGGAGAAGTGCCTTCCATTCGCCGAATTCGCTTATAATAATAGTTATCAATCAAGCTTGGGCAGAGCCCCTTTTGAAGTTCTCTATGGACGAAGATGTCGAACCCCTCTTAATTGGTTAGAAACCGGAGAGAGGCAACTCTTTGGCCCGGACTTGATCCAGGATGCAGAAGAGCAGGTTCGCATTATTCGTGAAAAGTTGAAAACAGCCCAGTCTCGTCAAAAGAGCCAATATGATCGTCATCATAAGGCTGTGACCTTTGAAGTTGACGAGAAGGCTTA
The DNA here is from genome assembly GCF_904849725.1 of Hordeum vulgare subsp. vulgare. Taxonomy (NCBI): domain Eukaryota; kingdom Viridiplantae; phylum Streptophyta; class Magnoliopsida; order Poales; family Poaceae; genus Hordeum; species Hordeum vulgare. Next base: position 146,533,708 of record NC_058522.1, on the reverse strand, counting down.
CCTTCGGGTTACCCCTTTGAAGGGTACCCATCGTTTCGGTATCAAGGGCAAGTTGGCTCCTCGTTACATTGGACCTTTTCGCATTCTTGCCAAACGAGGAGAAGTTGCCTACCAATTGGAACTTCCTCCGCATCTTTCCAAGGTTCATGATGTTTTCCACGTCTCACAACTCAGGCGTTGCTTTTCGGATCCTATCCGTGAAGTGGACCACGAAACGCTTGATCTACAAGATAACCTTTCTTACCGAGAATACACCGTGCGTATTCTTGATCAAGCTGAGCGTACCACTCGACGTCGAAACCTCAAGTTTCTTAAAGTTCAATGGTCAAATCATTCTGAAAAGGAGGCAACTTGGGAAAGAGAGGATCGTCTCCGACTTGAGTATCCTGCGTTATTCCCGACGACTTCTAAATCTCGGGACGAGATTCTTTTGAGTGGGGGTGAGTTGTCACATTCCTAACCCTTAAGCAAGTTAGCATTGTGCTCATGTCTTCTTTGCATTTGCATCTAAGAAGTTTCAACAAAAACAACAAAGTGGCAAAGGAAAAACTCAAAACCCTAGCCACCATTTCAATTAAAGGAAATTTCAAACTAGTTCAAAATAAATGAACCCAAAATGGCCTCAAGAAATGTTCAAACTTTTTGATAAATCATGAAAGTAAATGAGCATTGGAGAAAACTATTTTCTTGACACTTTAAGCATTTTAAATAAATGCAAAAGCCACTGGTTTCAAACTTTAAAATTTGAAATCAGAATCTATAAATTTCCAAAAATGTTGAAAACCTTGGAAATGAGTGGGGATATTATAACAAATATTGCAGGAGGTCTAAAATAGTTTTTTTACTTTTTGTTTTGGAGCTGAATTAATTAGCAAAACAATAATTAGCAAAACAGAAAAACAAAAACAGAAAAAAGGAAAAACCTTACCTGTCGCCTAAGCCTGGCCCGGCCCATCTCCCCGCTCGTCCCCTCCCTCGCGCCAGTAGCCAGCAGGAGGTGGCCGCCGCCCCCTCCGGCGCGGCCACGCACCTGCGTGCCTGCCTGGCCGCTGCCTCGCGCTGGCGACAACGGGGATAAGCTCCCCAGAGCCTCCCCTATCCATTCCCCGCCTCGGTTCTCCTCCTCTTCCCGGATCTCCTCTTCCTCCTTGCTGCCGCCATTAGAGCCGAGCTCGAGCTCGAGCTGCCCGTGCCCCTGGCCATAGGTTTCCCTCCCAGAGCACGCCATTAGCTCCGCCTCGTCGCCCTGGTCATCTCTGCAGAAGCCGAAGCTTCCTCGAGCCCTGCAACGCCCGCAACGCCGTCGTCTTCCACCTCCGGCCGCCGGACCTCTCCCGTCGATTCATCGCCCCCAGGCCTTCCTCGAGCCGTCTAAGCTCTGCTCTGCACTCCGCGTGAGCATGCGGTCGTTTTCCCTAAGTTTTCCCCGTCGATCCCCTCCTCTAGCCCTAGTTTCACCGGAGCCCGACGAGGACCGCCGCTCCGGCTCGTCGCCGACGCCTCTTCCGGCGGCCCTAGCCTCCCAGTTGGTCCTGCCAGATCGGCCACTTCGCGAGCATGCTGTAGCTGCCAACCACGCGCGTTTTGGTGCTGCGCAGCACCGTCTAGGTCGCCTCCGTCGAGCCCTCCGCCGCGGGTCTGGTCGCCGGCGACCACCCTCCGGTGGGCGTCTACGTGGCCGACCATTAGGGCGTAATCGCCCTCCCCTCAGTCGCTGACAGAGGGCCCCACGCCTGGTCAAACCCCAATTAGGGGCTGGTCAGCGCGGGATTAGTCCCAGAGAGGCTGACCAGTGGGGCCCCCCTGTCAGGTTTGACCTGAACAGGTCGGCTGACCTGCTGACGTCAGCCTGATGCAATAAATAGAATTTCCAGTATAAAACTAATTCAGGAAATTGCTAAAATTTGTATAAATCATAGAAATTAATCTGTAACTCCAATGAAAATAATTTATATATGAAAAAGTATCAGAAAAATTCAAGGATTCGGATTATGCTATTTTCAACCATGTTCAAAAAAGTTACAGAACCCTAAATTGTGGAATAAGGAATAATTCAATTCTTTTAATCACTTTATAAATGGAATTTGCAAAAATATTCAAATTTCATTATATATGCAATGATCACACACTGCCCTAGTTACAAATCAGTACCATAACATGACATTTCATGCATGTTAACATCAAGTTGATCTGAGCATCAGGTCGAATCAATTAAACCGGTATCCGGGAATACCCCGTTTGAATTGCTATTCGAATGTGATTCAAATCAACTCTAAATCTATTACATGTTGAAAATAATAACTTATCACCTTGCATTCTCATGCCATGTTCATGCATCATTTTGAGTGCATATGATTGTTATTGAATGTTACCATTCGTTTCGGTAGGCTCCGCACCCCCGGATTCCACCGAATATCCGTCTGACGGATATCGTTCGTCCTCTGAGCAACAAGGCAAGCAACCCTTTTGATCATCCCGATAACTCCTATGTTCTTGCTCCTGCACCTATTTATTGCATTAGAATCAAATGCTTCAACTGCTTTTGCCACGATAGTTGGACCCACTTCCTTTGCATGACTTAACCTTGTCACAGTAAATAGCCGAACCTTGCAACCAAGCATACCTGGTAGTTGCTTGAGCTATGATGTGCCTTATCCTGCTATGCATGCTATGCTTAGAGTTGTGTATGGTCTGTCATCTGGGAGATGAACAGAAATGTGGAATGTGTTCGGTGAGCAAAGGGTGTGTGTTGAACTTGATTTGGTAAAGGTACCGGTGAAAGGCTGTGTAGGAGTACATGGCGGGTTGTTTCATTGGAACCGTCCTTAGGAACTGAGTTCCGTGTATGTAATCCAAGACTAGATACTACCACATGCTGGGCCCTGAATTATGACCCCGCTCGGCCTATTAATCGCGTAGTACTCGGTCCAGGAGTTGCAAGTAGTTTCAGGTGTTTATAGTAATGCTGGAGGCCGTGCATGGTGCTGACCTGAGAGGTGGACCGTGATGCGGTAGGCAGTGGCACGGTGTACCAAGTGGCACCCGGATGGTGGGCTTGGGAACCCTGCGCACATCGTTTGAGGCCGTGGCGGAAACCTCGGCCGGACTTCCGTACGGGTTACTCTCAGATAGGCGATAAACCTGGACTAGGTACTAGTGTGGTTAACGGTCGTGGCCCACTCCCTCGCTGGGCTTCCTCTTGAAGGTTGCCGAGGTGCATGACGTGCACATGGCGATAAGTGGCGGGAGCGTGTGTGACGAAGTACACCCCTGCAGGGTTATGATCTCTTCGAATAGCCGCGTCCGCGGATATGGACTACTTGGAGACATATGTTGTTCATAGATAACTTCAATGGCTACTCAGAAAATTGTCAATATAAGCGTGAGTGTCGTGGACGGCATTGCCGTATGGAGACGGAATGATTCCACGATAGTGTATTGTTGTGGTGTTAGTGGACTCGTGTGCGAGAAATCAAGTTGTCAAAACTAATTTCAAAAAGCAAGTTGTCTAGCCACGAGTCAAATGCTGGCTTCCCGCATGAAACCCCACAATACTCTTTGATACCTTGCATGAGTAGTTAGTTCTCCTAAAGTCTTGCTGAGTACCTTCGTACTCATGTTTGGTTAATAAATGTTGCAGAGGTTGCTAATGACCCTAATGGAGGGTTCTTCGTAGACATCGACGACGACGAGTAGCTGGTGTCCCAGCTACGATCTGGCCCTACGTCGGCTCTGTAGTATAGTCAGGCCATGTGCCTTCTAGTTGCCCTGTTTGTACCCAGACAGTATATAACTCTTCCGCTGGCTTGTATTTGTATGACTGCTATTATGGGTCGTGAGACCCCTAATGTGTAATATTATGTGTGTGGCTCTTCCGAGCCTCTTAAATAAAGCTTGTATGTTTATGGTTATGTTGTGATGCCATCGATGTATCTATACATATCGGTATGCCATGCGTACGTGTGACGTACCTAATATGTATGGGGTTCGATTACCTAGTCGTGAACTTTAGTAGCACTCCTTACAAGGAAATGCCCCTTTGTGATCCAATGAGCCTTGGTAGTTCGCTACTGCTCCGGACACATTGGTTGACCGGCATGTGTCCTTCTTAGCTGCTGTGTCTGTCCCCTTTGGGAAATGTCACGCGACATAATGGAGTCCTTGTAGCTTGCTACGACTCGTCTACGTTCGCTGTTGACCGACACCTGCTTTGTTGGGTCATGTATGCCTGTCGTTGTGCGGAACTGCCACTTTGGTTTATGACTAGACATGTCGATCCGGGTTCTTTGACATTGGAATGCTAGCGACACTATTGCATACGCGAGTCAAAAGACGCAAACGGTCCCGGCTAAGGTAAGGCTGCCGCCGAGGAGTTAACCGTGCGTGAGACCGCAAAGGGATGCGATGTGTTACAGGCTAGATTCCTATGGCTTAGGATCGGGGTCCCGACAGAGTTGTTCTATAACCCTAGTTTCTTTCCAACCTGAGTATGCCATTCTTTCGAATTCCTTCAAAAAATCAATTGTGAATTGCCTTACCCTGGTATGAAGAGTTTCAATGATCTTGCGATCAAAAGTAATTCTTTTTGCCACTTAAGGGGAATAACTCTAAGAGTCACCTTCCTAAGGTGCCCCGTTGTGGTATGAAGAGCAACCTAATCCTCGCTACTTTGAAACCTCGCCAGCATTTGTTTTAAGCCTGGATTGGTTGCCTACCCATTGAACCTCTATCATATGTCTCATTTCCTCGTCCGTGTTATGTGTGTTGTGTCTCAGCTCAAGGGACGTTCCTACGTCTCATTCTATGAGTTGATCTTGAGTTGCTCGATCTTTGAGGAGATCGAATCTTATGTCGTCTCCCTGTTCTTTTGACGTCAAGCTAGATGAAGACCTCAAGGACAAAGATGTCAAGATCAACATGGTGCGATGAATCAGCCTCAGGAGGAGCAAATGGGTCATGAAGATTGTGATAGTTTAGTGTTCCCTCTTCCTCTTCCCGACTACGTTTGAATCTCGGGACGAGATTCTTGTTTAGTGGGGGTGAGTTGTCACAGCCCAAGTTTGCATTGCTTTCCATTGCATTTCATGCATGCATTCAAATTGCATTGAATCTGGAAATGGAAGTGATCAAGCCAAATGAGTTGAAATTGACAAAAAGGCAATAAAAATTAATACCTTAAAAGGGACTAAGAAAATGTTCCAAATACTTGGCAAAATAGTGACATCAAATAAATTTGTCAAACCAAAATTTGTCACAGAAACATTTTTGAAATGGAATTTTGATTTCACCAAATAGCTATTTGGAATGGAATTATTTTGATTCCTTCTATTTTAAAGTTTCAAAAATGTTGAAACTTTTATGTGACATTGGATATTATTATCTCTGTCACATAATAACATTTTAGGGTTTTATTTTTGCTCAAACAATTTATTTTAAAACCTAAATCTAAAGGCCAGAAGGAAATAAAAAGAAAATAGAAAAGAAGAGAGAGAGAGAGAGCTACCTGTCGCCCCTCCAAGCCCAGTCCACCAGGGGCGAGGAGGTCATCTTACTCCTTTGCCAGGAGGACGGGCAGAGCCGTGGCGAGCTCGCCGTCGTGCCTCGCCACCTCCTGCTTCCACCTCCTCCCTACATGCCTTCCTCGGCTCCTCTCCCTTATCTTTGCGCCGCTGAGCCGCCCCCGCCCCCTCTGCCTCATCTTCTTCCTCCCCTTCTCTTCTCTCTTTTTCCTCCCGCCATTGACGAGCTCGGGCTCAAGCTTTCCACCGCCCCCTTCGGCCCTGCTAGCCTTCCCCGACCTGTCCTTCGACTCTGCAACGACGAGCCACACCTCCCCGCTTAAGGAATCGAGGCCGGAGCCCCCTGATGCCGCCATCGCCGACGTCCCCCTTGGCCGCCGGATGCCGTCGTCGACTCTCTAGCTCCGATGCACCTCCGGCCTTCCGCCGACTCCGTTTGAATCACCGTGAGCCGCTGACCATTTTCCCCCATCTCCATGTCCCGTCCCGCATCCCCAGCGCTAGCCCCACCACGGCCGAATCTCGCCGCCGCTTAAGCTCATCGTCGGCCATCATTCCGGCGATCTCATGTCCCCCCATGTGCCCCATCGGATCCGCACGAGCCTGGGCTACGCCCTAGTGCTCTCAGTGCTTGATTCCGGCCCATGTAGTGCCATCTAGGCAACTCCGGCGTGCCTCCGCCGCCTCGGACCTCGCCGGCGTCGAGCTGCCGGTGGGTCTGACCCTATCGACCAGGGGTTTGACCTCCCACGGTCACAGACAGGTGGGGCCTAGCCCCTGTTAGGTTTTAGTTAATCTCAAAAATTAAATAAATAGGTTAACTAATCTAATGACTCACTGACAGTGGGCCCAGACCCTAATTAGGAATAAAATATTAAAATTAAACTGTTCTTAACAAGTGTGTCACTGACTAGTGGGCCCTGGCCATCAGGTTTGACTCTGACCAAGCCAGTTGACTGCTGACGCAATGCTGATGCAGTGCTGACGCAGTAATTGATTTCCTATTATAAAATAAATCCAGGAAATTACTAAAACTTGTAAAAATCATAGAAATTAAAATATAACTTGGATGAAAATAATTTATATATGAAGAAGTATCCGAAAAATCCAAGGAATCTGATTATGGCATTTTCATGCATGTTTGAAAAAGTTAACAACACCAAATAGGCAAAATGATGAATAGGGTAAATTTAATAAATAGTTTGGAGTTGGAAATTGATACTTATTTGAATTCCACTTCAATTGTTATGACCAAACATTGGTCAATGCAAATAAGTACCTCAAAATACTAACTCCATACATGTTGGAACAATTTGTTTTGAGCTTCAGGTCGAATCAATTAAAAGGGTATCCAGAAAAATAACCGGCTTGAAGTGATGTTTGAATCCTAATTCAAACCAAATTCAATTTAAGAAATGATAGCCACATTAGCCCTGCCACCTTTCATTTCATGTCTTGAGCATGCATCATTGTGTTGCATTTCCGTGAAGTAATTGTTGTTCTTTCTTGTTTGTCGGTGTTGTTCCCCCTCGCTAAACGATGTTTCCAACGATGTGATCGTTGACATTGATGAAGACTCATTGCTATCTTCAGACGTGTCAGGCAAGCAAACCCCCTTGAGCATATTCAAATAAACCCACTCTCTCGCTCCTGCTCTCTTTTACTACATTAGGACAAACACGATTCAACTGTACCTGTTATCGGTAGTTGAACCCATTCCTTTGCATGACCTGATTTTGTCACCGTAAATAGTTGAAACCATTTAGCATGAGTAGCAACTGCTTGAGCCTTGATGTGCTTACTCATCCATGCTTGTTTACAATGCCTGCCATGCTTAGAGTCGTGTCAGGTCTGATCCGTCTGGATGATGAATCGGAATGGTTGTGTTCATGTCCTATAGTGTGAGAGGAAAGGTGTGAATCGGATATGGTAAAGGTAGCGATGAGAGGCCATGTAGGAGTACATGGTGGGTTGTCTCATGGGGACAGTCCTTAAGAACTGAGTTATGTGTGTGTTATCCAAGACAAGATACTACCACACATTGGGATACTTAATTGACCATCTCGTCTTATTAATCGCCTAGATCTCTGTCTAGGAGTTGCAATTAGTTTCTGGTGTTTGTAGGAAAACTGTTGGGTGGCCGTGTTTAGCTCTGCCCGACGGGGTAGGCTTCTCTGCGGTAGATACACAGTGGCACGGTGTACCAAGTGGCACCCGGATGGTGGGCTTGGGAACCCTGCGCGCATCGTTTGGGGCCGTAGAGGAAACCTCGGCCGGACTTCCTTTCGGGTTCAGTCTCAAATAGGCGATAAACTGGACTAGGGTCTTGTGTGGTTAACGGTCGTGGCCGACACCCACGCCAGTGCTTCCGCTTGAAGGTTGCCGAGATGCATGATGTGCATATGGTGCTAAGTGGTGGGAGCATGTGTGAAGAAGTATACCCCTGCAGGGTGATTCAATCTGTTCGAATAGCCGCGTCCTCGGTTATGGACTACTTGGAAATATTATGTGGTACATAGACAATTTAAATGGATACTCTAAAACATGCAAGATAAGTGTGAGTGCTATGGAAGGCCTTCTCGTAGGGAGTCGAGAGTGGATCCATAGTGGTGTATTGCATTGGTGAATATGTGGACTCGTGTGCGCTATCCCACCTCAAAGAAAGAACTTGTAGTCTTAGTGCAGGTTAGCCAAGAGTCAAAACTGGCTTGCTGCAATCAAACCCCACAATCCTTTCATTGAAACATGATGCATACGTAGATAGTTCTGATGTAAGACTTGCTGAGTACCTTTGTACTCATGGTTGCTTTATTTATGTTTTTGCAGAGAAGACTTAGACTCATTAAAAGGTTCTACGCGATGTGTTCGATGTTGACCGGAATAGCTTGGGAATCCCAGACAGAGGTCTGGCTCCTTTGGTAGGGTCGTAGTAGCTTTTCAGGCTCTTCCAGCCACTTTTATTAGATGTCTGTACCCATACATGATTTGCTTCCGCTTGTTGTTTGTATGACTTGAGTGTCGGGTCACGAGACCCCTGTTTGTAATATCATACTATGTTGACTCTTATGAGTCTTTAATAAATGCTTGAGTCATAGAGTTATGTTGTGATGCCATGTTTTATCTACACATATCGTGCATAATGTGTGTATGTTTGAAATGCATTATATGTGTGGGATTCGACACCTAGTTGTTTGCCTTTAGTAGTAATCTTTACAGGGAAATGCCTCTTTGTGATTCCATCGAGCCTTGGTAGTTTGCTACTGCTCGGAACACATTGATTGACCGGCATGTATCCTTCTTTGCTACTGTGTCTGTCCCCTCGGGGAAATGTCACGCGATGTAATGGAGTCCTTGTAGCTTGCTACGACTCGTCTACACACGCGGATGACCGACACCTGCTTTGCTGGGTTATGTATGCCTGTCCCTGTACGGTTGTACCGCTGGGGTTTATAACTAGTCATGTCGGCCCGGGTTCTTTGTCGTTTGAACGCTAGCAACATATTCATATACGTGAGCCAAAAGACGCAAACGGTCCCGGCCAAGGTAAGGTGGCAGCCGTGGAGTTTATCGTGCGTGAGGCCGCAAAGTGATGTGATGTGTTACAGGCTAGGCTCTTATGACTCAGGATCGGGGTCCCGACACCTCTTCTCACCCATACCGTTGTCTACCACAAGATACCTGCAAGACTCGCAATTGGGATAATAGTCCAAGTGTGCATACCCCTTCCTAAATAAGACACATCCTTTCTCACATGCATCTATCTTCTCATAGGGCATCTTAAGTACACGAAGTATTTTGTTCGACTGGTACAGGTTTGCAGGCATGAAATAGCCTTTGGGTAGGAAACGTCCAAATAGTGTCATCATCGCGTCGTAGCATTCTCCTCCCAAGTTGAACTGAGCCTTCAGAGCCATTACTTGTGCAATTGCATCCAGCTGACAGAGCTCAGTGTGCTCATCGAGAGGACGTTTTGAAGACTCCAACATTTCATAAAAGGCCTTTGCAGATTCCTCCATCTCATCTTCCGAATCCCGAGCATCATCAAAGTCTTGCACCATGTCTTCAATCCCGGTACCATGCTCGTCCGTGCGACGACGGACCACCTCAGCTCTTGTGCGTTGTATAGACTCACCATGAAATGTCCACACTGTATAATTAGGCTTCAAACCCCTCCTCTATAGGTGTTTAATCATTACAGCCTCTGTCATCTTTTTATAGTTGTCGCATCCAGGACAGGGGCAATAGTTTCTTTCCTGGCCATTTGCGAATGCGGCTTTCACAAATTCCTTTGTTTTTACAAACCATTCTTTCGTCATCTCTTTCTGACTAGGGTGACCGGTATACATCCACGCACGATCACTCATCTTGCGTAGCTACTAAAGACAGAAGAAATATATTTATATATAATTTAGCATTTATGTTCATCGGTTAATCAGGTTCGCCATTTTTATTACGTCGAGGCAACCTACACGCTAATAGGTAAAGATAGGTCCTAATCCCACCCGAGTATGTGTAGATTGGGTTCGTTTTCCCATGCTCTGCACCGGATCCAACGCAAAATTTCGGCAGCACCTCCCTGCTGTTCTCCTGATAAACGTCTCCGCAATAAACAGAGAGGATATGCATCTGGAGAACAACGGGGGAGGCACTGACAAAATTCCGCATCAGATCCAGAGCACAACATACGGGAAAATGAACCCAATCTACACATACTCGGGCTGTCCATGGATAATGTTGGACAATTCGAAATGATGGCGGTTATAAATATGCAAAGACATGCACATTTATAGATGTCGCCCTTTCGAACGGGAGACGCATACATGTCACGCATACTGATAAATTAATTGAATTACCTAAATCTAGAAAGTTTCACCCGGAAACCGAGCCACAGTAAATGAAGGGGCGGGGAGGAGATGAAATTTGTACTAACCCAAGAATGAAAGTTTCATCCGTACAACGCACATGCAGGTCTTCGCACAGCAGACCTCACAGCGACGAGATAACTATCACATGTAAATCCACCCGATCAACACAAATATTCCAATTATGTCATTTTTGAGGAAAACAAGCTAAGTATATAATATTCATGAGCTAACCAAGGTTCTTATGCCATTTTGAGGTTATTATGGCATTTTGGAGCTGAATGGGCTAATTATGTCATTTTTGGGGAAATTAAAGCAAGGATAATATGAAAGAGGAGAAGAAAGAGGTGGAGGAGGAGAAGAATAAGAAATCAAAAAGAAGGAGGAGAAGGAGGAGAAGGAGGAGGAGGAGAAGAAGGAGAAGGAGGAGAAGGTATTTTTCTTCTCTTCTTCTCTTCTTCTTCTTCTTCTTTCTTTCTTTTCATTTTTCCTATTTATTCTCCTCTTCTCCTCTTGTTGGAGCTAAATTATCTAATTATGTCTTTTTTGAGCTATATGGGCTAATTATCCCATTTTAGAGGAAAACAAGCTAAGAATATAATATTCATGAGCTAACCAAGGTTCTTATGCCATTTTCAGCTTATTATGGCATTTTGGAGCTAAATGGGCTAATTATGTCCTTGTTGGGGAAATTAAAGCAAGGATAATATGAAAGAGGAGAAGAAATAGGAGGAGGAGGAGAAGAAGAAGAAATCAAGAAGAAGGAGGAGAAGGAGGAGAAGGAGGAGGAGGAGAAGGACTAGAAGGTCCTTGGCCTTCTCCTCTTTCTCCTCCTCCTCCTCCTCCTTCTCCTTCTTCTCTTCTTCTTCTTCTTCTTCTTCTTTCTTTTAATTTTGCCTATTTATTCTCCTCTTCTCCTCTTGTTGGAGCTAAATTACCTAATTATGTCTTTCTGGAGCTAAATGGGCTAATTATCCCATTTTAGAAGAAAACAAGCTAAGTATATAATATTCATGAGCTAACCAAGGTTCTTATGCCATTTTGAGCTTATTATGGTATTTTGGAGCTAAATTGGCTAATTATGTCATTGTTGGGGGAAATTAATGCAAGGATAATATGAAAGAGGAGAAGAAAGAGGAGGAGGAGGAGAAGAAGAAGAAATCAATAAGAAGGAGGAGAAGGAGGAGAAGGAGGAGGAGGAGAAGGACTAGAAGGTCCTGGGCCTTCTCCTTCTCCTCCTGCTCCTCCTCCTCCTTCTCCTTCTTCTCTTCTTCTTCTTCTTCTTCTTCTTCTTTCTTTTCATTTTGCCTATTTCTTCTCCTCTTCTCCTCTTGTTGGAGCTAAATTACGTAATTATGTCTTCTTGGAGCTAAATGGGCTAATTATCCCATTTTAGAGGAAAACAAGCTAAGTATATAATATTCATGAGCTAACCAAGGTTCTTATGCCATTTTGAGCTTATTATGGTATTTTGGAGCTAAATGGGCTAATTATGTCATTGTTGGGGAAATTAAAGCAAGGATAATATGAAAGAGGAGAAGAGAGAGGAGGAGGAGGAGAAGAAGAAGAAATCAAGAAGAAGGAGGAGAAGGAAGAGAAGGAGGAGGAGGAGGAGAAGGAGAAGGAGTAGGTATTTTTCTTCTCTTATTCTCTTCTTCTTCTTCTTCTTTCTTTTCATTTTTCCTATTTATTCTCCTCTTCTCCTCTTATTGGAGATAAATTATCTAATTATGTCTTTTTGGAGCTATATGCGCTAATTATCCCATTTTAGAGGAAAACAATCTAAGAATATAATATTCATGAGCTAACCAAGGTTCTTATGTCATTTTGAGCTTATTATGTCATTTTGGAGCTAAATGGGCTAATTATGTCATTGTTGGGGAAATTAAAGCAAGGATAATATGAAAGAGGATAAGAAAGAGGAGTAGGAGGAGAATAAGAAGAAATCAAGAAGAAGGAGGAGAAGGAGGAGAAGGAGGAGAAGGAGGAGGAGGAGAAGGACTATAAGGTCCTTGGCCTTCTCCTTCTCCTCCTCCTCCTTCTCCTTCTTCTCTTCTTCTTCTTCTTCTTCTTCTTCTTCTTCTTCTTCTTCTTTGTTTCTTTTCATTTTTCCTATTTATTCTCTTCTTCTCCTCTTTTTGGATCTAGATTACCTAATTACGTCTTTTTGGAGCTAAATGGGCTAATTATCTCATTTTAGAGGAAAACAAGCTAAGTATATAATATTCATGAGCTAACCAAGGTTCTTATGCCATTTTGAACTTATTATGGTATTTTGGAGCTAAATGGGCTAATTATGTCATTGTTAGGGAAATTAAAGCAAGAATAATATGAAAGAGGAGAAGAAAGAGGAGGAGGAGTAGAAGAAGAAGAAATCAATAAGAAGGAGGAGAAGGAGGAGAAGGAGGAGGAGGAGAAGGACTAGAAGGTCCTTGGCCTTCTCCTTCTCCTCCTCCTCCTCCTCCTCCTTCTCCTTCATCTCTTCTTCTTCTTCTTCTTCTTCTTCTTATTTCTTTTCATTTTGCCTATTTCTTCTCCTCTTCTCCTGTTGTTGGAGCTAAATTACGTAATTATGTCTTCTTGGAGCTAAATGGGCTAATTATCCCATTTTAGAGGAAAACAAGCTAAGTATATAATATTCATGAGCTAACCAAGGTTCTTATGCCATTTTGAGCTTATTATGGTATTTTGGAGCTAAATGGGCTAATTATGTCATTTTTGGGGAAATTAAAGCAAGGATAAGATGAAAGAGGAGAAGAAAGAGGAGGAGGAGGAGATGAAGAAGAAATCAATAAGAAGGAGGAGAAGGAAGAGAAGGAGGAGGAGAAGGAGAAGGAGAAGGAGGAGTAGGTATTTTTCTTCTCTTGTTCTCTTCCTCTTCTTCTTTCTTTTCATTTTTCCTATTTATTCTCCTCTTCTCCTCTTGTTGGAGATAAATTATCTAATTATGTCTTTTTGGAGGTATATGTGCTAATTATCCCATTTTAGAGGAAAACAATCTAAGAATGTAATATTCATGAGCTAACCAAGGTTCTTATGTCATTTTGAGCTTATTATGTCATTTTGGAGCTAAATGGGCTAATTATGTCATTGTTGGGGAAATTAAAGCAAGGATAATATGAAAGAGGATAAGAAAGAGGAGTAGGAGGAGAATAAGAAGAAATCAAGAAGAAGGAGGAGAAGGAGGAGAAGGAGGAGGAGGAGAAGGACTATAAGGTCCTTGGCATTCTCCTTCTCCTCCTCCTCCTTCTCCTTCTTCTCTTCTTCTTCTTCTTCTTCTTCTTCTTTCTTTCTTTTCATTTTTCCTATTTCTTCTCCTCTTCTCCTCTTGTTGGAGCTAGATTACCTAATTATGTCTTTTTGGAGCTAAATGGGCTAATTATCCCATTTTAGAGGAAAACAAGCTAAGTATATAATATTCGTGAGCTAACCAAGGTTCTTATGCCATTTTGAACTTATTATGGTATTTTGGAGCTAAATGGGCTAATTATGTCATTGTTAGGGAAATTAAAGCAAGGATAATATGAAAGAGGAGAATAAAGAGGAGGAGGAGGAGAAGAAGAAGAAATAAAGAAGAAGGAGGAGAAGGAGGGGAAGGAGGAGGAGGAGAAGGACTAGAAGGTTCTTGGCCTTCTCCTTCTTCTCCTCCTCCTCCTCCTTCTCCTTCTTCTCTTCTTCTTCTTCTTCGTCTTCTTCTTTCTTTTCATTTTGCCTATTTCTTCTCCTCTTCTCCTCTTGTTGGAGCTAAATTACCTAATTATGTCTTCTTGGAGCTAAATGGGCTAATTATCCCATTTTAGAGGAAAACAAGCTAAGTATATAATATTCATGAGCTAACCAAGGTTCTTATGCCATTTTGAGCTTATTATGGTACTTCGGAGCTAAATGGGCTAATTATGTCATTTTTGGGGAAATTAAATCAAGGATAATATGAAAGAGGAGAAGAAATAGGAGGAGGAGGAGGAGAAGAAGAAATCAAGAAGAAGGAGGAGAAGGACTAGAAGGTCCTTGGCCTTCTCCTCCTCCTCCTCCTCCTTCTCCTTCTTCTCATCTTCTTCTCCTTCTTCTTCTTTCTTTTCATTTTGCCTATTTCTTCTCCTCCTCTCCTCTTGTTGGAGCTAAATTACCTAATTATGTCCTTTTGGAGCTAAATGGGTTAATTATCCCATTTTAGAGGAAAACAAGCTAAGTATATAATATTCATGAGCTAACCAAGGTTCTTTTCTTCTTCTTCTCTTCTCTCCTATTTTTCTTCTTCTTCTTCTTCTTCTTATTTTCTTTTTTCCTTTTTCCTCTTATTCTTCTCGTCCTCTCGTATTTCTTCTTCTTCTTCTTCTTCTTCTTCTTATTCTTATTTTCTTTTTTCTTTTTTCCTATTATTCTTCTTCCCCTTCTTCTTCTTTTCTTCTTCTTCTCTTCCTCCTCCTCTAGCTCTTCTTCTTCTTCTTCTCCTTTTTCTTCTTCTACTTATTCTTCTTCTTCTTCTAATTTTTCTTATTTTCTTCTACTAAACAGGAAACTAACCTAAGACTAAACGTAAACGTAAACTAAACTAAAACTAAACCTAAACTAAAACTAAACCTAAGCCAAAACAAACCTAAAACCTATAACTAATTAAACAAACCTATTATAAAAAAGCTAAAAAACTGACCTCGATCCGGTGGCGCAGGGAGTAGAGGCGCGGGGAGGAGGGCCGCAGGGGGGAGGGGCCTGAGGAGGGCATGGGGAGGAGGGCCGCAGGGGGGAGGGGCGCGAGGAGGAGAGGCGCGGGGAGGAGGGCCGCAGGGTGAGGGGCGCGAGGAGGGCGTGGGGTGGCGTGGTGGCGGCGGCGCTGGGGTGGGGTGGCGGTGCTGGGGTGGGGTGGGGCGGCGGCGCTGGGATGGGGTGGGGCGGCGGTGCTGGGGTGGGGCGGCGGCGCTGGGGTGGGGCGGCGGCTCTGGGGTGGGGTGGCGTCAGCGGCGCTGGGGGGTGGCGTTTGCGGTGGAGAGAGAGGGGAGAGAGAGTGGGGGAGCGGTTGGGCAGGACGACCGTTAACGTTAGGGGGTCCATCCCCTTTGCCGTCTGCCGCGGACGGCAAAGTTAGTTAGGCTGACGGCAAAGGGGTGGGGTGGGGCGGGGTGGGGTGGGGAGAGAGGAGAGGTGGGGTGGCATAAGTTTGTCGTCTGCCTTCACTACCTTTGCCGTCTGTTGACGGACGGCAAAGCCGTGGCCGATGGCAAATATTCTTTTTACCATCAATGAGCCCTTTACCGTCCGCTTTAGATGAGCTGACGCCAAAGAGGGTCTTTGCCATCAGCCAGCGGACGGCAAAGCCCTGGCTGATGGCAAATTACTGTTTTCCAGTAGTGCCTACGGCAGAGGGCATCCAGGGAGCCCACAAGCCTGGATGGCGCGACCACACCTTGGCCGCGGGGTGGGGGCTTGTGGAGCCCCTGGGGCTCCCCTGCCTTGGCTCCCAAGCTCCCCGATCTTCTTCTGTTCCAAAAAAATCTTTTCGGGGATTTTCTTCCGTTTGGACTCCATTTCAAAATCTCCTCTCAAAGGGGTCAAAAACATGGAAAAAAACAGGAACTGGCACTTGGCACTGAGTTAATAAGTTAGTCCCAAAAAATATATAAAAGGCATGCAAAACATCAAAAATTATAGATACGTTCGAGACGTATCACACAACCACCTACTCCAGTAGCCAAGCGGTACTACCGCTGCTAGGAGCGGTACTACCGTTGCGAGGATCGTTACTACCGCCCGGCAGCTCACCAACCATGGTAGTAAGAAAATACTATCGTGCCTACCACTGAGGATGCGCAAAAAGTCCGACCAAGCGATAGTAAAAAACTACTACCGCTCAGAGAGCGGTATCGTGACAGCCCGACCCCGAGGCTCCAGAAGATTCCCCTTTTATTCCATTGCTGCCATGTGATTTATTTGGCTGTCGCATTCAACTTCACATCATTCACATCACTCGCATTGCATCGGCACTCCGTTGTAGCATTTTTTCAAAACTTGCACCCGTTATTAGTTGTCGGTTCTCTTTGTGTTCGTCGTTGACCATTTTGAGCCCGACCACACACGCACGCATCCGTGGCATCGATAAAATATTTGTTTTTAAAAGTGTCTCGAAAATGTTCTCGGATTGGGTCGAAACTTGGTGAGCGGTCTTATTTTATTGTAGGTAGGACGCGTGCCAAATTTCATCGCAATCGGAGTTAGTTTGATACCCGTACCGTTAAACCTATAGCATCACAATAGCAGGTTTAAATTGTCGGACGGTCGGTGTTTTAAAAACTCTGTCACGGGTGGTGCCATTTCCCTCTCATCTGATCCAACACCCCTCTACACGGCCTAACCTAGTCCACCTAACCCTAGGACGTTTCCGGAGTGTCCGATC
Source organism: Hordeum vulgare subsp. vulgare (assembly GCF_904849725.1). Classification (NCBI taxonomy): domain Eukaryota; kingdom Viridiplantae; phylum Streptophyta; class Magnoliopsida; order Poales; family Poaceae; genus Hordeum; species Hordeum vulgare. The sequence goes on along the minus strand of NC_058522.1, from coordinate 146,516,939 downwards.
GAGATCGATGGGTCCGAAAATGCCCGAAGTAGCAAACCCTAGCCCTTGTCTATAAATAGACACGCAAAACCTAATCTCTCTCTAGTTTCCTATGCCTCCGCGAAACCCTAGCCGCCTTCCAGCTCCACCTCTCTCTCCCACTTCCCTCTCCTCCTGCAGGCATGGAAGCCAAGATCGGGGCCCTGGAAGCCCATCCATGCCCGGATCCGCAACGGCCACCACAAGCTCCCGTGGTGAGCTCGGGGACGAGTAGCCGCCGCCCCGCTCGCCACGACCTCCGCCGCTCGCCCGGCCAGCCGCCGGAGCACCGCCGCATCGGAACCCGAGGCTTCACCGCGCCGCCCTATCCTCCTTCCCTCATTCTCCCCTCTCATCTCTCTCACTGCACTCTCTCTCCCTCGCAGGTTCCCAGCCCTCGTCAATGGAGTCCCTGAGCCTCGCCATCGCCGAGAACCGGGTGGATCGGGAGTCCCGCGTCGTGCCTCACCGCCACCGGTCGGATCTCGCCGCCCCTAGGCCTCCCGCTAGCGGCTGGAGTCTCCCTGCACTGCCGCCTCCTGTGCGTGGGAGGAGCACGACGAGCGCCCGCTCGCGTTGATCCACGCATGGGCTAGCCAGCGCCCAGGAGGCTTAGGCCAGCACCGCTCCAGCATCCTTCGGCCATCTCCTGCGGCCCACCTCTCCAACTGCAGATCCATCCCATGGCCGATGTGAGCAAGCGATGCTATCCAGCGCCTGTGCATGCTCTGTAGGCCACTAGGACAGGTTCGACCCTTTAGCGTTGTTTTAGGTTTTGTGAAATTTAGTATTTTAGGAATAGTGTTATTTTGAAACGCGTATAACTTTTAATCCGTGTGTCGGTGCGCGATGAGTTATATATGTAACTCATGTAGAATTTCGCGTAGATTAAGATTTTACAACTTGCATGCATGTTTGGAGCGGTTTGACCTGCCATTTGATTAGATTTGTGTGTTGTTCTAATAGGTTAGATATTCCGTAGCAACTTTATGTGTGCTTCCGATTTTCTCATTCCTAGTAGGAAAAATATTCACGTTGTTTGTAACCCCTTTCCATGTATTTTAGAGATAGATATCTTGCCATTTTCATGTAGGTGGCATCAATAGTTTTCTACGCCGGGTTTAGTCCATATTCTCGCATATATGTGTGGCGTTAGTTTTATTTTTCAACCCCACACATTATATATGTTTTCGTGGTAGAAAAATCCATAGAATTTAAGTGTGCATTTAGTTTTGCCTTTTGTTTATTTGGTGTGAATTATTCCGGGCATGATATGAATTAGTTTTGAACTAGAGATATGCCCTTGGATATGCATGCTAGCCCCTAGTAATTTTGGTTGCTATAGAAATCCATGTTTAGGTGTTGTTTTCTTGTTGCCAACATGCTAGAAAGTGGTGCTGTTTGGAGATGCTGAAATATTTCCAAGTATGAGATCTCTAATATTTTGTTACTGTCTTGCCATGAGATTTGCTAGTGCTCTACAACTTCTTTGGGGTTGATGCAATGGAGTTATTTGTAGTGCTTAAGATTCTGTAGCACGTTGTAAATTTTCATGCCATTCGGTGACCTGTAGCATATTGTTTTACTGTTGTCAATATGCCTTCTCGTTGAAAACCGCACTGCCAACAATGTTATTTTCACTAAGTCCGAAACTGTGTGCGAGATGCCATTTTATGAGTTCTTTTCCTAGTAATCCATGCTTCCATGCTAGTTATATTTAGTAGGGTGTTCTTGTGTATCTTGACCACTACTGCCTCATGCCTCGTTTGAGTCTTTTAGATCTTTGTAGCTTGTTGTTTTAGGGTGTAGAATATGCCATGATGTTGTTTTGGGCAGATTGTAGTCATTTCTTGTTTTTCTTGTAGCTGTTGAACCGCTGCTCCGTTTTGATCATGTCCTATATGATACTTTCTTAGAATCACACGTAGGATCTTATTACCTAGTTTCTTGTATGGTTTGGAATGCTTGTGATTAACATTGCATACATATTGCATTCATGGCATCATAAGTTACGGTGACCATATCTTTTGAACCGTAGCTCCGTTTGGAATGATCTCTATATGTAAACCGACTAGAATGACATGTAGTTTCACGTGAACCACTTTGTTTTGCCGTTTAACAAACATAAAATGTGTCTAGGACCAATTAGGACAGATTTAGAAAGTAACACATGGGGTCGTTTCAGAGATGCTATATGTCGTTTCCGACCTCATTTAAAATGCCTAGATGGGTAGTTTAATTACGATTCACCTCTTGCCATGTTTAACAACATTTAATATTGTCGTGTACCTAATCATATTTGAACTAAATAATTCATATGTGGAGTTTCGTCAATATGCAACTCGTTGCATATTGAGCTTCACTTAATGTGTAGTGTTTGATTGTGTGAATTGCCATGTCATGCCTTGCACAATTAAAACAGTTCATGCATCATATATGTTGTGCATCGTGTGGTGAATATCGTGTGTTGATTCTTGTTTCCGGTTTGCTTCACCTTGATAGAGTTCCACAAGCATGTCGGAAAGTGAGGATCCGTTCGACTACGTCGGTTCGTCTGCTTCACAGAGTCATTCTTCTTCCCAGCTGGATTCCAGGCAAGATGATCATTTCCGTGGATACCATTACTATCATTGCCATGCTAGTTGTATCGTCTCTATCATATGTCTCATTGCATACCACCTGTTAAATATCAGCCTCTCAACATTGCCATGAAACCTTCAACCTTCTACAACCTAGCAAACCACTGATTGGCTACGTTACCGCTTACTTAACCATGTGTTAGCGTTGCTACTTTGCAGGTGAAGTTGCTTCCATGTGATAACATGGGTTCCTTGTTATATCACCATATTATTGCTAATTAATTTAATGCACCTATATACTTGGTAAAAGGTAGAAGGCTCGGCCTTTCTAGCATGGTGTTTTGTTCCACCTTTGCCGCCTTAGTTTCGGCTACCGGTGTTATGTTTCATAAATGAGTGCTCCTAACATTCTTGGGGTTGTTATGGGCACCCCCTAGATTCTCATTTTGGGATAAAACTCGTCTGGCAAGGCCCAACATTGGTACTATATTTACCCAACATAATAATTCTGCTAATATTGAAAAACATAGGGAGTTAGCGCTACCCGAGGAGTAATTCAACATAATATAGGGATGGGCAGTGCTGATGGTGTGGTCCCAAAAGGGAATACTGCGGGGCCACCTCGAGGAAACTTGAGGTTTGGTTTTACTCGTAGTCTTTCCCATCCGGTCGTGTTTTGAGAACGACATACACGGCTCCTATCGGGTTCGTCGACACGTCGGGCGGCCTTGCTGGACTAGTTTTACCTTTCTCGAGCGTCTTGTGCGAGGGATTCCGAGGATGCTTTGGGTTATCTCGAGGTTGAGGTTTTCTAATAGGAACCCGAGGAGATCACGGGTTTCCATGATCGAGGTCATTCTGTCGCAGTGTGTGGTAGTTTGTGATGGACTAGTTGGAGCACCCATGCAGGGTTAAATCTTTCGGAAAGCCGTGCCCGAGGTTATGTGGCAACGTGGAAACTTTGTTTAACATCCGTTTCTAGATAACTTCAAGTAAGATTAATTAAGATATGCCAACTGTGTGTGTAACCTTGACTGTCTCTTTCATGAGCTCCTTCTCCGATCGAGGACACGGTGGGTTATGTCTGATGTAAGTAGGTGTTCAAGATCATTCATTTGATCATCAGTAGTTCACGTCCGCTATGCGTAGATCATCATCCTATTTTATTGTTGTACCGTAAGTTAGCCACCTCAAATAAATGCTTAGTCGCTTGTTGCAGCTTCACCACTTAACCATACCTCACCCATTAAGCTTTGCTAGTCTTGATACCTTTGGAAATGAGATTGCTGAGACCCGTGTGGCTCACAGATTACTACAACACCAGTTGTAGGTACATGTAAAGGGTTACTTTACACGAGCGTGTGATGACCCACAAGTATAGGGGATCTATCGTAGTCCTTTCGATAAGTAAGAGTGTCGAACCCAACAAGGACCAGAAGGATTTGACAAGTGGTTTTCAGCAAGGTAATATCTGCAAGCACTGAAATTATCGGTAACAAGTAGTTGTGTGGTGAGATGATTCGTAGCAAGTAGCAAGTAGCAAGTAACAAAAGTAACAACGGTGCAGCAAAGTGGCCCAATCCCTTCTGTAGCAAGGGACAAGCCTGGACAAAGTCTTATAGGAGGAAAAACGCTCCTGAGGACACACGGAAATTTCTGTCATGCTAGTTTTCATCATGTTCATATGATTCGCGTTCGTTACTTTGATAGTTTGATATGTGGGTGGACCGGCGCTTGGGTACTGCCCTTACTTGGAAAAGCATCCCACTTATGATTAACCCCTCTCGCAAGCATCCGCAACTACGAAAGAAGAATTAAGACAAAGTCTAACCATAGCATTAAACTAGTGGATCCAAATCAGCCCCTTACGAAGCAACAGATAAACTAGGGTTTAAGATTCTGTCACTCTAGCAACCCATCATCTACTTAATACTTCCCAATGCCTTCCTCTAGGCCCAAATAATGGTGAAGTGTTATGTAGTCGACGTTCACATAACACCACTAGAGGAAAAACAACATACAACACATCAAAATATCGAACGAATACCAAATTCACATGACTATTTATAGCATGACTTATCCCATGTCCTCAGGAAGAAAAGTAACTACTCACAAAGCATAATCATATTCATGACCAGAGAGGTAATGAGTAGCATCAAAGATCTGAACATAAACTCTTCCACCAAGTAATCCAACTAGCATCAACTACAAAGAGTAATTAACACTACTAGCAACCTTACAAGTACCAATCGGAGTAGCGAGACGGAGATTTGTTACAAGTGATGAACTAGGGTTTGGAGATGAGATGGTCCTGATGAAGATGTTGATGCTGACGAGTCCCCCCCGATGAGAAGAGTGTTGGTGATGACGATGGCGACGATTTCCCCCTCCGGGAGGGAAGTTTCCCCGGCAGGATCGTCCTGTCGGACCTCTAGATTGGTTCTGCTCAAGTTCCGCCTCGTGGCGGCAGCGAATCCTCCGAATCCCTTCTTGTAGAAAAAGAGGGGCCCAGTGGGCAAGCAGGGATCCCACAAGCCACCTAGGCGCGACCAGATGGGGTGGCCGCACCTAGCAGGCTTGTGTCCACCTGCTGGCGCCCCTCTGGTACTTCTTCGGCCCAGTATTTTTTATAAATCCCAAAAAAAATCCACGTTGATTTTCACGGCTTTTGGAGTTGCACAGAATAGGCATCTCAAACTTTCTCCCTTTTCTGGCCAGAATTCCAGCTGCCGGCATTCTCCCTCTTCATATAAACCTTGCAAAATAAGAGAGAAAAGGCATAAGTATTGTACCGTGAAGTGAAATAAAAGGCCAAAAAGTGATAAATATCAACATGAAAGCATGATGCAAAATGGACGTATCAACGTGTTGATTGTTCATTTGGAGTTTCTTCTTCTTCGTCGTCGATCTAGGATGGGTTCCAGGGCGGTAGCCTAGGATAACAAGGATGTACGTCGTTCTTTTATTGTTTTTTCGTCCGTAGACGGACCTTGCTCTTCTTCATGATGATTGTATGTCTTGTACTGATGTGATTCTGATGTAGCTTGTGTCGAGTGTAAACCAACTGCTTATACTCATATTTTCAGTACATGTACTTGTAATGATATCCATTCTACAAAATGACGAGATGCGTTTCTATCCCTGTCGAGGGCCTTGTGCCAAAATAAGGATAAGACCGCATCTTGGGCGTTACAAGTTGGTATCAGAGTAGTACCGACCTAGGAGCCCCATTGATTGATCGAACTTGGCCGAGTCGAGTCTAGTGAAAATCTACTTTGAATCTAGGTATATATAGGAGAGTAGGGTTCTATTTTCTCCTCTTTTATGCTCCAGTGGGGAATCTTGACGTAATAATTTTAATTCTACTCCTCTTCTCACTCAAATTTTTTTTGGGTTCACGTGGATATTTTTGGAATCTATATGATGTCGATGTGACAAAGTTCTGTCTTCGTGCCTCCTGTCTGACTTGATTTCTTCTGGGGAGTTGAGCTCCAGGGGATTCTTGAGCATATCATTATCATTCAGATTTGTTAGTATCTCAGGACGGAGGATGTTCGAAATTACTTCAATACTAGTAGTGGCGAGAGGAGTCTGGCTTCCCCACTACTAGTGCAGATAGGTCCGGATGTATCGCCATACTTAGTATCATTGTGATTACGAGGATGTGAGATAGATGAGTTTCCAAGATTCTGGTTATGTGTTGATGAATGTGATACACTGGATGGGTTAGATGTTAGGAGTTGAGTGAAATTTTACTCCTTGTATCTGTGGACCCGATTGCATGAGAAGAAATTTCGGGAATTCTCAGGTCGGAATTCAAGTAGTTACTTATAGGACAATCTTCCAACACATGCATGATGTGAGGTTGGTGTTCGACATCTAGTGGATTCGTTTGTTCATGACGTCTTACATCGGTTCTCGTTATGTCTTAAAGAGTCCTTGTAGCTTGCTACGACTCGGGGACACTTCATATGTCGTGTGCACTGCCTTGTACATGATGGCTACTATAGGATCGAGCCCGTGCGATCCTATCCACGAAAATATTGAGCGGAATCTCTGTCACGAATTTGTTCTGGCTTGTGTTGTAATCCTCATCCTTTGTTTTGTTGGATTATGGTAATTGGATTTGCTTCGATGTCAGGTGGTGATTTCATATTTTTCCCAAGAGGTGTTTTCATATTTTTATGGGAATGCTGATTCTTTTGCCCAATCGAATTGTCTTATCAATTCTTTCAACCGGAGTCGTCATATCAATTCTTTTCAACCAGTGTGCTTCTCTTCAAGTGAATACAATCTTCTTCAAGATTTGCAAGATCAATCTCTCATTTCCTTCAAGTGGTCTTTGTTTTTCCCCACCCTCCTCCCATTTCTTAAGTGATTGTATTTCATCCAAGTGCACTTCATTTCATTGTTGCTTCCGCTTTATTCTCTTCCGTGTTGTATCCGATGATTCTTTGTGAAGATTCTAATGAGTTCTAGTTCATCATTTCTTCATTCTTGTTCTCTCTGATGGATTTAGTTTAAGTTCTAGGTGTCCATCATATCCTTTTCATTCGTTCAATGATTCCTGTCTGAAAGTTCTCATCAAACCTATCTTGTTTATCCATTCCTATGTTTTTTATCCAGAGTGCTGAAGATATCTCGGAAGTTTCTTGTTCTCAATCCATTCAATTAATTCGAGGTGCTAACCTCATCAATTTTCATTTATCAAGTGGAATCTCTCTTTTTCTAATCAATTATTTCAATAGTGTTTCTTTTGAGTGGGCCCGTAACCCACAGGTTTCCCAGGATCTTTCCTAGTTCTTGTAATCTGTCCGAAGGTCTCTAGATCTTTTCAAGTGATGTTAGAATGATTTCCATTAGTTAAATTCCTTCTTCAAGATCATTTCAATTCATTTTCATCATTGGATCAACCTTTTCCCTATTCTTTATTCTGGAGTGTCTTGTTATTCTTGGTGGTGTTCTCCTCATCATTTTCAGCTTTGAAGACCGAAGGAGTGTTTCTCTCAAATCTTAGTCCATTGTTTTGAAGATTGTAATCTGAGCTTCGTGTTATCCTCTCATTTGTTTTCGATCACGAGAAATTTCTTCCATATCTATCTGGTGCATTTTAGTGTTGTTTTCATTTCTTGATCTTCCGAAGGCCATCATTTCAGAAGATTTCTTTGTTCTCAACTTTCAGCTTTCGTCCTCAAATTCTTCTCAATTGTTGTCTCTTCGTTCGTGTCTCAATTCTTTCTAGTGCCTTGTTCAAGTTTGTGCTCATATCTCTCCTCAATCTTTTCAGAAGAATAAGTGGTATGCCAAACCCGTTGCATGTCGTCAATTTAACTTGATGAAGAATAAGCATAACATAAATCTTATTCTTGTTTCATAGTGATTTCGATTCTTCTTCCGGAGTGGCTCATGATATCAATTCTTTTCCTGCTGCTCCATCTTTTATTTTCCATTATCCTTTGAGGTGGTGTTATAGCGTTCTTGTTAGTGGAGGAGTCTCGAAGAGAAGTTGTTTCAAGAATTAATTTTGTAAATCCACCAATTCCTTGATCATGAGTTATTTTAACCCATGATTTCTTCAGTGAGTTATCTTGGATTAGATTTCACCTAAAGCTTTGTCTAAGGATTGTTGCTATTATGGAGTTTCCATTAATCCAAGTCTTTAATGTATCCTCTTTGTTTAAGAAGTTTTTCCTTTCTTGTTGCACCGAATCAATCCTTGTTTCTGTTAGTGGCTGGTTGCCAACTCATTAGTTTGGGATGGTTTTCATAAGTCCACTACAAGTTGAAAGGACGTGGATGTCCCCTAGAGGGGGGTGAATAGGCGCTTTAAAATAATTACGGTTTAGGATTGAACAATTGCGGAATAAAACTAACGTTTAATTTGTCAAGCACAAAACCTAAAACAACCATGCTCACCTATGTGCACCAACTCCTTATGCTAAGCAAGATAAACAACTAAGTGATAGCAAGATATATGACAATAAACAATATGGCTATCACAAAGTAAAGTGCATAAGTAAAGGGTTCGGGTAAGAGATAACCGAGGCACACGGAGACGATGATGTATCCCAAAGTTTACACCCTTGCGTATGCTAATCGATGACGTATCCCAAAGTTCACACCCTTGTGGATGCTAATCTCCGTTGGAGCGGTGTGGAGGCACAATGCACCCCAAGATGCCACTAAGATCACAGGAATCTCCTCACGCCCTCGCACAATGCAAGATGCCATGATTCTTTAAGGGACCCTTGAGGGCGGTCACCGAACCCATACAAATGGCAACCCTAGGGGGCGGTCACCGGTACCCGTACAAATTTCTCGGGGCAATCTCCACAACCTAATTGGAGACCCCGACGCTTGCCCGGAGATTTACACCACAATGATTGAGCTCGGAGACACCACCAGGCTTCTAGGACGCCAAAGCATCCACGAAGAACAATCTCTAGGGTACTAAGTACCAAAGGGTAATAAGCTTCTCAACTTCTCACTTCCACATATCACCGTGGAGAACTCAAACCGATGCAACTAATGCAATGGCAATAACACACGAAGTGGTCAAGTCCCTCACACTCAAATCCCTCCACAACAACAAAGCTATGGAGAAATATGATAGGAAGAACAAGGAGCTAACAAAGAACTCCAAGATCTAGATCCAAGGGGCTCCCCTCACATAGAGGAGAAAGTGATTGGTGGAGATGTGGATCTAGATCTCCTCTCTCTTTTCCCTCAAGAACTAGCAAGATCATTGGAGGGACTGAGAGTTAGAAAGCTATAAGAAGGTCAAGAATGGGGGAAGAACACGAGCTCAGCGGATAGATAAGTCCAAGGGGGAAGAAGACCCCCTTTATATAGTGGGGGAAGGAATCAGACCGTTACCCCCACTTAAAGCCCGCGCACACCGGTACTACCGCTGGCGAGGCGCGGTACTACCGCTGGCGAGGCGCGGTACTACCTGATACGTGTCCAACGTATCTACAATTTTTGATGGTTTCATGCTATTATCTTGTCAACTTTGGATGTTTATATGCATGAATATGCTATTTTATATCATTTTTGGGACTAACCTATTAACTCAGTGCCTAGTGCCAGTTTCTTTCTTTTCCGAGTTTTTGACCTTTTTCAGATAAGAATATCAAACGGAGTCCAAATGGACTAAAACTTTCGCGATGATTTTTTTGGACCAAAAGAGACCCCCGAAGCTTTGGAAGAAGGCCAAAAGAGCCACGAGGGAGTCACAAGCCCAGGAGGCGCGGCCCCCCCTAGGCCGCGCCTAGCAGGCGTGTGACCTCCTCGTCGGCCCAACCGACGTAATTCCACCGCCATAAATTCCTATAAATACAGAAACCCCTCAAAAGAAACCTAGATCGGGAGTTCCGCCACCGCAAGCCTCTGTAGCCACCAAAAACCAATCTGGAGCCCCTTTGGAGTTATCTTATCGGCTTGAGACTTTAAGAACACTTGATGTATGTCTTGCACCTGTCTATCTGTGGTGACAATGGCATATTCATGTGAGTACTTGATGTATGTTTTGGTGATCAACTTGCGGGTTTCGTGACATTGGGAACCTATGCATATGGGTTGGCACATGTTTTGACTCTCCGGTAGAAACTTCGGGGCACTCTTTGAAGTTCTATGTGTGGGTTGAATAGATGATTCTGAGATTGTGTGATGCATATCGTATAATCATGCCCATGGATACTTGAGGTGACAATGGAGTATCTAGGTGACATTAGGGTCTAGGTTGATATGTGTATTAAGGTGTTATTCTAGTACGAACTCTAGGATAGATTGAACGTAAAGAAAAGCTTCGTGTTATTTTACTACGGACTCTTGAATAACTTTGTGGTGGTTTCGTACCCGACAATAATGTCTTCGTTTGTTCTCTGCTATTAGTTACTTTGGAGTGATTATTTTTTGCACGTTGAGGGCTAGTTATATGATCCAATTATGTTATCATTGTTGGGAGAACTTCACTAGTGAAAGTATGAACCCTAGGCCTTGTTTCCATGCATTGCAATACCATTCGTGCTCACTTTTATTATTAGTTACCTTGCTGTTTTTGAAATTTCAGATTACAAAAACCTTTATCTACCATCCTTATTGCACTTGTATCACCATCTCTTCGTCGAACTAGTGCACCTATACAATTTATCATTGTATTGGGTGTGTTGGGGACACAAGAGACTCTTTTTTATTTGGTTGCAGGGTTGCTTGAGAGAAACCATCTTCATCCTACGCCTCCCGCGGATTTATAAACCTTAGGTCACTAACTTGAGGGAAATTGCTACTGTCCTACAAACCTCTGCACTTGGAGGCCGAACAATGTCTATAAGGAGAAGGTTGCGTAGTAGACATCAAGCTCTTTTGTGGCGCCGTTGCCGGGGAGGTTAGCACTTGAAGGTATATCTTTAGATCCTGCAATCGAATCTTTTAGTTTCTTGTTTTATCACTAGTTTAGTCTACAAAAGAAAACTACAAAAAAAATGGAATTAAGGCTGCCTCAAATGCTTCATCTTTTTAATGTCTTTCGTGAAAATGATGGAAGGAAAATTGTGCTCAAGTGCTAGAAGAAGAATTACATAGAATGCTTGGCATAAAATATGTGAATGATGAGCATGATTGCAATGAAGTTAGTATGAATACTTTGAATATCCATGATGCCTATGATGATTGCGCTATTCATGATGAAAATGTTTCCTATAAGCATGTCGATTTCTATGGAGTGCCTAGATTTTGCAAATATATACCAAAAAGGGAAAATAGATTTTGTAAGAGGCATAAGTATTTATAAACTAAATGGTTGCATGAAAGGCTAGCTTATTGTGCTGAAGAATTTTATTTTCTTCGCATTACTTGTGATCTTTGCAATGAAAGATTTCATTTTAATTTCCAATGCGAATTCTTTCATGATCAAGTGGTGTCCGAAAATTGTGAAAACTTCACTACCCTCGAGCATCGTAATGAACTTAGTCTACGTTTGGGTTAAGAAGACATGAAACATAAAAATAAGAGCCTTCCATATTGTGCGGTGAATTGCATTGAGAATCCCTACATTGCCAATTACTTAAAGTCAAAGAAACAAATAGAAGACAAATATAATACTAACGAAGGGGAAGAGGTTTCCCAATACCCTCCTATTATTTCTTATGATGAATCAGGTAACGAGGAGGAGATTTTTATTCAACCAACCTCTCCAAAAAGAAGCTTGGAAGAATTAAGTAAATCTTCACATGGGGTGAAGAAGAAGAAAAGAAGAAAAAGTAAAGGTAAAGAGGTACCTCTCCCGAATAATGTTGCTCCTATTATTGATATGCCTCACGAGAATGAATTAAAACTAAATGTGGAGGATGACAATAATTGCTATACTCTTGGTGATATTCATACTATTAATGATGAGAGTGATTATGTCTATGATATGAAAAACCACAAGCCTGGGGATGCTATGTTTGACAAGAATGACATGTTTGAGAATATATTTGCTTATGTGGAGAGTAGTAAAATTTCTATTAAAGTTTGTCCCAAGCTTGGGGATGCTTCGTTAAATGAAGATGATCCTTTTAGTCCCCCCACTTTGAGTGATCAAATTTACTATGACTATTGCATACCTCCTATCTATGATGATTATTGTGATGTTACTTATGCTATAAAGAAGAATGATGATAAAACTTGTCACAATTATGAGTATCCCTTTTCTAAACCTTGCTTTTTCAATGTGGAAACTCTTTGTAGTATTCAAGTATTTTATGGTACTCTCACTATTAATCATGAGAATAAATTTGCTTATGTGGAGAGTAGTAAAATTTCTATGCTTGTAGATCATGAAAAGAATGGTTTAGGTGCTGGTTATATTGTTGAATTCATTCATGATGCTACTGAAAATTATTATGAGAGAGGATCATATGCTTCTACGTATTGCAATAATATCAAGTTTCCCCTCTATGTGTTCAAACTTTTGAAGTCATGCTTGTTTTATCTTCCTATGCTAGTTGATTCTTGCTCCAATAAATTGTTTGATCAAAAAATCCCTATGCATAGGAAGTGGGTTAGACGTAAATGTGCTAGTCATATGCTCCATGATGCTTCCATTATGTTTCAATCCTTATCTTTTATGTGAGCATCATTGAAATCATCATGCCTAGCTTGAAAGGCATTAAAGAAAAGTGCTTCTTGGGAGACAACCCAATATGTATCCTTACTGTTTTTGTGTGTTCACATGATTAAGCTACTGTATTAATCATGTTTTATTGCCTTCGTTTCAATAAAGTGCCAAGTAAAGCCGTTATGATTAGTTTGGGTGATAGTTGTTTGATCATGCTGAAAAAGACAGAAACTTTGCGCTCACGAAATTATTTTTTGTTCCTATCCGGAGAGTGAGTTTAGGTTGATTATTTTTGCTGCTGATTTATATACAAATTGCCTTAATTTTCATAATTGTATAAGATCTTTTGGAAGTGCAGAAGTATGGTTAGCATTCAGATCATTTCAGACTGTTCTGTTTTTGACAGATTCTGTTTTCAATGCATAATTTGCTTGTTTTGTTGTTTCCATAGATTATATTGAGTAATATAAATTGTGGAAATATTAAGATAAAATAGGCATTGTGTGAGAATAATTATGAGTCTTGTTTTGACAGTACCAAAGTGCTTGATTTGCTCGTTATCATACTAACCCATCTCACAAAGTTTCGTTAAGTTTTGTGTTTTGAAGTTTTCAAGTTTTGGGTAGAGTTTCGATGGACTATGGAACAAGGAGTGGAAATATACTAAACTTGGGGATGCCCAAGGCATCCCAAGCCAAATTAAAGTACACCAAAAATCCTAAGCTTGGGTATGCCTCGGGAAGGCATCCCCCCTTTCGTCTTCAATCCATCTATAACGTTACTTTGAGCTATATTTTTATTCACCACATGATATGTGTTTTTCTTGGAGCGTCGTGTATTATAGGAGTCTTTGATTTTTGGTTTGTCACAATCATCCTTGCTGCACACCTTTTTGAGAGGGATATGCACCCATCGTAAATTTGCTAGAATACTCAATGAGCTTCAGTTATATCTTTTGAGTTAGGCAATTTAGCTCGCATGTGTTTCACTTATATCTTTTGAGCTAGATAATTTTTCTCTAGTGCTTAACTTAAATCTTTTTAGAGCACGACAGTGTCATATTTTGTAGAAATGAAAATTCTCGATATTCACTTATATCTTTTGAGAGTGCTCTCTCTAAGTAACTTGGTAATTGGCGTGTGCTATGAAATTAGTCCTAAATATGGTAGGCATTGATACGTCTCAAACATATCTATAATTTTTGATGGTTTCACGCTGTTATCTTGTTAACTTTGGATGTTCTGTTTACCTTTTATATCTTTTTTGGGACTAACTTATTAACTCAGTGCCAAGCGCCAGTTCTTGTTTTTTCTGTGTTTTTGACTCTTTTCAGATCTGATTTTGGAATGGAGTCCGAACAGAATAATTCTTTCGCGATGATTTTTTATGGAAAATATCAAAAATACCGGAAGAAAAAGATACCGGAGGGGGGGTGGTCCCGAGAGCGCCACAAGCCCTGTCGCCGCGCCCCCCTAGGTCGCGCCAATCCGATGAATTGTGGATTTGTGATGAGATTATCTATGATATATATTTGAGTCTTTGCTGATTTCTTATATGCATGATTTGATTTCCTTGTAAGTCTCTCCGAGTCTTGGGTTTTTTTTTCCAACTAGATCTATGATTCTTGCAATGAGAGAAGTGCTTGGTTTTGGGTTCTTACCGTGTGGTGACCATTCCCAGTGACAGTAGGGGTAGCAAGGCACACATCGTGTAGTTGCCATCAAGGGTAACAAGGTGAGCTTTGTCGTAGATATGAGATTGTACATCTACATCATGTCATCTTGCTTAAGACTTAATACACTAGATGCATGTTGGATAGCGGTCGACGTGTGGAGTAATAGTAGTAGATGCAGAAAGTATCGGTCTACTTGTTTTGGACGTGATGCCTATAGATATAATCATTGCCATAGATGACGTCACGACTTTGCGCGGTTCTATCAATTGCTCGACAGTAATTCGTTCACCCACCGTCTACTTGCTTTCATGAGAGAAGCCACTAGTAAACACTACGCCCCCCGGGTCTATTCAGACCTATCGTTTACACCTTCGCTTTTACTTTGCTTTGTTACTTTGTTGCTTTCAGTTCTCACTTGGCAAACAATCTATAAGGGATTGACAACCCCTTTCCGCTTCGAGGGAACACCAAAGCAAGGCTCTAAGGCCACGGGGAAATCCTTTGCATATTTGCCTAGGAAGTCCCTAAAGGTGTAGCCGTAGCAGAAGGATTCTTGGTGCTGTTGATGAGGAGAATCAAGACAAGAACAGCCTCCCGTCAGCACGTGTTTCTGGCGCCGTTGGAAGGTCTTTTGTTGCATCAGCAGAAGTATTTCTGGCGCCGTTGCTGTGAAGGAGAGATCTATCCAAGCAGGTCTCACAAACTCATCTCCTGCATTTACTTTTTTTCCAGTTGCCTCTCGTTTTCCTCTCCCCCACTTCACATTTGTCGTTTTCATTTGCCATTCTCCTTTGCCGTTTTCTTTTGCCTTTTTGCCTTTTTGCCTTTCTCCCTTGCTCTTTTCCTTTTGCCCGTTTCACTCTCCCTCTTCGTGCTCGTTTGTGTGTGAGATAGTCCAGCAATGGCTAGACCTACCACTACAAAGGATACCCCTGAGAATGAAGTTCTCAATTTTAGGCAGAATGAGGAGGAAAATTTAAAGGACGCTTGGTACAGGATTTGCAATGCTCAAAGTAGATCTACTCTTAAGCAATCCACTACCGTTCTTCTTCGCAGTTTCTATGTTGGGATTTCTCCTTGGAATAGGTATATCTTTGATACCATTGTAGGCGGGAATTTTTTGGGGAGCCATACTGTTGACTCCTATAGAGCTATCCTGAATTTGGTAGACTCACCCCCGCTCATGGTTAATGGAACTACCTTAACCTTGGAACACGTGATGCAAAGGCTTGACGTTATTGAAAACAAAATTGCCACAGTTTAACTTATTGAGGATTTGGATAGAAAGATCCACAACCAAATTACTCAGTACGGATCCAAAGTGGGAAATTTTTTGAAAAATTTAAGGGAGAAGGAACTTATAGTTAATGATTCTTCTAGAATTGGCAAACTAGAAGATGTCATAACCAACTTGGGTTCCGCTTTTTCCGCTGTGCAAAATACTCCAAATCTCACTCTCAAAAAGACCGACAAGTCTGTTTTTGTTCCTAAAGCTAGTGGTGAGTCATCCAATAAAGATGAAGATCTTAAGATGATAAATGATCACACTACTTATGGTTTGAGCACCAAAGATGACTATACGTGATTCCATCACCTTTTGACTAGCTAAGGGCGTTAAACAATAGCGCTTGTTGGGAGGCAACCCAAGGAATCAATCCTTTTTCTTTCTGTTTTGTGTTTTCCACACGTTCATAATTTGTTATGATTGTGTTTTTTGTGTTCATTTTTGCGTTTGTGCCAAGCAAAACTGTTATGATTAGTCTTGGGGATGATCGTTTGGTCATGCTGGAAAAGACAGAAACTTTCTGCTGACGAAAAGAATTTTTTTTCTTTTTTATAAGAGCTTTTGAGTTTATTCGTTTTGCTTATGATTGCTACGCAAATTCTTCAGACTTTCATAAGTTTTCAGAATTTTTGAAGTACCAGAAGTATACGAAGTATACAGATTGCTACAGACTGGTCTGCTGTTAAGAGATTTTGTTTTTGTTGTGTTGGTTGCTTATTTTGATGACACTACGGATTGTATCGGGGGGTATTAGCCATAGAAGATTGAAAATACAGTAACCCAACATCAGCATAAGTAGAATTCAAGTTTGCTACAGTTCCTAAGGAAGTGGTGGTTTGCTTTCTTATACTAATGTTATCACGAGTTTCTGTTTAACTTTCGTGTTGTGAAGTTTTCAAGTTTTGGGTGAAGTTCTTATGGACAAAAAGATAAAGAGTGGCAAGAGCTCAAGCTTGGGGATGCCCAAGGCACCCCAAGAGATTCAAGGATGACGCAAAAGCCTAATCTTGGGGATGCCCCGGGAAGGCATCCCCTCTCTTGTCTTCAATCCATCGGTAACGTTACTTTGGGCTATAATTTTTATTCACCACATGTTATGTGTTTTGCTTGGAGCGTCTTGTATCGTAGGAGTCTTTTATTTTTGTTGTGTCACAATCATCCTTGCTGCACAACTAGAGAGAGAGATACATACACTCACCGTGATTTTGTCGAGCTTCACTTCTATCCTTTGGTAGACAATTCAGCTCACTTGTGCTTCACTTATATCTTTTGAGCTAGTTGATTTTGCTCTATGTGCTTCACTTATATCTTTTAGAGCACGGCGGTGCATGGCTTGGTAGTGGATCTATGCTTTGGAAGTAGTCTCAAAAGGGGTAGTTATCCAACAGGATACAAAAACTTCCACCTTCATGTGCATTGAATAGTTACAGAAGTTTGATTCATCTCAACTAGTTTTGAGTTGTGGTTATGGTAATATTGAAGTTATATTAGTAAGGTGTTGTGAATCTAGAAATACTTGTGTTGAAGTTAGTGATTCCCGTAGCATGCACGTATGG
The DNA here is from genome assembly GCF_904849725.1 of Hordeum vulgare subsp. vulgare. Lineage (NCBI taxonomy): Eukaryota > Viridiplantae > Streptophyta > Magnoliopsida > Poales > Poaceae > Hordeum > Hordeum vulgare. Next base: position 146,499,727 of record NC_058522.1, on the reverse strand, counting down.
TGAACCGCTATGTGATGAAGTTTGAGCATGATTAGTCTATTGATTGTCATACTTTGTGTGGCGGTCGGGATCACGCGATGGTTTATACCTACCAACCCTTCCCATAGGAGTATGCGTTGAATGCTTTGTTTCGATTACTAATAAAACTTTTGCGACAAGTATATGAGTTCTTCATGACTAATCTTGAGTCCATGGTTGAGATGCACTTTTACCTTTCACCATCACTATCTTCTTTAGTGCCGTGCAACTTTCGCTGGTGCACAAAACCCACCATTAGCCTCCCTCAAAACAGCCACCATACTTCCTACTATGGGTTTTTCAAATTCATTCCGAGATATATTGCCATGCAACTACCACCTTGACATGTGCCACCACATCTACATTGCCATTGCATGATCATAATTAGCTAGCATGATGTTTCCATTAATGTCTATGCCATGCTAGATCATTGTCACGGTACACTACCGAAGGCATTTCATATAGAGTCATCGTTGCTCTAAGTTTTGAGTTGTAAGTGTGATGAGCATCATTGATGGAGCATTGTCCAATGTGAGGAAATAAAAGAGGCCAAAGATACCCACCAAAAAAAAGTGAGGCCAAAGAGCCCATCCAAAAAAAGAGATAAAAAGAGAGAAGGGAAAATGCTACCACCTTTCCACACTTGTGCATATTAAGCACCATGATCTTCATGATTGAGAGTCTCTCGTTTTGTCATCACCATATATCTAGTGGAAAATTTTCATTATATAACTTGGCTTGTATATTCCAATGATAGGCTTCCTCAAAATTGCCTTAGGTCTTCGTGAGCAAGCAAGTTGGATGCACACCCACTAGTTTGCTTTAAGAGCTTTCACATACTCATAGCTCTAGGGCATCATTTGTATGGCAATCCCTACTCATTCACATTGATATCTATTGATGAGCATCTCCACAGCTGATTGATATGCCTAGTTAATGGGATCATCTTCTCCTTGTTTGTCTTGCAACCTCTACCACACTCCACACCACTTATAGTGCTAAAACCATGGCTAACGCTCATGTATTGCGTGAGAGTTGAAAAGGTTTGAGAAAGTAAATGTGTGAAAACAATTACTTGGCCAATACCGGGGTTGTGCATGATTTAAATTCGTTGTGCAATGATGATAGAGCATAGCCAGACTATATGATTTTGTAGGGATAACTTTCTTTTGGCCTTGTTATTTTGAAAGTTCATGATTACTTTGCTAGTTTGCTTGAAGTATTATTGTCTCCACATCAATAGCAAACTATTGTTTTGAATCTAATGGAACTGAACATTCACATCACATAAGAGGAGTTACAAAGGACATCTATGCTAGGTAGCATGAAAGCATCAAAAATTCATTCTTTATCACTTCCCTACTCAAGGACGAGCAGGAGTTAAGCTTGGGGATGCTTCATACGTCTCAAACGTATCTATAATTTTTGATGGTTTCACGCTGTTATCTTGTTAACTTTGGATGTTTTGTTTACCTTTTATATCTTTTTTGGGACTAACTTATTAACTCAGTGCCAACCGCCAGTTCCTGTTTTTTCTGTGTTTTTGACTCTTTTCGGATCTGATTTTGGAACAGAGTCCAAACAGAATAATTCTTTCGCGATGATTTTTTATGGAAAATATCAAAAATACCGAAAGAAAAAGATACCGGAGGGGGGTCCCGAGGTCACCACAAGCCCTGTCGCCGCGGACCCCCTAGGTCGCGCCAATCAAGCTTGTGGGCCCCTCGGCGGCCCACTTGATGAAACTCCACCACCATATGGTCCTATAAATTCAGAAACCTCCATAAAGAAACCTAGATCGGGAGTTCCGCCGCCGCAAGTTTCTGTTTCTGTGAGATCTCATCTGGAGACCCTACCCGGTGCCCTGCCGGAGGGGACTTTGGAGTTGGAGGGCTTCTTCATCAACATCATCGCCCCTCCTTAGTAGTTCACTTCAGACCTACGGGTCCGTAGTTAGTAGCTAGATGGCTTCTTTTCTCTCTTGGATCTTCAATACAAAGTTCTCCATGATCTTCATGGAGATCTATCCAATGTAATCCTCTTTGGCGGTGTGTTTGTTGAGATCCGATGAATTGTGAATTTGTGATCAGATTATCTATATATATATTTGGGTCTCTGCTGATTTCTTATATGTATGATTTGATATCCTTGTAAGTCTCTCCGAGTCTTGGGTTTTGTTTGCCCAACTAGATCTATGATTCTTGCAATGGGAGAAGTGCTTGGTTTTGGGTTCTTACCGTGTGGTGACCTTTCCCAGTGACAGTAGGGGCAACAAGGCACACATCATGTAGTTGCCATCAAGGGTAACAAGGTGGGCTTTGTCGTAGATATGAGATTGTCCTTCTACATCATGTCATCTTGCTTAAGGAGTTACTCTGTTCTTTTGGACTTAATACACTAAATGCATGCTGGATAGCGGTCGACGTGTGGAGTAATAGTAGTAGATGCAGAAAGTATCGGTCTACTTGTTTTGGACGTGATGCCTATAGATATAATCATTGCCACAGATGATGTCACGACGTTGCGCGGTTCTATCAATTGCTCACCAGTAATTCGTTCACCCACCGTCTACTTGCTTTCATGAGAGAATCCACTAGTAAACACTACGGCCCCTGGGTCTATTCACACCTATCAGTTCTCACTTGGCAAACAATCTATAAGGGATTGACAACCCCTTCATAGCGTTGGGAGCAAGCTTTTTGTGTTTGTGCAGGACCTTGTAATACTGCTTCACTGGATCGATACCTTGGTTCTCAAAACTGAGGGAAATACATACCACCGCTGCGCTACATCACCCTTTCTGCTTCGAGGGAACACCAACGCAAGGCTCCAAGGCCATGGGGAAATCCTTTGCATATTTGCCTAGGAAGTCCCTAAAGGAGTAGCCGTAGCAGAAGGATTCCTCGTGCCGTTGCTGAGGAGAATCAAGACAAGAACAGCCTCCCGTCAGCACGTGTTTCTGGCGCCGTTGGAAGGTCTTTTGTTGCATCAGCAGAAGTATTTCTGGCGCCGTTGCCGAGGAAGGAGAGATCTATCCAAGTAGGTGTCACAACCTCATCTCCTGCATTTACTTTTTTGCCAGTTGTTTCTCGTTTTCCTCTCCCGCACTTCACATTTTCCGTTTTCATTTGCCTTTCTCCTTTGCTGTTTTATTTTGCCTTTTTGCCTTTTTGAGTTTCTCGCTTGCCGTTTTCCTTTTGCCCGTTTCACTCTCCCTCTTCCTGCTCGTTTGTGTGTGAGATAGTCCATCAATGGCTAGACCTACCACTCCAAGCGATACCCCTGAGAATGAAGTTCTCAATTTTAGGCAGAATGAGGAGGAAAATTTAAAGGACGCTTGGTACAGGATTTGCAATGCTCAAAGTAGATCTACTCTTAAGCAATCCACTACCGTTCTTCTTCGCAGTTTCTATGTTGGAATTTCTCCTTGGAATAGGTATATCCTTGATACCATTGTAGGCGGGAATTTTTTGGGGAGCCATACTGTTGACTCCTATGGAGCTATCATGAATTTGGTAGGCTCACCCCCGCTCATAGTTAATGGAACTGCCTTAACCTTGGAACACGTGATGCAAAGGCTTGATGCTATTGAAAACAAAATTGCCACAGTTGAACTTATTGAGGGTTTGGATAGAAAGATCCACAATCAAATTACTCAGTACGGATCCAAAGTGGGAATTATTTTTAAAAATTTAAGGGATAAGGAACTTATAGTTAATGATTCTTCTAGAACTGTTAAACTAGAAGATGTCATAACCAACTTGGGTTCCGCTTTTGCCGCTGTGCAAAATACTCCAAATCTCACTCTCAAAAAGACCGTCAAGTCTGTTTTTGTTCCTAAAGCTAGTGGTGATTCATCAAATAAAGATGAAGATTTATTGATTGTCATCCTTTGTGTGGCGGTCGGGATCGCACGATGGTTAACACGTACCAACCCTTCCCCTAGGAGTCTGCGTTTAGCACTTTGTTTCGATTACTAATAAAAACTTTCGCAACAAGTATATGAGTTCTTCATGACTAATGTGAGTCCATGGTATAGATGCACTTTTACTTTCCACCATTGCTAGCCTCTCTAGTACCGAGAAACTTTCTCCGGTGCACAAACCCACCATATACCTACCTCAAAACAGCCACCGTACCTACCTGTTATGGCATTTTCATAGCCATTCCGAGATATATTGCCATACAACTCCCACCGTTCCGTCTCATGACATGTGCCATCACTTTCATATTGCCAGTGCATGATCCTGAGATAGCTAGCGAGATGTTTCAACGTCATACTCTAAGCTAGATCGTTGCACATCCCGATACACTGCCGGAGGCATTTCATATAGAGTCATCATTGTTCTAAGTATTGAGTTGTAAGTAAATAAAAGTGTGATGGTCATCATTATTAGAGCATTGTCCCATGTGAGGAAATAAAAAATGAAAAAAAGAGAGGCCAAATAGCCCAAACAAAAAAAAGAGAGAAAAAGAGAGAAGGGACAATGCTACTATGTTTTTCCACACTTGTGCTTCAAAATAGCACCATGTTCTTCATGATAGAGAGTCTCTTCTTTTGTCACTTCCATATACTAGTGGGAATTTTCATTTTATAACTTGGCTTGTATATTCCAATGACGGGCTTCCTCAAAATTGCCTTAGGTCTTCGTGACCAAGCAAGTTGGGTGCACACCCACTAGTTTTCTCTTTGAGCTTCCATACACTTATAGCTCTAGTGCATCCGTTGCATGGCAATCCCTACTCATTCATATTGATATCTATTGATGGGCATCTCCATAGCCCATTGATACGCCGAGTCAATGTGACCATCTCCTCCTTTATGCCTCACAACCTCCACCACACTCTATTCCACCTTTAGTGTTATATCCATTGCTCACGCTCATGTATTGCGTGAGAGTTGAAAAAGTTTGAGAAAGTAAGAGTGCAAAAACAATTACTTGGCCAATACCGGGGTTGTGCATGATTTAAATTCGTTGTGTGGGGATGATTGAGCATAGCCAGACTATATGATTTTGTAGGGATAAATTTCATTGGCCTTGTTATTTCAAAAGTTCATGATTACTTTGCTAGTATGCTTGAACAATTATTGTTTTGAATCTTATGGATCTGAACATTCATGCCACAAGAAAGAAGTTACAAAGGACAAATATGTTAGGTAGCATTCCACATCAAAAATTCATTCTTTATCACTTCCCTACTCGAGGACGAGCAGAAGTTAAGCTTGGGGATGCTTGATACGTCTCCAACGTATCTATAATTTTTGATGGTTCCATGCTATTATCTTGTCAACTTTGGATGTTTCATATGCATGAATATGCCATTTTATATCAATTTTGGGACTAACCTATTAACTCAGTGCCTAGTGCCAGTTTCTGTTTTTTCCGAGTTTTTGACCTTTTTGAGAGAAGAATATCAAATGGAGTCCAAATGGAATAAAACTTTTGCGATGATTTTTTTGGACCAAAAGAGACCCCCGAAGCTTTGTAAGAAGGCCAAAAGAGCCACGAGGGAGTCACAAGCCCAGGAGGCGGCCCCCTAGGCCACGCCTAGCAGGCTTGTGACCTCCTCCTGGGCCCAACCGACGTAATTCCACCGCCATAAATTCCTATAAATACAGAAACCCCCAAAAAGAAACCTAGATCGGGAGTTCCGCCGCCGCAAGCCTCTGTAGCCACCAAAAACCAATCTGGAGCCCGTTCCGGCACCCTGCCGGAGGGGGAATCCATCTCCAGTGGCCATCTTCATCATCCCGGCGATCTCCATGACGAGGAGGGAGTAGTTCTCCCTCGGGGCTGAGGGTATGTACCAGTAGCTATGTGTTTGATCTCTCTCTTTCGTGTTCTTGAGATGTCTTGATCTCGATGTACCGCGGGCTTTGCTACTATAGTTGGATCTTATGATGTTCTTCCCCCTCTCCCTTCTTGTAATGAATTGAGTTTTCCCTTTGGAGTTATCTTATCGGATTGAGTCTTTAAGAACACTTGATGTATGTCTTGCACGTGTCTATCTGTGGTGACAATGGGATATTCATTTGAGTACTTGATGTATGTTTTGGTGATCAACTTGCGGGTTTCCTGACATTGGGAACCTATGCATATGGGATGGCACACGTTTTGACTCTCCGGTAGAAACTTCGGGGCAAGTTCTATGTGTTGGTTGAATAGATGATTGTGAGATTGTGTGATGCATATCGTATAATCATGCCCACGGATACTTGAGGTGACAATGGAGTATATAGGTGACATTAGGGTCTTGGTTGATATGTGTCTTCATGTGTTATTCTAGTAGGAACTCTAGGATAGATTGAACGGAAAGAATAGCTTCGTGTTATGTTACAACGGACTCTTGAATAGATCGATCAGAAAGAATACCTTTGTGGTGGTTTCGTACCCGACAATAATCTCTTCGTTTGTTCTCCGCTATTAGCTACTTTGGAGTGACTCTTTGTTGCACGTTGAGGGCTAGTTATATGATCCAATTATGTTATCATTGTTGAGAGAACTTCACTAGTGAAAGTATTAGTTACCTTGCTCTTTTTGTAATTTCAGATTACAAAAACCTTTATCTACCATCCTTATTGCACTTGTATCACCATCTCTTCGCCGAACTAGTGCACATATACAATTTACCATTGTATTGCGTGTGTTGGGGACACAAGAGACTCTTTGTTATTTGGTTGCAGGGTTGCTTGAGACAAACCATCTTCATCCTACGCCTCCCGCGGATTGATAAACCTTAGGTCACCCACTTGAGGGAAAATTGCTACTGTCCTGCAAACTTCTGCACTTGGAGGCCCAACAACGTCTACAAGGAGAAGGTTGCGTAGTAGACATCGCTACCGCTGCCTCTAGCGGTACTACCGCTGCCCCTAGCGGTACTACCGCTGGTGAGGAGTGGTACTACCGCTAGGCCATGGTAGTAAAGACATTACTGTCGGGCCTACCACCGCTTGGAAAAGTATTCGCGAAATGTCCGACGAAGTACAACCGCTCAGAGAGAGGTACTACCGTCCCGAAGCAGTACTACCGGCCACCCGGAGCGGTACTACCGCTAGGGAGCGGTACTACCGCCCACCCGGAGCGGTCCTACCGCTAGGGAGTGGTACTACCACTTGGCACAAGCGGTACTACCGCTCGCCAGTCAAACAACCATAACATTCGCATACGAGCTCCTATCGAGCAAACCCAAGCTTCTTGGTAATCTTAAGACCATGCACATATGAAAATGCCAATGATATAGAGATGTGAGACCTCTATGAATGAAGAACCGACAAAAACTCCAACATCGAAAACATCATAGTAGATGCATATGGACTCCATTTTCGATGAACTCGAGCTTGTCATGAAGATGACCAAAAGCTATAAAAGTCACAAAGAGAAACATCAAACAAGAACCAAGAAGTATGACAATGCAAATGGTTTGAGGTCTCAACAAACGATACGATCGTGCTACTCACTTGAGAGCCCCCCTTGACAGTACGACAATCTATCCTAAAAACAGAAAACCTATCAAGGGCAAACCTATACCTTGCACCACGTCCTCTTGAGCTAGATGACGATGATCTTGGCTTCCTCAAGATAGACCACCTTCTTGATTGTCTTGGCTTGATGAAGACTAGTTGATTGCTCCCCCATACACAACATGGTGAGCCGCTCTTCAGCAAATTTTCACAAGTCCATTGCCACCACAATGGATGGCAAGCTTCAAGCATGATATCTTCGTAATGGTCCACTTGAACTTGCACACCGCAATCCTGATAACAATCACCACTTGACGTCATCCTTCATGGGTTGTATGAGATCTTCCTCTAGACGCAAGCCCATGGAAACACACCTAACCCCACATAGAACTCTCACGAAGACCATAGGTTAGTACACAAACACGTAATGGACAATGCTTACCATACCATGGGATCACTTGATCCCTCTAGGTACATCTTGTACGCTTTGTGTGTTGATCATCTTGATTTACTCTTTGTCTGACGATCTTGATCAACCTTGTGTGTCTATTACCATTGTTTGGATAATATCTTGAATACCACCTTGGTCATCATATAAACTCCTTGAACCCAACAGATGGACTTCAAGAAGTGCCTATGGAAAAATCCTATAAATATAACTTAAGGCAACCATTAGTCGATAGGAATTGTCATCAATTACCAAAACCAAATATGGAGAGATATGCTCTAACAATCTCCCCCATTTTGGTAACTGATGACAACCACTTCAAGAGAGTTTATATATGGAAATAAGCATAACCAAGCGCACATATACAAAGCAATAATGCATGTGTGCAAGATGTAAATGCGTACGCAATAAAAGAAAAACCCTCTAAATATATCCAAAGTAAACTCTCGAAACTTCTCCCCCATTGGCATCAATTGCCAAAATGGACGAAAAGTTTAGAAATCCAATATAGTAGGTGGTCCTCCAAAAAGTATGTAGTTCTCAGAAAAGAGTGCAAAAAATACACAAATATAATGATAAGTAGTTCGATGAAAACAAACTATATTGAGGACCCAAAGATTGCAAAAAGAAGGATCGTATGGCACAAAGACATACAAAATAGAAGCAAGCAATCAAAAGATACCATATGGAACAAACAATCACATGGTCCTTCGAACCACATGAGTAAAAGATATTATGATAAATGCAAAGGAGTGTTTTCTAAAAACTAGAGAAGCTCCACATGATTTGTGCACTAATAAGAGATTTTTGTATTTGATACAAGTGCACAAAATAGGATCGTTGCTCCCCCAAAATTAACAAAAAAACACAACGAGTGCAAGAAGATAGATGAGACAATAAGCATATCACTTGCACAAAACAAAAGGTTGAGAAACATGTAAAAGAAGCAGCTTAAGAATATGCTCAACCAAAATAATGAGTGTGAGTCATGGCAAAGCACTTGAGAAGACTAAGATAAGGATGAGCATTGCTCATCAACATAGTCTTGATAAAATGAGAAAAAAAGTGCAAGACATATCATTCCCACACACACACACACTAGAAAATGGGTTCACAATCTTACTAATAAACAAAATAAGAACCAACGATTGTGACAACCCATGGTGAAGATAGGAAATAAGAACCTTGCCAAGAGGAGGGATACCAATCGACATGGCAAACCCTCATCAAGACAAGTATGAGGAAAAATAATCTTCACGGCCAAAGAGTGCATAAAGATGTACGAATATAAGATACGCACTCAAGACAAATCCTTTCACGAAGCCACCAAAAACTAAAAAAGGAAATGCAACGGTGGACGTGAAAGAAAAGAGGATATCAATTAGAGATGTAACTTCTCTCATGTGTAAATAATTCTAAGTGAAGAAAATCATGATGATATATATCCACAAAGAAGGATGTACACACGAAATGGTTACAAGAAGGAACAAACAAAATATCCAAAAGGAAGTCATAAATATATCAATAAGATCTTTGCTTGGAAGCATAGCACATGGCCTAATATTTTCTTATTGTACAATATGAACTTCCAACATACGAACATCAAAGACATCCCAACTAGCAATAAGACATCATCGTTCGGATGCTTTGAGAAAGGAAAAAAGTACTACACGAATGAATCAAGAGATTCATGCCATGATGCAACCTAGCCAAGAAAATACAGGTTTGGGGATTTGCAAGAAATAAATGCATGAAGTAGATACTTGTTACCCAGACAACATTGGATTGATGTAGTAGATAGTTGTTCGTTGATCATCCTAACTTGGCTCCAATAATCATATGGTCTCAACACCTTCCTTGTAGGTGAGCCGAGCATCCAACGCATCTCCAATTGTTCCTGGAACATCCAAACAAACAAAATGGTGCCCAAACTCATTGGGACCAAAGAGTTAGAAAGCCAACAATACATAGGACAAACTCCACATACATATGTGCACATAGATATGAATTTGAATTTCATGCACACTTTAGCCAATTTATGACAAGGTGGAGTTTCCCCTATATATTGGATCAAAGAAAGAAAGCAAGCAAAAGAAGCTATATATAGTAAATATGCATGCTCAAGGCTTTCAAGAATCAAGTCAACACAAAGTTGAAAATACACCAAAAGACAAGGTATCTAGTGATAATAAGATACCAAACGAAAAACTATCACTTGAAGGATATCAATTAAAAGATACCTCAAGGAATGAGATATCCATTGACACATGCCAAATAAAAGGAAACAAGATACCGATTGAAGGAAAACAAACACAAGGTATCTAGTTTCCAAAGGAGAGCTAGGTTCCAACAAACCAAACCCTCGACAAATTTTCATGATGGCACAAAGCATCATAAAGAGCAAGACTTGCATGCCATCAACACATACTTGATGGGGATCAAAAGATTTTATTATGGGCGAATAAAGAGAGTGTTCTAAAGAAAATAGGATAGCTCCCCCAAGGGATGTGCATTATATAAAATTTGCATTTAAATACAAAATGCAGAAGATGGGATCATCACTTTCTCTATATCTATAAAAACATTAGACATGTTAAAATAGATCCACAAGAGGCAAGGAAGACAAACGAAACACAAAATCCAGTGTAAAGACGATTACTAATTTCTACCACATGATGGGAATACCAATTGTCAAGGACAAGAAGTATTTCAGAAATAATACTCATTGGTAGATCGCAAATATATCCAACATCATCTTTACCCCTAAAACGCAAGCAAATGATACTTGTAGAGCTAACATGCCACCTAGGAACAAGATAATTTACAATATCAACACTAAGTGGCAATACCTCAAATGTACACGTTTTCTAGGCTTGCAATATGCACATAGAATATTACTCCCCCATTGATAACCCAACAATAGTAACAAGTGGCAAAATAAAACCAACAAGAGATAATTAATGGACCATATAGAATTTGAATTTCTCATGAGTAAGACATACCACATAGAAACTAGATAATCTTCAAATATCAATACTAAGTGGTATTCCCCAACATCATCTTTACCCCTAAAACGCAAGCAAATGACACTTGTAGAGCTAACATGCCACCTAGGAACAAGATAATTTACAATATCAACACTAAGTGGCAATACCTCAAATGTAGACGTTTTCTAGGCTTGCAATATGCACATAGCATATTACTCCCCCATTGATAACCCAACAATATTAACAAGTGGCAAAATAAAACCAACAAGAAATAATTAATGGACCATATAGAATTTGAATTTCTCATGAGTAAGACATACCACATACAAACTAGATAATCTTCAAATATCAATACTAAGTGGTATTCCCCATGTATACACATTTATAGGACTGTGAGGTGTGCAAAGCACATCTGTAATGCCCCGGACATACCCGCCGGCGATCGTTACTCTTGACCCACATATCAATACTAGTCTTTTTTGCGCACTTTTTCCTCACTCATGCGCACCCGTGATCAACTTCCTGGTCGGTCACCCATCCTAGAACTACTCCAAGCTAAGCACGCTTAACCTGAGAGTTCTATTCGAATGGGATCCCGGAAAAGAAGGAATTCCTTATTGATATGAGTAGTCTATCATCCCTAATAAGCCAGGCTATCAAATACACCACCACTCAGAGGAACCGACGTCCTCGCCGGGCCACAGGAGCGTTCCCTCTTGGCACAAACGTCTGTGCAGCCAGTCCAGTTCATGTGACATGTTGTGTGCCACGACGGGTCACAAACGTCATGAACAACATGACTGCGCACGTGTCAGCAAATATCCGTGTAACCGTGAGGGTCGGCCTTGATACCAAACTTGTAACGCCCCGGACACACCCGTCGGCGGTCGTTACTCCTGGCGGCATCTAGACTGGCCCCACATATCAATACTAGCCTTTTCTGCGCACTTTGTCCTCACTCATGCGCACCCGGGATCAACTTCTCGGTCGGTCACCCATCCTAGAACTACTCCAAGTTGAGCATGCTTAACGTGAGAGTTCTGTTCGAGTGGGATCCCGGAAAAGAAGGAATTCCTTATTGATATGAGTAGTCTATCATCCCTAATAAGCCAGGCTATCACAACATCACTCCCCCACAATGGAATAATCCATTAATCTCTCACAAGAACCAAAAAGATACAAACAAGATGCAAAAAGGCTCAATACAAGACTCACATGTACATGATATGCAAACCAACATACACATACTCGATTACTCAAGATAAGCAAGTTGGAAGCACAACATATACAAACACATGCAAGGTACACAACCACAACAGGCAAAGGGGCAAGCAACTAACAAGGTAAAAAGTTTAAGTACAAGTTACCGTAAGGAGGCACATTGGATATAAGATAGAAACTCGATAATCCAAATGACTTGGCTTGAGATAATATGAATGATGAAGACCCCTTAATTCTTCATTATGTATCCAAGTCTTCAATGTCCTCCACAATCACCTATTGATCAAGTTTGAGCTTGTTGGTCCCCAACCACGTTGGGTCCTAAGAGGTTAGTCACAACAGGCTTAGGAACCCAAATGGTACTTTCTTTGACACCACTTTCAGTACCAGCAAACTTGGCAAACACATTCCAACCATATCATTCCCAAGAGAATAGATATCATCAATAATGATTGGGTTGGATAAATTACCTCTCATGCAAGAGGAAGCAAAGTGACCCTTCTCACGAGATAAGTAGCAACATCTACCCTTTAATTTCTTACCTATTTATTTCTCAACATGAGGAGTGTTGGCTTGGGTCTTCTTGGGAAGAGGCCTTTATTCAACTTGTAGTTGAGTATGTGATTGAACTTGTGGCCTCTTACCTTGTTGCTTGTGACTTTGGGGCTTCTTCTTTAGTGGGCAAGATCTAACATGGTGCCCTTCAATTTTGCACTTGAAGCAAATAATATTGGCCGAATTCTTGACTTGTTCTTGGCCCTTATTATTGAAATTTTTGGACTTCTTCTTATTCTTGAAGTTGAATCCAAGTCCATCTTTGTCATTCGGGGATTTTTGCCCACACAAGACATTGTTGAGTGTGGACATCCCTTCATGACTCTTTTCCAAGTCTTTCTTCAGAGAAGTGACTTGGGCCTTGAGCTCTTCGATTTCCACTACATGGTTAGTATCAACACAAGTACTAGAGGAAGTATAAGCTTCATTGTTAGAGAAACAATGCAAGGAGAGTAATTCATCACAAGAGGTAGCAACATTATGAGTAGAATAATTACGAGGACTAGCACATGGCAATATAGAATTTTGTTTAGCAATAGTGCCACTGTCCACATGAGGCTCACTTGATGGTACCTTGGTAGAAATAGCCTCATGAGCTAATTTTAGCACATTATAAGATGCTAGAAGATCATCATGAGAGCTTGTGAGCATTACATGACTTTCTTCCAATTTCCCACAATTGCTAGATAGCAACTCAAGTTGAGCCCTTAGCTCAACATTCTCCTTTGAAATGGATGCTTCACAAGAAGTAGAGTTAGTAGCACAAGCATAATCTTTAGCAATAAGAGGATAAGGCAACTTGGCAAGCTCTTTAGTATATGAAGCTTCAAGTTGAGCATGAGACTCGGTGAGTTCGATGAGCGAACTCTTAATAGCCCTTGAGCCATTTTCGAGGTGCTCATAGTCCTCATGGAGTTTAGCATGTGCAACCTCAAGATTATCATTTTTAGTTCTAAAATCATTAGCCACCTCGAGAGATCTATCATGAGATTCCTTTAATCTAGATAATTCGAGAGCAAAGGTCTCCTCAAGAGATTCCTTGGTGGTTTATTCATTTTCAAGAGCTTGAGATAGCTCCGCAATCTCATTAGTGTAATCACGCTCATGAGATTCCATTCTATCAATGACGGCCTCATGCAAATCAAGATGAACTTCCAACTTCTCAACATATTTCTTGCCCTCAGTGGCAATAGACATGATTTCCATGAAGTTGGAACAAGCAAGTTTATTCTTATAAAGAGATTTAAATATCATTTCACCCTTAATTTGTAAGGAGGCAATATCATCACTCTCTTCATCTTTAACCTCATCCTTATTATCATCAACATCATCATCCAGGCCACATCTTGTTCCATGGAGTGATGGATGTCCTCTACATTGTTAGCACAACAACTCGAGGAAATAGATACATTTTTATCATGGCAACAAGATATAGAAAGCATATCATCATGAGAATTAGTCAAGCAGTTTTTACATGATATGCACGGACTATCAACACAAGCATGTAAAACATTTAGAGTGCTCAAAGTGTTAATGCCCAAAGATGAAGCATTGCAATAATATAGTGATGAAGGATCATCAACAATAAGCCCACTATCATCATTGCAATGATCTCCACTACTCACCATATCATTACCTTGTGGCAATCCGCATGCAGGTGAAGTAGATGAAGTTGAGAAGACCACACGACCAGAGGTGGAGGGAGAACAATCATCCCACAAATCTTGGATGTACCATATTTATCTTGAAGCTTTGTCCACAACTCATGAGGATCCCGAAATGGCATGAGTTGAAATATAACTACATTGCTCAAAGCATCAAAAAGCACATTAGAAGCTTGAGCATCGAGATAAGAGTTTTTATCTTCCTCTAAAGATATATTTTGAGAATCCTTTGGAGGAGAAAAATCCATATAAACAATTCGCTCTAAATTTGGGTCATAGACCCGAAAGTGATTACGCACGCGAATTACCCAAACATCAAAATTTGTGCCATCGAAAATAAGAGTGTTAGTGAATCCTAAACCCCTAGTCGACATCCTTACTCTCTAGGTGGTTAAACCTAAAAAAGAGAGACCTAGCTCTGATACCAATTGAAAGGACGTGGATGTCGCCTAGAGGGGGGGGTGAATAGGCGCTTTAAAATAATTACGGTTTAGGACTGAACAAATGCGAAATAAAACTAATTTTTAATTTGTCAAGCACAAAACCTAAAACAACTAGGCTCACCTATGTGCACCAACTCCTTATGCTAAGCAAGATAAACAAATAAGTGATAGCAAGATATATATATATATATATATGACAATAAACAATATGGCTATCACAAAGTAAAGTGCATAAGTAAAGGGTTCGGGTAAGAGATAACCGAGCCACGCGGAGACAATGATGTATCCCGAAGTTCACACCCTTGCGGATGCTAATCTTCGTTGGAGCGGTGTGGAGGCACAATGCTCCGCAAGATGCCACTAAGGCCACCGTAATCTCATCACGCCCTCGCACAATGCAAGATGCCGTGATTCCACTAAGGGACCCTTGAGGGCGGTCACCGAACCCGTACAAATGGCAACCCTTTGGGCGGTCACCATACCCGTACAAATTGCTTGAGGAATCTCCACAACCTAAGAGGAGACCCCGGCGCTTGCCCGGAGCTTTACACCACCATGATTGAGCTCCGAGACACCACCAAGCTTCTAGGACGCCAAAGCATCCACGAAGAACAATCTCTAGGGTACTAAGTACCAAAGGGTAATAAGCTTCTCAACTTCTCACTTCCACGTATCACCGTGGAGAACTCAACCTGATGCAACTAATGCAATGGCAAGAACACACGAAGTGGTCAAGTCCCTCACACTCAAATCCCTCCACAACAAAAAAAGCTATGGAGAAATATGAGAGGAAGAACAAGGAGCTCACAAAGAACTCCAAGATCTAGAACCAAGGGGTTCCCCTCACACAGAGGAGAAAGTGATTGGTGGAGATGTGGATCTGGATCTCCTCTCTCTTTTCCCTCGACAACTAGCAAGAATCATTGGAGGGATTGTGTCACATCCCTGACACCTTAAGCAAGTTAGTCTTGTGCTCATGTCTTCTTTGCATTTGCATCTAAGAATTTTCAACAAGATCAAAGAAAGAGGTGAAGGAAAACTCAAAACCCTAGCCACTACTTTAAATAAAGGAGATCTCAAACTAGTTATAATCAATGAACCCAAAATGGCCTCAAGGAATGTTCAAACTTTCTGATAAATCATGAAAGTAAATGAGCATTGGAGAAAACTATTTTCTTGACACTTTAGGCATTTTAAATAAATGCAAAAAGCTACTGGTTTGAAGTTTTAAATTTGAGAACAGAAACTTTAAACTTTCAAAAATGTTGAAAACTTTAGGAATGGTTGGAAATATTCCAACAAATATTCTAGGGTGCCTCAAATAAATTTTACAAATTATTTGGGAGCTGAAATAAATAGCAAATTATTGAAGTAGCTAAAACAGAAACAAAAACAGAAAAAAAATGGAAAACTCTTACCTGTCGCTCACCTGGCCCGGCCCATCTCAGCTCCTGTCGTCTTCCTCCCCGCCAGTGGGCAGCAGGAGGTGGCCGCCGCGTTCTCCGGCGCGGCCACGCACCTGTGCGCCTGCCTGGCCGCCGCCTCGCACTGGCAAGCACGGGGATAAGCTCCCCGTGGCCGACCCTATCCATTCCCAGCGCCAGATCCCCCCATCCTCTCGGATCTCTCCTCCCTCCTTCTGCCGCCATTGGAGCCCGAGCAAAGCTCGAGCTACCCATGACCCTAGCCATAGGATCCCCTCTCTGAGTGCGCCGTTAGCTCCGCCTCGTCGTTCTGGTCCTCCCTGCAGAAGCCGAAACTTCCCCGAGCCCTGCAACGCCCACGGCACCGTCGTCTTCAACCTTCGGCCGCCGGCGAGCTCTGCTCGATTCGTCGCCCCCAGGCCTTCCCCGAGCCGTCTAAACCTTGCTCTGCACTCCCCGTCCTTTCCCCTAAGCTCTCCCCGTCTATCCCCTCCTCTAGGCTAAGTTCCATCGGAGCCCGACGAGGACCGCCGCTGCAGCTCGTCGCCGGTAACCCTCCGGTGAAGTGCTGGTCCGTCTGAGGCTACCAACAGCCTCAAGACGTCGTGTAGGTGCATTAGGTGCCCAGCCCCGAGCGTTTTGACCCCGTATCCGATGGCTTCGACGATGGCCGAACTTGGTCGCCGCCAAGCTCGTCGCCGGCGTTGATCCCGGCCACCCCAGCCCCTGGGGCTTGTTCCATCGTGCGCGCCATCGAGTGACCGTTCCTCCCATGGTATCAGCCGTGCGTTTGGCCCTGTGTGCGCCATTTCCGAGCCCTCCCGATGTTCTGGTGCTCGCCGGAGGCTCCCCGCCGGCGAGGACGACCTCGCCGCCGGTGGATCTCGGACGGCCTAAGGCACTGACGTGTGGGGCCAGCCTCTGGGAGATTAAGTTTAAAGAAAATAAATTTAATTAATCTGCTAAGTCACTGACATGTGGGTCCAGTGGGTTTAATTAACTAAATAAGATTAATCCTAATCTAAAATTGACCAGAGAGACTGACCAGTGGGTCCCACTGGTCAGGTTTGACTTTCAACGGCGAGTTGGACCTGCCGATGTCCTGCTGATGCAATAAAAGTATTTTCCAGTATAAAAATAATTCCAGAAATGTTTAAAACTTCAAAAATTCATAGAAATTAATCTGTAACTCCAATGAAAATAATTTATATATGAAAAAGTATCAGAAAAATTCAAGGAATCTGAATATGCTATTTTCAATCATGTTTGAAAAAGTTACAGAACCCTAACATGTAGAATAATGAATAATTCAATTCTTATAATTACTTTATAAATGGAATTTGGAAAAATAGTCAAATTTCATTATGAATGACATGATCACACACTGTCCTAATTACAAATCAGTACCCTAACATGACATTTCATGCATGTTAACATCAAGTTGATCTGAGCATGAGGTCGAATCAATTAAATCGGTATCCGGGAATACCTCGTTTGAATTGATATCCGAATATGATTCAAATCAATTACAAACCTAATACATGTTAATTACAATAGTTAATCACCTTGCATGCCATGCTCATGCATCATCTTGCTTGCATATGATTGTTGCCATTCATTTCGGTATGCTCCGCACCCCCGGATTCCACCGAATATCCGTCTGACGGATATTGTCCCTCCTCTGAGCAACAAGGCAAGCAACCCTTTTGATCATCCCCATCATTCCCATGTTCTTGCTCCTGCACTTATTTATTGCATTAGGATCAAATGCTTCAACTGCTTTTGCCACGTTAGTTGAACCCACTTCCTTTGCATGACCTAACCTTGTCACAGTAAATAGCCGAACCTTGCAACCTAGCATACCTGGTAGTTGCTTGAGCTATGATGTGCTTTATCCTGCTATGCATGCTATGCTTAGAGTTGTGTATGGTCTGTCATCTGGGAGATGAACAGAATTGTGAGAATGTGTTCGGTAAGCAAGGGTTGTGTGTTGAACCTGACTTGGTAAAGGTACTGGTGAAAGGCTGTGTAGAAGTACATGGCGGGTTGTTTCATTGGAACCGTCCATAGGAACTGAGTTCCGTGTATGTAATCCAAGACTAGATACTACCACATGCTGGGCCCTGAAATATGACCCCGCTCGGCCTATTAATCGCGTAGTACTCGGTCCAGGAGTTGCAAGTAGTTTCTGGTGTTTATAGTAATGCTGGAGGCCGTGCATGGTGCTGACCTGAGAGGTGGGCCGTGATGCGGTAGGCAGTGGCACGGTGTACCAAGTGGCACCCGGATGGTGGGCTTGGGAACCCTGTGCACATCGTTTGAGGTCGTGGCGGAAACCTCGGCCGGACTTCCGTACGGGTTACTCTCAGATAGGCGATAAACCTGGACTAGGTACTAGTGTGGTAAACGGTCGTGGCCGACTCCCTCGCTGGGCTTCTGCTTGAAGGTTGCCGAGGTGCATGACGTGCACATGGCGATAAGTGGCGAGAGCGTGTGTGACGATGTACACCCCTGCAGGGTTATGATCTATTCGAATAGCCGCGTCCGCGGATATGGACTACTTGGAGACATATGTTGTTCATAGATAACTTCAATGGCTACTCATAAAATTGCCAAGATAAGCGTGAGTGTCGTGGACAGCATTTCTGTATGGAGACGGAATGATTCCACAATAGTGTATTGTTGTGGTGTTAGTGGACTCGTGTGCGAGAAATCAAGTTGTCAAAATTATTTAAAAATGCAAGTTGTCTAGCTACGAGTCAAATGCTGGCTTTCCGCATGAAACCCCACAATACCTTTTGATACCTTGCATGAGTAGTTAGTTATCTTAAAAGTCTTGCTGAGTAGCTTCGTACTCATGTTTGCTTAATAAATGATGCAGAGGTTGCTAATGACCCTAATGGAGGGTTCTTCGTAGACATCGACCACGACGAGTAGCTGGTTTCCCAGCTACGATCTGGCCCTACATTGGGACTGTAGTATAGTCAGGCCATGTGCCTTCTAGTTGCCGTGTCTGTACTCAGACAGTTTAAACTCTTCCGCTGGCTTGTATCTGAATGATTGCTATTATGGGTCGTGAGACCCGTAATGTGTAATACTATGTGTGTGGCTCTTCCGAGCCTCTTAAATAAAGGTTGTATGTTCATGGTTATGTTGTGATGCCATCGATGTATCTATACATATCGGTATGCCATGCGTACGTGTGTCATACTTGATATGTATGGGTTCGATTACTTAGTCGTGAACTTTAGTAGCACTCCTTACAAGGAAATGCCCCTTTGTGATCCAATGAGCCTTGGTAGTTCGCTACTGCTCCGGACACATAGGTTGACCAGCATGTGTCCTTCTTAGCTGTTGTGTCTGTCCCCTTTGGGGAAATGTCTCGCGATGTAATGGAGTCCTTGTAGCTTGCCACGACTCGTCTACATTCGCTGATGACCGACACCTGCTTTGTTGGGTCATGGATGCCTGTCCTTGTGCGGTACTTCCACTTTGGTTTATGACTAGACATGTCGATCCGGGTTCTTTGACATTGGAATGCTAGCGACACTATTGCATACGTGAGTCAAAAGACGCAAACGCTCCCGGCTAAGGTAAGGCTGCAGCCGTGGAGTTAACCGTGCGTGAGACCGCAAAGGGATGCGATGTATTACAGGATGGATTCCTATGGCTTAGGATCGGGGTCCCGATAGATTGAGAGTTAGAAAGCTCTAAGAAGGTCAAAAATGGGGGAAGAACACGAGCTCAACGGATAGATAAGTCCAAGGGGGAAGAAGACCCCCTTTATATAGTGGGGGAAGAAATAAGACCGTTAACCCGACTTACAGCCTGCGCACAGCAGTACTACCGCTACCTCTAGCGGTACTAACGCCGGCGAGGAGCGGTACTACCACTTCCCCTAGCGGTACTACCGCTGGCGAGGAGCGGTACTACCACTAGGCCACGGTAGTAAAGATATTATTGTCGGGCATACCACCGCTTGGAAAAGTATTCGCAAAAAGTCCGTCAAAGTACAACCACTCAGAGACAGGTACTACCGTCCCGAGGAAGTACTACCGCCCACCCGGAGCAGTACTACCGCTATGGAGCGGTACTACAGCTTGGCACAAGCGGTACTACCCCTCGCCACTGAAATAACCATAACTTTCACATACGAGCTCCGAATCGAGCAAACCCAAGCTTGTTAGAAATCTTTAGACCATGCTGATATGAAAATGCCAATGATATAGAGATGTGAGACATCTATGCATGAAGAACCGGAAAACACTCCAACATTGAAAACATCATAGTAGATGCATATGGACTCCATTTTCGATGAACTCGGGCTTGTCATGAACATGACCATATGCTCTAAAACTCACAAAGAGAAACACCAAACAAGAACCAAGAAGTATGATGATGCAAATGGTTTAAGCTCTCAACAAATGATATGATCAAGCTACTCACTTGAGAGCCCCCTTGACAGTACGACAATCTATCCTAAACCAGAAAACCTATCAAGGGCACACCTATACCTTGCACCACGTCCTCTTGAGTTAGATGACGATGATCTTGCCTTCCTCAAGATGGACCACCTTCTTGATTGCATTCGCTTGATGAAGACTAGTTGATTGCTCCCCCATGCATAACATGGGTGAGCCGCTCTT
This sequence comes from Hordeum vulgare subsp. vulgare, assembly GCF_904849725.1. Classification (NCBI taxonomy): domain Eukaryota; kingdom Viridiplantae; phylum Streptophyta; class Magnoliopsida; order Poales; family Poaceae; genus Hordeum; species Hordeum vulgare. The sequence goes on along the minus strand of NC_058522.1, from coordinate 146,478,859 downwards.
CAGCAAATCTTCACAAGTCCATTGCCACCCTAATGGACGCCGAGCTTCAAGCATGATATCTTCGTGCTGGTCCACATGAACTTGCACACCGCAATCTTGATGACGATCACCACTTGATGTCATCCTTCATGGGTTGTATGAGATTTTTCTCTAGACGCAACCCATGGAAACACACCTAACCCCACATAGAACTCTCACGAAGACCATGGGTTAGTACACAAACACGTAGTGGACAATGTTTACCATACCATGCGATCACTTGATCCCTCTCGGTACATCTTGTAAGCTTTGTGTGTTGATCATCTTGATTTACAGTTTGTCTGGCGATCTTGATCAACCTTGTGTCTCTATGACCATTCGTTGGATTATACCTTGAATACCACCTTGGTCATCATATAAACTCCTTGAACCCAACAGATGGACTTCAAGAAGTGCCTTTGGACAAATCCTATAAATATAACTTAAGGCAACCATTAGTCCATAGGAATTGTCATCAATTACCAAAACCACATATGGAGAGATATGCTCTAACACAAGCTTGTTCTTTCTGTTGTTGGTTGCCAACAACTCCGTTCAATTCTTCTTGCAAGGGTGCTTGCCAAATTCAATTGTGATAGAAGTTTTCATTTTCTTCTTTATTCTTTCTTCCCAATAATCTATTCTCTATTCTCTCGTTCCAGAGTTGTGGTGATGTTGCTCTCTTCAATCTATCATCTTGTTCTATCAAGATCATGTTCTCTCCTTGCTTGTGCAATTTAGTTAGTTTGTTGTGGATCTTCTCAAGATCTTTCCTTCTTATCAATTTTGTCCCCTTTTCCTACCGAAGTGCTACCAAAATTTTGATTGAATTCTTCCTTGTTTCTCTTATCATTCTTCATATCTTTGCAACCTTCAAGGATCCTTGATTTCACTCGTTTTTCAAACAAACAACTAAGTTTTACCTCTTGCTCTTCTCTTCCTCTTCCCCCCTTTTCATTCTCTGATCTCGGTCGAGATCCTCTTGTAGTGTAGGACAATTGTGACAGCCCGAGACCGACACTCCAGAAAATTCCCCTTTTATTCCATTGCCGCCCTATGATTTATTTGGTTTGCGCATTCATCTTCTCATCATTCGCATCATATGCATTGCATCGGCACTTCGTTGCCGCCAGTTTTGAAAACTTGCACCCATTATTAATTGCTGGTTCTCTCCGTGTTCGTCGTTGACCATTTTGAGCCCGACCACACACGCGCGCGTCCATGGCATCGATAAAATATTTGTTTTTAAAAGTGTCCGGAAAATATTATCAGATTGGGCCTAAACATGGTGTGTGGTCTTATTTTATTGTAGGTAGCCTGCCAGCCAAATTTCATCGAAATCGGAGTTCGTTTGATACCCGTACCGTTAAACCTATAGCGCCACTATAGCCGGTTAAATTGTCGGACGTTCGGTGTTTGAAAAACTCTTTCCCGGGCCATGCCCTTTCCCTCTCATCTTAGCCAACACCCCTCTACACGTCCTAACCTAGCTCACCAAACCCTAGGACGTTTCCGAAGTGTCCGATCAAGATTGGAGTGTCCGAAAACGCCCGAAGTAGCAAACCCTAGCCCGTGTCTATAAATAGACAAAGAAAACCTAATGTCTCGCTCTTTTCCCATTCCACCCGAAACCCTAGCCGCCATCTGCTACTGCGACAACAGACCTTCCCTGACAATAGTGCCAGGAATCCTGCTGCTCCGGGCTATGCCTATAGGGACTTCTTTGGAAAATATGCAAAGGATTTCCCCGTGGCCTTGGAGCCTTGCGTTGGTGTTCCCTTGAAGAGGAAAGGGTGATGTAGGACAACGGTGGTAAGTATTTCCCTCAATTTGAGAACCAAGGTATCGATCCAGTGGGAGGCTTGCGTCGAGTCACAGTATCTGCACAAACACAAAGAGCTTGCACCCAACACTATGAAGGGGTTGTCAATCCCTTATAGATTGTTTGCAAAGTGAGAACTGAAAGCAAAAAGTAAACAAAGCAAAGTAAAAATGAATGTGGAGACGATAGTTGTGAATAGACCCGAGGGCCGTAGTGTTCACTAGTGGATTCTCTCATGAAAGCAAGTAGACGGTGGGTGAACGAATTACTGTCGAGCAATTGATAGAACCGCGCAAAGTCATGATGTTATATATGGCAATGATTATATCTATAGGTATCACGTCCAAAACAAGTAGACCGATACTTTCTGCATCTACTACTATTACTCCACACGTCGACCGCTATCCAGCATGCATCTAGTGTATTAAGTTCATAAGAACAGAGTAACGCCTTAAGAAAGATGACATGATGTAGATGAACAATCTCATATCTATGATAAAAGCCCATCTTGTTACCCTTGATGGCAACAACACGATGCGTGCCTTGTTGCCCATTCTGTCACTGGGAAAGGTCACCACACGGTATGAACCCAAAACCAAGAACTTATCCCATTGCAAGAATCATAGATCTAGTTGGCCAAACAAAACCCAAGACTCGGAGAGACTTACAAGGATATAAAATCATGCATATAAGAAATCAGCAAAGACTCAAATATAGTTCATAGATAATCTGATCACAAATCCACAATTCATCGGATCTCGACAAACACACCGCCAAAGATGATTACATCGGATAGATCTCCATGAAGATCATGGAGAACTTTCTATTGAAGATCTAAGAGAGAGAAGAAGCCATCTAGCTACTAACTACGAACCCGTAGGTCTGAAGTGGACTCCTCACGAGTCATTGGAGAGGCGATGATGTTGATTAAGAAGCCCTCCAACTCCAAAGTCCCCTCCGGCAGGGCACCGGGAAGGGTCTCCAGATGAGATCTCGCAAAAACGGAAGCTTGCGGCGGTGGAAAAGTGTTTTCGTGGATGCCCTGATTTTTTCTGAGATTTTAGGGAATATATAGGCGAAAGAGCTAGGGCAGGGGAGCTCCATGAGGGCCACAAGCCTGGTAGCCGCCGCCCCCCTGGTGGCAGCTACAGGGCTTGTGGGCCCCCTGTGACTCTCGTGCCATGGCCCTCAAGTCCCCCGATCTTCTTCTGTTCTGGAAAAATTTATTTCGGGGATTTTATTCCGTTTGGACTCCGTTCCAAAATCAGATCTGAAAAGAGTCAAAAACACAGAGAAAACAGGAACTTGCACTTGGCACTGAATTAATAAGTTAGTCCCAAAAAATATATAAAAGGTACATAAAACATCCAAAGTTGACAAGATAACAGCATGAAACCGTCAAAAATTATATATACGTGTGAGACGTATCACCATCCAACTCCACCTCTCTCTCCCTCCCACGTCCCTCTCCTCCCACGGGCCTGGAAGCCCAGATTGGGGCCTTGGAAGCCCATCCGGGCCTGGATCCGCAGCGGCCACCGCGAACTCCCGTGGTGAGCTCGGGGACGAGCAGCCGCCGCCCTGCTCGCCAGGACCTCCGCCGCTCGCCCGGCCGGCCGTCGGAGCGCCGCCACGTCAGAACCCGAGGCCTCCCCGCGCCGCCCTCTCCTCCTTCCCTCGTTCTCTCCCTCTCATCTCTCTGAGTGTGCTCTCTATCTCCCTTGCAGGTTCCCAGCCCCCATCAATGGAGTCCCTGAGCCTCGCCATCGTAGGGAACCGGGTGGATCCGGAGTCCCGTGCCATGCCCCGCCGCCACCGATCGGATGTTGCCGCCCCTAGGCCTCCCAGCAACGGCCGAAGTCTCCCTGCGCCGCCGCCTCCTCTTCGTGGCAGGAGCATGACGAGCGCCTGCTCGCGTTGACCCATGCGTGGGCTGGCCAGCGCCAGGAGGCTCAGGACGAGCACCTCTCTAGCCCCCTTCGGCCCAACTCCTGCGGCCCACCTCTCCAACTGCAGATCCGGACCATGGCCGAGGTGAGCAGCCGATGCTATCCAGCGCCCGTGCATGCTCTGTAGGCCACTAGGACAGATTCCGCCCTTTAGTGTTTTTTAGGTTTTGTGAAATTTAGTATTCCAGGAATACTGTTATTTTGAAACGCGTATAACTTTTAATTGTGTGTCGGTTTGCGACGAGTTATATATGTAACTCGTGTAGTATTTCGCGTAGATTAAGATTTTACAACCTCCATGCATGTTTGGAGTGGCTTGACCTGCCATTTTCCTAGATTTGCGTGTTGTCCTAATAGGTTAGATATTCCGTAGCTACTTTATGTGTGCTTCCGATTTGCTCGTTCCTAGTAGAAAAAATGTTCACGTTGTTTGTAACCCCTTGCCATGTATTTTAGAGATAGATATCTTGCCATTTTAATGTAGGTGGCATCAATAGTTTGCTATGTCGGGTATAGGCCATATTCTCGCATATATGTGTGGCGTTATTTTTATTTTTCAACACCACACATTATATATGTTTTCGGAGTAGAAAAATCCATATAATTTAACTGTACATTTAGTTTTGCCTTCCGAGTAAGTTAGCGTGCATGATATTTTTCCATGAATTATTCTGGGCATGATATGAATTAGTTTTGAACTAGAGATATGCCCTTGCATATGCATGCTAGCCCCTAGTAATTTTGGTTGCTATAGAAATCCATGTTTAGGTGTTGTTTGCTTGTTGCAACATGCTAGAAAGTGGTGTTGTTTGGAGATGCTGAAATATTTCTAAGTCTGAGATCTGTAATATTTTGTTGTTGTCTTGCCAAGAGATTTGCTAGTGCTCTATAGCTCCTTTGGGGTTGGTGCAATGGAGTTATTTGTAGTGCTTAATATTCTATAGTATGCTGTAAATTTTAGAGCCATTCGGTGCCGTGTGGCATATTGTTTTACTGCTTTCAATATGCCTTCTGGTTGAAAACTGCACTGTCAACAATGTTATTTTCACCAAGTCTGAAACTGTGTGCGAGATGCCATTTTATGAGTTCTTTTCCTAGTGATCCATGCTTCCATGCTAGTTGTATTTAGTAGGGTGTTGTTGTGCATCTTGTCCACTACTGCCTCATGCCTCGTTTGAGTCTTTTAGATCTTTGTAGCTTGGTTGTTTTAGGGTGTAGAATATGCCATGATGTTGTTTTGGGCAGATTGTAGTCATTTCTTGTTTTGCTTGTAGTTGTTGAACCGTTGCTCCATTTTGATCGTGTCCTATATGATACTTGCTTAGAATCTCGCGTAGGTTCATATTAACTAGTTGATTGTATGGTTTGGAATGCTCATGACTGACATTGCATACATATTGCATTCATGGCATCATATCTTGTGGTGATCATATCTTTTGAACCGTAGCTCCGTTTGGAACGACCTATATATGTAAGCCGACTAGAATGATGTGTAGTTTCACATGAACCACTTTGTTTTTCCATTTAACAAACACAAATTGTGTTTAGGATCAATCAGGATAGATTTAGAGAGTAACACATGGGGTCGTTTCGAAGATGCTATATGTCGTTTTCGACCTCATTTAAAATGCCTAGGTAGGTAGTTTAATTACGCTTCACCTCTTGCCATGTTTAACAACATTTAATATTGCCATGTACCTAATTGGATTTGAAGTAAATAATTCATATGTGGAGTTTCGTCAATATGCAACTCGATGCATATTGAGCTTCACTGAACGTGTAGTGTTTGATTGTGTGAATTGCCATGTCATGACTTGCACAATTGTATTCATGCATCATATGTGTTGTGCATCGTGTGGTGAATATCATGGGTTGATTCTTGTTTCTGGTTTGCTTCGTCTCGATAGAGTTCCGCAAGTGTGTCGTAAAGTGGGGATCCGTTCGACTACGTCGGTTCATCCGCTTCATGGAGTCATTCTTCTTCCAAGCTGGATTCCAGGCAAGATGATCATTTCCCTGGATACCATTACTATCATTGCCATGCTAGTTCTATTGTTTCTACCGTATGTCTCGTTGCCTACCACCTGTTAAATATCAACCTCTCAACATTGCCATGAAACCTTCAACCTTCTACAACCTAGCAAACCACTGATTGGCTATGTTACCGCTTGCTTAACCATGTGTAAGCATTGCTAGTTGCACGTGAAGTTGCTTCCATGTGATAACTGTTATGTTGCATGGGAAACAAAAAACTTCCTACACACACGAAGACCTATCATGGTGATGTCCATCTATGAGTGGAGATTAGATCTACGTACCCTTGTAGATCGCTCAGCAGGAAGCGTTAAGAAACGCGGTTGATGTAGTGGAACGTCTTCACGTCGTCCCATGATCCTTCCCACGAACCGTCTCACGATCCGTCCCACGATCCGTTCCGATCTAGCGCCGAACGGACGGCACGTCCACGTTCAGCACACGTACAGCTCGACGATGATCTCGACCTTCTTGATCTAGCAAGTAAGACGGAGAAGTAGATGAGTTGTCCGAAAGCGTGACAGCGCTCCGGTGGTGGTGATGATCTACTCCTGTAGGGCTCCAACCGAGCTCCGCAGAAATCCGATCTAGAGGTAAAACTATGTGGAATAGGCTAGAGTTGCACGCGGCAAAGTTGTGTCTCAAAAATCCCCAAACCATCAATGTATATAGGAGAAGGGGATGGGCAAGACTTGAGGCCCAAGGGCCTCAAGGTGCGCTAGCCGCCAGGAGGAGGAGGAATCCTCCTTCAATTCGGTTTGGGAAGGAGTCCTCCTCTTCCTTCCCACCTCCCTCTTTCATTCTTTTTCTTGTTTTCTTTTGGTATTTTCTTATGTGGTGACATAGTCCTCTTGGGCTGACTCCACCAGCCCAATAAGGACTTGGTGTGCCACCCTAGGGTCACTCGGCTCACTCCCGGGTGGGTGGGCCCCTCTCGGTAATACCCGGAACCCATTTGTCACCCCCGGTACTCTACCGATAATGCCCGAAACTTTCCGGTCACCAAATGAAACCATCCTATATATCAATCTTCATTTCCGGACCATTCCGTAAACCCTCGTGACGTCTGTGATCTTATTCGGGAGTCCGAACAACCTTCGACAACCACACATATAACTCAACTATACTAAAACATCATCGAACCTTAAGTGTGCAGACCCTGCGGGTTTGAGAACTATGTAGACATGATCCGAGGCACTCCTCGGTCAATATCCAATAGTGGGACCTGGATGCCCATATTGGATCCTACATATTCTCCGTGTCAAGGATTCATATAACCCCATATGCCATTCCCTTTGTCCTTCGGTATGTTACTTGCCCGAAATTCGACCGTCGGTATCTGTATACCTATTTCAATCTCGTTACCGGCAAGTCTCTTTACTCGTTCTGTAATACAAGATCTTATGACTTACACTTGAGTCACATTGCTTGCAAGGCTTGTGTGTGATGTTGTATTACCGAGTGGCCCCCGAGATACCTCTCCGTCACACGGAGTGACAAATCTCAGTCTTGATCCATAATAACTCAATGGACACCTTCGGAGATACATGTAGAGCACCTTTATAGTCACCCAATTATGTTGCGATGTTTGATATACACAAGCTATTCTTACGGTGTCAGTGAGTTAGATGATCACATGGTCATAGGAATAAATACTTGACACGCAGAAAACAATAGCAATAAAATGACACGATCACATGCGACGTTCATAGTTTGGGTTTAGTCCATCACATGATTCTCCTAATGATGTGATCCAGTTATCAAGTGACAACACTTGCATATGGTCAGAAAACCTTAAGCATCCTTCATCAACTGACTAGCCAACTAGAGGCTTGCTAGGGACATTGTTTTGCCTATGTATCCACACATGTATCTATGTTTTCATTCAATACAATTATAGCATGGATAATAAACGATTATCTTTGTAACAGGAAATATAATAATAACTATTTATCATTGCCTCTAGGGCATATTTCCAACAATAACATGGATTCCTTGTTATATCACCATATTATTGCTAATTAATTTAATGCACCTATATACTTGGTAAAAGGTGGATGGCTCAGCCTTTCTAGCATGGTGTTTTCTTCCACCTTTGCCTCGTTAGTTTCGGCTACCGGTGTTATGTCACATAAATGAGTGCTCCTAACATGCTTGGGGTTGTTATGGAGACCCTAGATTCTCGTTTTGGGATAAAACTCGTCTGGCAAGGCCCAACATTCGTACTATATTTTCCCAACATAATAATTCTGTTAATACTGGAAACATAGGGAGTTAGTGCTACCCGAGGAGTAATTCAACATAATACCGGGGGGGGCAATGCTGATGGTGTTGGTCCCAAACGGGTAGACTGCGGGGCCACCGCGAGGAAACTCGAGGTTTGGTGTTACTCGTAGGCTTTCCCATCCGGTCGTGTCCTGAGAACGAGATACGCGGCTCCTATCGGATTCGTCGACACGTCGGACGACCTTGCTGGACTTGTTTTCCCTTTCTTGAGCGTCTTGTGCGAGGGATTCCGAGGATGCTTTGGGTTATATCGAGGTTGAAGTTTTCCAATAGGAACCCGAGGAGATCACATGTTTCCTTAATCGAGATCATTCCGTCGCAGTGTGTGGTAGTTCGTGATGGACTAGTTGGAGCACCCCTGCAGGGTTTAATCTTTTGGAAAGTCGTGCCCGCGGTTATGTGGCAACATGGAACTTTGTTTAACATCCGGTTCTTGATAACTTGAAATAAGCTTAATTAAAATATGCAAACTATGTGCGTAACCGTGACTGTCTCTTTCGTGAGCTCCTTCTCCGATCGAGGACACGGTGGGGTTATGCCTGGCGTAAGTAGGTGTTTAGGATCATTCATTTAATCATCAATAGTTCACGTCCGCTATGCGTAGATTATCCCCCTCTTTTATTCTTGTACTCATAAGTTAGCTACCTCAAATAAATGCTTAGTCGCTTGTTGCGGCCTCACCACTTAACCATACCTCACCCATTAAGCTTTGCTAGTCTTGATACCTTCGGAAATGACATTGTTGAGTCCCCTGTGGCTCACTGATTACTACAACACCAGTTGCAGGTACAGGTAAAGGGTTACTTTACGCGAGCGCGTTGATTGTTCATTTGGAGTTTATTCTTCTTCTTCGTCGATCTAGGATGGGTTCCAGGCCGGCAGCCTGGGATAACAAGGATGGATGTCGTTCTTTTATCGTTTTTTTCGTCCGCAGACGGACCCTACTCTTCTTCCTGATGATTGTATGTATTGTACTGATATGACTCTGATGTAGATTGTGGCGAGTGTAAGCGAACTCCTTGTACTCATATTTTCAGTACATGTACTTGTAACGATATCCATTCTTGCGAAACGATGAGATGTGCTTCTATCCCTGTCGAGGCCCTCGTTCAAAAATAAGGATAGGACCGCATCTTGGCTTCACAAGTTGGTATCAGAGCAGTACCGACCTAGGAGCCCCCTTGATTGATCGAACTTGGCCGAGTCAAGTCTAGAGAAAATCTACTTTGAGTCTAGTTATATATCACAGAGTAGGATTCTTTTTTTCTCCTCTTCTATGCTCCGGTGAGGAATCTTGACCTAATAATTTTAATTCTACTCCTCTTCTCACTCAATTTTTTTTACGATCACACGAATATTTTTGGAATCTATATGATGTCGATGTGATGGAGTTTTGTCTTGGTGCCTCCCGTCTCACTTGATTTCTTCCGGGGAGTTGAGCTCCAGGGGATTCTTGAGCACATCGTTATCGTTCAGATTCCTTATTATCTTAGGATGGTGGATCGTTATCATTATCGTTCAGATATCTTAGTATCTTAGGACCGCATCTTGGGCGTTACATGTACTACCGCCCACAGAGCGGTAGTAAAAAAATTACTACCGCCCCTAGGGCGATACTATCACTGTGCGAGCGGTACTACCACTCGCACCGACGGTACTACTGCTGGACCTTTTGCACATACATGGAAAACAAGGTTGGAGCTCCATTTGTAGCAAGGGGAAGGTGGTGCAAAAGAAATGTGTATGTGTTGGTTCCACCCAAACCTTTCTGAAGCGGACCCCCTCTTAATAGTACGGCTTCCTACGACTCAAATCCACCAAAGAGAAACGTAGAAAGAAACCGGCTTTGAAAGACTCCGAGGGGCGTCAAATCATCTTGTGTCTAGTTATGAATTATCTAAAATGCTCAATGCACACGAGTAGTCCGCACAGACATTGTCATCTATCACTAAAACCACTTCGGGAGAAATATGCCCTAACACTTCTTGAACTGCTCTTGTTGTACTTGTCCTTCTTTCCAATTCTTTGCCTCTCCGAGAGTGTATTCGTTCATAATGATCTTCTCTACTCCTCTCTCTGCGAAGTGACTCATCTCTTGAGATTCGTCTTCTAGGTGACTCTTCTCTTCGTTTTTGGGGAACCGAGCACTCATTGGAAAAGTATCCGGGGTTTCCGTAGTTGTAGCAATTTCGGTCACAATTAGAAGAGCGCTTCTCATCATATCTTGAGCTTGAGCTTCTCTCTTTGCGTCTACTCTTGTAGAACTTGTTGAATTTTCTGACCATGAGACTGATCTCTTCACTCGTAACAAGGTTGTCACTTGAAGTAGAGGGAGCATCGAGTGAAGCTTTGTAAGCACCGCTTGACTCGTTGTGCAACTCATCTTTGTCTTTGAGAGACATTTCAAGAGCAACAATCTTTCCAGTGACTTCAGTAGGATTGAGATCCTTGTACTTTGGCATCATTTGGATTAATGTGCACACGGTGTCATATATTCCATCCAAGGCTCTAAGTATATTCTTGATGATGAATTTGTTGGTCATCTCTTCACTTCCTAAGCCAAGAATTTCATTTGTGATGAGAGCTAGCCTAGAGTACATCTCAGCCACTCCTTCACCATCCTTCATGTTGAATTTCTCAAGCTGACTTTGAAGCACATCCAATTTAGATTCCTTGACACAATCAGTTCCTTCATAAATATCATTTAAAGTATCCCAAATTTCCTTTGTATTCTTAAGGCGATTGATTTTGTTGAATTCTTCGGGACACAAGCAGTTCAACAGAACATCACATGCTTGAGCATTGAATTACATCATCTTCAGTTCTTCTGATGTGGCATCACGATCCGGTTCTTTTCCTTCTCTGAAGAAATCACCTTGCACACCGACACTTGTAGGATCGAAAGTATGTCTAGAGGCGGGGTGATTAGACTACTTGACAAGATAAAAACTTAGCCTTTTCACAATTTTAAGTGTGGGCCAGTTTTAGCAATTATAACTAGTCAAGTACACCCTACACATGCAAATCTAAGAGTATAGCTACGAAAAATAAAACATGCAAGTGTAAAGTAGAGGGTAAGGTAGGGAGATCAAACACAAAGGTTGACACCGTAATTTTTGACATGGTTCTGATAGGTGGCGCTATCGTACGTCCATGTTAGTGGAGACTTCAACCCACGGAGGGTAATGACTGCGAGGGTCCACGGACACTACAAGAAATATGTCAACTTGTGACCTCCATTATTGGTCACTTATTGGTCGTTAATTTCCGTTTTTGACCTTTGTACGACCAAACTCGGTTGGTCAAAAGCTTAGCGTCTCTAATGAACTATAACGACCAAAATAAAAGGTCGTTGGTTCTACGACCAATTTTTTGGTCGCTAGCAATCTGCCCACACCACGTCGGATCTCACATGGCAAGCTGACATGGCAAAATTGCGACAAATGAAAAGGTCGTCGATTAGAATCATCCTGGTCCAATTCGATATCTATATGGGCCGAGCCTAGTAATTTAGCCTATTTATTGTTTTTTTCCTTACAATTTTGGTTATCTACATGGGCCAAGCCCAACAACCTTTTATTTTTCGGGTTGCACCCTTTTTCAAGCCATATTATTTTGGGCCTTAGCCTTTTTCCATCCCACTTGTCAGTTTCCTTTTGTTTCTTTCTCATTTTAAAGTAGCACCTAGTAGTCAAATGGGAATAATTACCCCACGCCAATTCTATATTTATGCAATTAGCTAATTTGATTTAAGAAGAGCTAATAAGGCATAATATTTCGTACAACAACCAATCAAAGTACATTACAATCATACATCATACAAATATGGTATTCAGCTAAAAAATACAACTAAATATACACATAACTAGCTGTAGCGAGCTAAATGCATTGGTTTGAGTGGGTTTTCGTCGGGATTCTTCTTCCTAAAGCTCCTGTACATCCAACTTTTAAAAAATGAAGGCCAACATCTGCAAATAATAAATTATGAGAAGTTAGAAACATAATTAAGTGAACTCGTGAATATAAAATTCTCAAAACAATGAAAATTTCTTGCAGAACTTTAGATTTAACAGAAAACCATGGAACATTCTCATAAAAAAAGCACCTACAACTAGATTTTCTTTTTCTACATTAGTGTAACAAACTTGGATCTCAGCTCTATGTCATCTCAATTCCAAACAATCAACAAGTATGTGCTTTAAGCCTTTAACACATCAGAATATATATAACAACAACACATGTCATGTTTTTGCATGTTTGAAATTCAAATATGACAGGAGTACATAGATACTACAATATGACATAACAAATAAAAATAGGACAACACTTTAACAACACATATCTTGTTTGGGCATTTTCAAATAGGATAACAATGCATAGATTTACTCATTTACATAACAACCAACAATAGGCAGAACAACAGTACATAACTACATATTTATATAAGTCCACAAATAAACTGAGATAGTAGATATGCGACAGTACATATATAAATATATGAGTCTTAGTGCACAACTAAAATGACAAGTGATATTTTGTACATGATTGATGATTCTTATGCTGTAATCTGTACATAATAGAAAAGGGCAACTTATTCTGTAGCTGCAATTTTTTCAATAAGAAATGACTCAATTTTATCACTACTAAACACTAGTAGATAGTAGGTGTAGTTTGTTCTGTAATAAACTCGAAAAATGACTAAATTTGATGGCTACTAGAAACTAATAGTAGTTGGAGTTTGTTCAATTAGACAATACAATTATTAACAAAAGAAATGAAAACTTGCTTACAACTACAATTATTGACAATGAAGAGCTTGCTTACAATCACAATTGTTGACTGAATGATGAAAGTAGCTTGCGCTCATTTTTATCGACTGAAGAATGACAATACGTGCAGTTTGGAAAATTAAAAAGAGGAGAGTGGTGCTCGTCAGGGTAGGAAGCAGAGGACGGAGGCGGTGAGCAATACCAGCCGTTAGTGGTGAGCTACCTATTAGTAGAGTGGGATAGAAACGGTGTTTGTAGGAAGGATGGAAGAGTGGCACAGCTCTGGTGCTGGTAGCAAATGAAAACCTGAGCTAAATATAAATGAACCATCATACAACTTGCTCTGTACATATATTTATTGACTGCATTATCTTAGTTGAGTTTCACTAAATTATTCAGTCCATGACTGATCCTGTAACACACCTAACGAAATGTTATTCCCAAAAAAGAACAAGAGATGTTTTTCGTTATTGATTAGGACCACAACATCCATTTTCAGCAATTAGCATTGCACGATCACTAATAGATGGATTATCCTACTAAAGTGACATAAATTTTAATGACTAAGATGTGGTTCTTTCCTATTTAGGGAACGAGGGCCCAAAATGGAAAGAAGCGCATCTATGTGTTTCGCAAGCAAGATAAACATAGCACATACATAATTTAAGAATGACAAATAGGGAATCGTTTGCAATCTCACATAGATAATATCAGAGTTTACATCCACACATTTATTCAGACAAGGTAGTTCCGCTACGGACTACATAACATAAGAAAAAGGCTATGCTATCCCGAATGCTTGCCCACGATCACGACCACGGCATCAGTCTTCTAGATAGTTCATGTACAGGCAGTCGTTCTCCTCATCGTACTGCCACGCCAGCTGCGGGCCATCTGGATCACATGTGTCGGCCATACCTGTACCTGCTGGGGTGTTGAGGTAATCTGTGAGCCACAGGGACTCAGCAATGTATGACCTTGGTACCGAAACTAGTCAAGTTATTAGGTGAGGATGGATCAGTGTTTAGGTTGCAGCATCCTAAGCATTTATGGTGGCTAACTTATGTAGAACAAGTTATTGATGTGGTGGACTACACGAGTGGTCGAAGACTAGGTGATCACTAAGTGATCCTGAACACCTACTTACGTCAAACATAACCCCACCATGTTCACGATCGAAGAGAGGTCTTCGAAGGGGACATTCACGATTACGCACACGGTTGGCAGTTTTATTAGAATTAGTTCAAGTTATCTATAACCGGATGTTAACAAATAATCGATGTTGCCACATAACCGCGGGCACGGCTTTCCGAAAGATTAAACCCTGTAGGGGTGCTCCAACTAGTCCATCACAAACAGTCACGGGCCGCAAACTAATCCTCTATCACGAATCTCGAGATCTCGTCGGATTCCTTAGAGGAAAACCACAACTCTAGGGAGAACCAAAGCATCACCAGGATTCCTATACGGAAGATATATCGCTAAGGTAAGACAAGACTAGCAGGACCTCCCGTCGTGTCGACGACCCCAATAAGAGCCGCATATCTCAGTCTCATGACACGACGGATGAGCACAGCGTACAGTGGCCTGATAGACATCTCCCGAGTTGCCCCGGGTTGGCCCCGCACACGACTCTAGTTTGGACCAACACTCATGAGGAGCACTGGCCCGGGTTGTTGATTAATTCCTCGGGGTAGCTATTCCCTATGAATTTTTTTTATTCGGTGATTAGCAAATTAAAACCAATGTTGGGTCCTGTCGGACAAGTCTTAACACTACACGATTTATCAAGGGGGTCCCCATAACAACCCCGAACGTGTTAGGAGCTATCAGTTATGGAATTATACACCGCTAGCCGGAAACTAAGGTGGCAATAACGGAACAAAACACCCAGCAAAAGGCTAGGCCTTCCTTTATTTACCAAGTATATAGGTGCATTAATTAAATAGCAGTTAAGAACATAATGATATCAAATTCTCATGTTAACACATGAGTCAGCTGGCACCTGCAACTAGAAACACTAACATTAGAAGCTGAGCAAGCCTACTTAACCATTCAATATTTGCTAGGAGGGGAAAGTGTTTGGGTTTCATGGCAATACCAGGAGGCAATTATATCAGTGGTAGGCAGCGAGCATATGACGAAGGAAATGTGAATATAAGCATAACAAAGCTAGAGACGGTATCAAGGTCACGGTCATCTTGCCTGTGATGTATTCACCTTGGAACTGCTCTTGTTTGTCCTGCACGTACTCTCCCGAATCCACGTACTCGCTCTCTGATCCCGGTGCTACCTGATATGTCCATTTTGCATCATGTTTTCAAGTTGATATTTATCGCTTCTTTCGCTGTTATTTCACTTCACGGTACAATTATTATGCCTTTTCTCTCTTATTTTGCAAGGTTTACATGAAGAGGGAGAATGCGAGCAACTGGAATTCTGGCCTGAAAGTGAAGCAAAGTTGAGATACCTATTCCGCGCAACTCCAAAGGCCGTAAAATTCAACAAGGATTTTTTCCCAATTTATCAAAAATACTGGGCCGAAGAAGCGCCACAGGGGTGCCAGGGAGTGGCCACAAGCCTGCACGGCGCGTCCACCCCCAGGCCACGCCATGGGGGCTTGTGGGCACCCTGCTGGCCCACTTGCCCCCCTCTTTTGCTATATGAAGGGTTTCGTCCAGGAAAAAAATCAGGGAGGAGCTTTTTCGTGGATTCGCCGCCGCCACGAGGCGGAACTTGAGCAGAACCAATCTAGAGCTCCGGCAGGACGATCCTGCCGGGGATACTTCCCTCCCGGAGGGGGAAATCGTCACCATCGTCATCACCCACACTCCTCTCGTCGGAGAGGACTCGTCACCATCAACATCTTCATCAGCACCATCTCATCTCCAAACCCTAGTTCATCTCTTGTAAACAATCTCCGTCTCATGACTCCGATTGGTACTTGTAAGGTTGCTAGTATTGTTGATTACTCCTTGTAGTTGATGCTAGTTGGATTACTTGGTGGAAGAGTTTATGTTCAGATCCTTGATGCTACTCATTACCTCTCTGGTCTTGCATATGATTATTCTTTGTGAGTATTTACTTTTGTTCCCGAGGACATGGGATAAGTCATGCTAATAGTAGTCATGTGAATTTGGTATTCGTTCGGTAATTTGATATGTTGTATGTTGTTTTTCCTCTAGTGGTGCTATGTGAACGTCGACTACATAACACTTCACCATTATTCGGGCCTAGAGGAAGGCATTGGGAAGTAGTAAGGAGATGATGGGTTGCTAGAGTGAAAGAAGCTTAAACCCTAGTTTATGCGTTGCTTCGTAAGGGGCTGATTTGGATCCACTAGTTTAATGCTATGGTTAGACTTTTTCTTAATTATTCTTTCGTAGTTGCGGATGCTTGCGAGAGGGGTTAATCATAAGTGGGATGATTGTCCAAGTAAGGGCCGTACCCAAGCGCCGGTCCACCCACATATCAAACTATCAAAGTAACGAACGCGAATCATATGAACATGATGAAACTAGCATGACAGAAATTCCCGTGTCTCCTCAGGAGCTTTTTTCCTCCTATAAGACTTTGTCCAGGCTTGTCCCTTGCTAAAAAAGAGTTTGGGTCACTTAGCTGCACCGCTGCTACTTTTCTTACTTGTTTCTTGCTACGAATCATCTCACCACACAATCACTTGTTACCGACAATTTCAGTGCTTGCAGATATTTCCTTGCTGAAAACCACTTGTCACATCCTTCTGCTCCTCGCTGGGTTCGAAAATCTTACTTATCGAAAGGACTACGATTGATCCCCTATACTTGTGGGTCATCACTACCCAAGATAAAAATAGCAGCTAATGAACAAGAACACAACATGATGCAACAAACACATGATGCATGAGATGAGAATGAACATCATCTCTATTCTAGTCACTTGCATATGCATGAGAAGAAAAGAAAAACTTCTGGACTGAACTTCTCTCTAAGATAACTTGACATGCATGAAGATGAGATGAACAGGTGCATCACACGAAAACGATGCAAAAACATATGAAGAACGTTGAGAACGGAGCTACGTATCATGGACCCACACAAGAAGGTTCCAGATATGGAAAGTTACACTCTGGGGCATTACAAACACTCCCACACTACAAAAAGATCTCGTACTGAGACCTAGGACTGAAAGAACTCTGGGAATTCGGAACGGAGGTGATCCTCGCATTCCCAAGTGGCCTCTTTATCGGAATGGTGTGACCACTGCACCTTGAGAAACTTGATAGACTTGTTGCGGGTCTTGCGCCCAGTCGCCTCGAGAACCGCAACTGGATGCTCTCGATAGGATAGGTCGGGTTGAAGGTCGATGTCTTGAAGATCAACAGTGTGCTCGGGAGTCTTGACGCATCTCCGGAGCTGAGAGACATGGAACACGTCATGCACATTTGCAAAGTTGGAAGGGAGCTCAAGTTGATACGCAAGGTCGCCTCTGTTGGCAACAACTCTGAAAGGACCAACGAAACGAGGAGCAAGCTTGCCTTTGATACCAAAATGTTGTGTACCCTTCATTGGAGACACTTTGAGATAGACAAGTCATCGAGTTTATAATACATGTCATGATGCTTGTTATCATAGTAGCTCTTCTGACGAGACTGCGCTGCTCTTAGATTATCCCAAATGACCCGACACATCTCTTCAGCTTCTTCTATCAAGTCATTCCCAAGAATCTGACACCCCCCGGTCTCGGACCAGTTGAGCGGGGTACGACACTTCCTGCCATAGAGAATCTCAAACGGAGGTTTGCCTGAACTAGCTTGATAACTGTTGTTATACGAGAACTCAGCGAAAGGTAGGCAGTCTTCCCACTTCATGCGAGAAGAAATGACACAGGCTCTCAGCATATCCTCATGGACCTGATTGACTCTCTCCACTTGCCCACTAGTCTGAGGATGAAAAGCTATGCTGAATCATATCTTCGTACCCATCGCAGACTGAAAAGAGTCCCAGAACTTGGAAGTGAAGATACTTCCGCGATCCAAAGAAATCAACATAGGCACGCCGTGCAAAGACACTATCCTCGAAGTGTACAGGTCTGCAAGCTGAGCTGCCGAGATGGATTCCTTGACTGGAAGGAAATGAGCCACTTTACTCAACATGTCGATGAAGACGAAGATGGCATCATTACCCTTCTTGGACTTCAGAAACCAGGTGACGAAATCCATCTCAATATGGTCGAACTTCCACTCGGGAATGGGTAATGGATGCAAAAGACCTGCTGGACGTTGATGCTCTGCTTTCACCCTTTGACATACATCACATTCATTTAAGAACTGAGCAATCTCATGCTTCATGCGAGTCCACCAGAACGTCTGTTTCAAGTCCTGATACATCTTGGAGCTTCCTAGATGTATTGAGAGCAGAGAGTTATGAGCTTCTTCCAAGATAACCTTTCTGAGATCACCTTTCGGAACGACAAGACGATCCTCAAACAATAACGTGTCTCTGGCATCAACACTGAAGCACTTATATTTGGGAACTCCCTTTGCCAAGCCAATCTTGACTTTCTTCACCATTGCATCAAGAAGTTGTGCTGCTCGGACCTGGTCTTCCAAGGTAGGAGAGATCTGAAGATTTGCAAGAAATCCTAGAGGTACTAACTGAAGGTTGAGCTTTCTGAAAGATTCACACAGGCCAGGCTGGAGAGGCTTCAGAATGAGACTGCTACAGTAAGTCTTCCTGCTCAAAGCATCTGCCACGACATTAGCTTTGCCTCGAGTGTACTCAACGCTCGGATTAAAATCTTGGAGCATTTCCACCCAACGAGTTTGCCAGAGATTCAGGTTAGGCTGGGTGAAGATGTACTTGAGACTCTTGTGATCGGTGGACACTTCAACCTTTCATTCCACCAAGAGGTGCCTCCAAGTCATCAGAGCATGTACCACTGCCGCCAACTCAAGATCATGCACATGATAATTCTTCTCACTTGGCTTCAACTGCCTCAAGGTATAAGCTACCACTTTGTTCTCTTGCATCAGAACTGCACCAAGACCTTGAAGAGAGGCGTCGCAGAACACTTGGTAAGGTTTGGAGTCATGAGGAGGAACCAAGACTGCAGTAGAGGTGAGCTTCTCTTTGAGTGTGTCGACGGCCAACTGACACTCTGGAGACCAGACATACTTCACACCCTTCTTAAGAAGACTTGAGAGAGGCTTAGCAATATTGGAGAAGTTCTCAACGAATCTTCTGCAATAGCTTGCAAGCCCAAGAAAGCTTCGAAGCTGTTTCACATTTTGCGGATGCTCCCACTCAACAATGGCCTGCACCTTCGACGGATCAAATTTGATGCCCTCGGCAGAGATGATGTTCCCAAGATAGACAACTTCTTTCAACCAGAACTCACAGTTGGAAAACTTGGCGTAGAACTTATGCGCTCTCAGCTTATCAAGCACCAGCCTCAGATGTTCTTCATGCTCTTCCTCAGTTTCCAAAAAGACCAGAATATCATCGAGATACAGCAGGACGAATTCATTCTTAAACGGAGAGAATATGTAGTTCATCATTCGACAAAATGTCGGTGGAGCATTTTCTAGACCAAAAGACATTACTGTATACTCATACGAGCCAAAACTTGTCCTGAAAGCAGTCTTTGGAACATCCTCTTCGCGAATGTCAATTTGATGATAGCCTATCCTAAGATCGAGCTTGGAGAAGACCTTAGCCCCTTCCAATTGCTCGACCAACTCATTAATGTTCGGAACTGGATACTTGTTTCTGATTGTCTTTTGTTCAATGGACGGTAATCGACACACAATCGGTCCGTGCCATCCTTCTTCTCGAGAAACAACACTCCACAACCCCATGGAGAAGAGCTTGGTCTGATCAGACCGAGATGCTCCTGCTCATCGAGTTGCCTCTTAAGTTCCCTCAGCTCTTCTGGACCCAATTTGTATGGCTGTTTGCACACAGGCTCAGTACCCGGTTCAAGCTCAATAACAAATTCAACTTCTCCGTGCGGAGGCATTCCTGGCAGTTTTTCTGGAAACACATCTTCATATTCGCAGACCACTGGAACTTGCGAAATTGGATTAGTCTCACCCTTCTCATTTAAGGAAAATAGACGGATTGTGTCATCGCGCGCCGCGAAGATAATCACGTCCTCCGAAGAGTGAGTTAGTTCACTTCTTTAGCTTCACAATCAATCGTTGCCTTGTTCATGGCCAACCAGTCCATACCAAGGATCAAATCAATGACAGAATTGCCCAAGACAATAGGAGACGCCAGAAAAGCATATTTACACATCTTGACAGTGACATCCAGAACCAAACAATTGGAATTTATAAATCTCCCAGGAGAAACTACTGAGACCGGCTTAAGAAAATCTTCACAAACAAAATCATGCTTTGCAAAGAATGGGTGGGACATGAAGCAATGCGATGCACGAGAATAGAATAACACTTTAGCAGGAATATCATTAACGAGGAGGTTACCCATAATCACATCTGACGAGTTTTCTACTTCAGCCACATTCACCATATTGACTCGAGCAGACCTGGGGTTGAACTTCACAATAGCGTTGCTTCGAGGTTTGCCTGCAGGAGGAGGCGGAAGACGCTGCTGAGAAGTGCAATTGTTGGCATAGTGACACTTCTACCCACACTTGTGAGAAGTAACATCTGCCGGCTGGTGGTACTGTGTCTGAGGAGGCCCTTGCTTCTGCTGCTGAAACCTCTGCTGGAAAGCTGGGTTGGGTGGGTGGGAAGAACCAAGGCCACCTGATTGCTTGAACTGTTGCATGTGCCGAGGAGGAGGAGGAGACACCCAATATTTCTGTTGCTTCTGGACCACCTGAGTTGAGGAAGATGAGCTGGAATCTGTGAATCGCTTCTTTGAATTCTCCACCCTGAGCAAAGTTGCCTCAGCCTTGAGAGCCAAGTTGTAGAACTTATCAAACTCCTCAGGATCGTGCAAAGCAAGGGCTAGCTGCAAATCCTCTTTCAAACCACCTATGAACTGATAGATCTTGCTCTTCTGATCTAGAATGTCCTACAAGGCATATCGGGCTAGCTCGTGGAACTCGACGTTGTACTTGTACACGGAGTTACCACCTTGCTTCAAGCGCCTGAACGTCTCACACATCTCCTACACAAAGCTAGATGGAATGTAGTGGGACCTGAAGTCTCTGCAGAACTCATCCCAAGTGATCACTCTGGCACCCATGGAATCCTTCAACTGCTGCCACCAAATCGATGCCTGCCCCTTCAGCTGGAATGTTGCAAACTTGACAAAATCCTCTGGACGAACATTGCTACACTCAAAGTTCTTGTTCATGTCGTGAATCCAATCTTCAGCGTCAAACGGCTGGTCACACGACGTGAAAGTCTTCGGCTGATTTGACAAGAACTGACTCAGATTAGCAAACTAATTACCACCATGGTGGAAGTTGCCTTGCTGATTAGTCCTCTCCCGCAACAACTGTATCAGCATCTGAGTGTTTGCATTTGTAGCAGCCATCACTGCTTGCCAAGCCTTTGTAGGAGGAGGCGGCGGCGGAGGATTTTCTGGTGGAGGGGGTGGTGGCGGCATCTCGGTACCCTCACGACCTGGATTCTGACGAGTTGGTGGAGCCATCCTGAAGACGGACAACACATTAGCCCAGAGAATGAATTGAAGGTAAAGCTGAATCAAAAGGCAGGAATATCGGAACAGGAATATAAGCAATTGCACTCGAACAAAATAGTAAGAATGCTTCCTCAAAGTGACTGTCGACAAAATTCTGATTAAGACCACTTGCAAACAAGTATGAGCTAGAATTGCTCGGAACAAACGTATGATCAATATTTCATCTGATATCTTCGTGGATAAGATCGCACGGGCTTGAATTTACAGTCGCCATTCTGCGCAAGGTAGTGCACACGACTTACGAAGTATCCCTGAGTCGTAGCAAGCTACAAGGACTCTTTAAGACACAACGAGAACCGCTGTAAGACGACCGTGAACAAACATACCCACAGAATGTCGAATCCCAACCTCACATCATGCATTTGTAGGAAGATTGTCCTATAAGTCACTACTTGATATCCCACCTATGAATTCCCAAAATATCTGGTCATGCAATCTGGTACACGGATACAAGGAGTAATATTCATACAACTCCTATACTAACCCGTCCAATGTATCACATCCGTCAACACATAACCAGAATCTCGGACCTTCATCTAACACAGACCCTCATGATACAACGATACAAAGTATGGCAATACTCCCGAACAATCTGCACCAGTACTGGGGACATCGGGGTTATCTCGCCACTACTAGTATTGAAGCAATTACGAACATCCTTCGTTCTGAGATACTCAGAAATCTGAATGATGGCAATTACGAACTCCCCGGAAGAAATCAAGGCAGACAGGAGGCACCAAGACAGAACTCCGTCATATCGATAACATATAGATTTCAAAATACCCATGTGATCCTAAATATTTTCTGAGCGAGAAGAGGAGTAGAATTAAGATTTCCTAAGTCAAGAACCTCACCAAAGCATGGAAGAGGAGAAAAAAGAAACCTACTCTCCGATATAACTAAGACTCAAAACATTTTACTAGACTCGACTCGGCCAAGGCTCCTATGGTCGTAAGGCTCTGATTACTAACTTGTAACGACTAAGATGCGGTTCTTTCCTATTTAGGGAATGAGGCCCCAAAATAGAAAGAAGCGCATCTATGCGTTTCGCAAGCAAGATAAACATAGCACATACATAATTTAAGAATGACAAATACGGAATCGTTTGCCATCTCACATAGATAATATCAGAGTTTACATCCACACATTTATTCAGACAAGGTAGTTCCGCTACGGACTACATAACATAAGAAAAAGGCTATGCTATCCCGCATGCTTGCCCAGGATCACGACTACGGCCTCAGTCTTCTGGATAGTTCACGTACAGGCGGTCATTCTCCTCATCGTACTGCCACGCCAGCTGCTTGCCATCTGGATCACCTGTGTCGGCCGTACATGTACCTGTTGGGGTGTTGAAGAAATCTGTGAGCCACAGGGACTCAGCAATCTATGACCTTGGTACCGAAACTAGTCAAGTTATTAGGTGAGGATGGATCAGTGTTTAGGTTGCAGCATCCTAAGCATTTATGGTGGCTAACTTACGTAGAACAAGTTATTGATGTGGTGGACTACGCGAGTGGTCGAAGACTAGGTGATCACTAAGTGATCTTGAACACCTACTTATGTCAAACATAACCCGACCATGTTCCCGATCGAAGAGAGGTCTTCGAAGGGGACAGTCACGGTTACGCACACGGTTGGAACTTTTATTAGAATTACTTCAAGTTATCTATAACCGGATGTTAACAAATAATGCATGTTGCCACATAATCACGGGCACGTCTTCCCAAAAGATTAAACCCTGCAGGGGTGCTCCAACTAGTCCATCACAAACGGTCACGGGCCGCAAACTAATCCTCTATCACGAATCTCGTGATCTCGTCGGATTCGTTAGAGGAAAACCTCAACTCTGGGGAGAACCAAAGCTTCGTCGGGATTCCTATACGCAAGATATATTGCTAAGGTAAGACAAGATTACCAGGACCTCCCGTCGTGTCGACGACCCCGATAAGAGCCGCGTATCTCAGTCTCAGGACACGATGGATGAGCACAGCGTACAGTGGCCTGATAGACATCTCCCGAGTTGCCCCGGGTTGGCCCCGCACACGACTCTAGTTTGGACCAACACTCATGAGGAGCACTGGCCCGGGTTGTTGATTAATTCCTCGGGGTAGCTATTCCCTATGAAAAATTATTATTAGGTGATTAGAAAATTAAAACCAATGTTGGGTCCTGTCGGACAAGTCTTAACACTACACGATTTATCAAGGGGGTCCCCATAACAACCCCGAACGTGTTAGGAGCTATCAGTTATGGAATCAAACACCGGTAGCCGGAAACTAAGGCGGCAATAACGGAACAAAACACTCGGCAAAAGGCTAGTCCTTCCGTTATTTACCAAGTATATAGGTGCATTTATTAAATAGCACTTAAGAACATAATGATATCAAATTCTCATGTTAACACATGAGCCAGCTGGCACCTGCAACTAGCCACGCTAACATTAGAAGCTGAGCAAGCCTACATAACCATTCAATATTTTCTAGGAGGGGAAAGTGTTTGGGTTTCATGGCAATACCAGGAGGCAATTATATCAGTGGTAGGCAGCGATCATATGATGAAGGAAATGTGAATCTAAGCATAACAAAGCTAGAGACGGTATCAAGGTCACGGCCATCTTGCTTGTGATGTGTTCAGCTTGGAACTGCTCTTGTTCGTCCTGCACATACTCTCCCAAATCCACGTAGTCGCTCTCCGATCCCGGTGCTACCTGATACGTACATTTTGCATCATGTTTTCATGTTGATATTTATCGCTTCTTTGGCTATTATTTCACTTCACGGTACAATTCTTATGCCTTTTCTCTCTTGTTTTGCATGGTTTACATGAAGAGGGAGAATGCGAGCAACTGGAATTCTGGCCTGAAAGTGGAGCAAAGTTGAGATACCTATTATGCGCAACTCCAAACGCTATAACATCAACGAGGATTTTTCCCAATTTAGCAAAAATACTGGGCCGAAGAAGCGCCAGAGGGGTGCCAGGGGTGGCCACAAGCCTGCACGGCGCGGCCACCCGCCCAGGCCGCGCCATTGGGGCTTGTGGGCACCCTGCTGGCCCACTTGCCCCCCTCTTTTGCTATATGAAGGGATTCGTCCAGGAAAAAAATCAGGGAGGAGCTTTTTCGTGGATTCACCACCGCCACGAGGCGGAACTTGAGCAGAACCAATCTAGAGCTCCGGCAGGACGATCCTGCTGGGGAAACTTCCATCCCGGAGGGGGAAATCGTCGCCATCGTCATCACCCACACTCCTCTCGTCGGAGAGGAATCATCACCATCAACATCTTAATCAGCACCATCTCATCTCCAAACCCTAATTCATCTCTTGTAACCAATCTCCGTCTCCCGAATCCGATTGGTACTTGTAAGGTTGCTAGTAGTGTTGATTACTCCTTGTAGTTGATGCTAGTTGGATTACTTGGTGGAAGAGTTTATGTTCAGATCCTTGATGTTACTCATTACCTCTCTGGTCATGAATATAATTATGCTTTGTGAGTATTTACTTTTGTTCTTGAGGACATGTCATAAGTCATGCTAATAGTAGTCATGTGAATTTGGTATTCGTTCGGTAATTTGATATGTTGTATGTTGTTTTCCCTCTAGTGGTGTTATGTGAACATCGACTACATAACACTTCACCATTATTTGGGCCTAGAGGAAGGAATTGGGAAGTAGTAAGTAGATGATGGGTTGCTAGAGTGACAGAAGCTTAAACCGTAGTTTATGCGTTGCTTCGTAAGGGGCTGATTTGGATCCACTATAGTTTAATGCTATGGTTAGACTTTGTCTTAATTCTTCTGTTGTAGTTGCGGATGCTTGCGAGAGGGGTTAATCATAAGTGGGATGATTGTCCAAGTAAGGGTAGTACCCAAGCGCCAGTCCACCCACATATCAAACTATCAAAGTAACGAACGCGAATCATATGAACATGATGAAACTAGCATGACAGAAATTCCCGTGTGTCCTCGGGAGCGTTTTTCCTCCTATAAGACTTTGTCCAGGGTTGTCCCTTGCTACAAAAGGGATTGGGCCACTTTGCTGCACCGTTGCTACTTTTGTTAATTTTTGCTTGCTACGAATCATCTCACCACACAATCACTTGTTACCGACAATTTCAGTGCAGGCAGATATTTCCTTGCTGAAAACCACTTGTCAGATCCTTCTGCTCCTCGTTGGGTTCGACACTCTTACTTAGCGAAAGGACTATGATTGATCCCCTATACTTTTGGGTCATCAAGACTCTTTTCTGGCGTCGTTGCCGGGGAGTGAAGCGCCTTTGGTAAGTGGAACTTGGTAAGGTAACATTCATATAGTGTGCTGAAATTTATTGTCACTTGTTACTATTGATACTAATCCTTTGAGGGGCTTGTTCGGGGTATATTCACCTCGAACGGAAGCACAAATAGTTTCTCCTCAACCTGCTGCACCTACTGAAAGTATTTTCTTTGAATTTCCTTCGGGTATGCTTGAGAAACTGCTGGCTAATCCTTTATAGGAGATGGAACATCACATCCAGACTTGCATCTGATCTATGTAGATGAAGTTTGTGGTTTATTTAAGCTTGCAGGTGTGCCCGAGGATGAGGTCAAGAAGAAGGTATTTCCTTTATCTTTGAAGGATAAGGCGTTGACATGGTATAGGCTATGTGATGATACTGGACCATGGGACTACAATCGGTTGAAATTGGAATTTCATTAAAAGTTTTACCCTATGCATTTAGTACATCGTGATCGGAATTATATTTATAATTTTTGTCCTCGTGATAGAGAAAGCATCTCTCAAGCTTGGGGGAGGCTTAAATCAATGCTATATGCAAGCCCCAATCATGAGCTCTCGAGAGAGATTACCATTCAGAACTTCTATGCTCGCCTTTCTCACGATGATCGCACCATGCTTGACACTTCTTGTACCGGTACTTTTATGAAGAGAGATATTGACTTCAAATGGAATTTATTGGAGAGAATTAAATGCAACTCTGAAGATTGGGAGCTTGAAGAAGGTAAGGAGTCAGGCATGAATTTCACGTTTGATTGCGTTAAATCCTTTGTTGAGAGAAATACCTTTAGTGATTTTAGCGCTAAGTATGGACTTGACTCTGAGATAGTAGCTTCATTGTGTTAATCCTTTGATGGTCATATTGATCTCCCCAAAGAGACATGGTTTAAATATCATCCTCCTTCAGAAGTCAATGTAGTTAAACCCACTCCAGTTGAAGAGAAAGTCGTTGCCTATAATGATCCTGTTGTTCCCAGTGCTTACATTGAGAAACCACCTTTCCCTGTTAGGATAAAGGATCATTCTAAAGCTTCAACTGTGATACGTAGAGGCTACATTAGAACACCTACACCCCCTAAGCAAATTAGAGTTGAGCATAGCATTGCTATTATCAAAGATCTTCTGTCTGAAGAAGTTGACGGACATAATATTCACTTCTGTGAAGATGCTGCTAGAATTGCTAAACGTCACGTTAGAGAAAACATAGGCCTGTTGTTGGCATGCCTGTTGTTTCTGTTACGATAGGAGATCATTTTTATCATGGCTTATGTGACGTGGGTGCTAGTGTTAGTGCAATACCTCAATCCTTATACGATGAACTCAAAGATGAGATTGCACCTGTTGAGATAGAACCTATAGATGTCACTATTCATCTTGCCAATAGAGATACTATCTGCCTTGGGGGAATTGTTAGGGATGTTGAAATCTTGTGTGGTAAAACGAAGTATCCTGCTGATTTCCTCGTTCTTGCTACCGCACAAGATGGCTTTTGTCCCATCATATTTGGTAGACCTTTGCTCAATACTGTCAATGCTCATATTGATTGTGAGAAGAAAACTGTCACCGTTGGCTTTGAAGGTGTGTCACATGAGTTCAGTTTCTCCAAGTTTGGTAGATAACCTCATGAAAAGGAGTTGCCTAGTAGGGATGAAACTATTGCCTTAGCTTCTATTTTCGTGCCTCCGACTGATCCCTTAGAGCAATACTTGCTTGAGCATGAAAATGATATGCATATGGATGAAAGGGATGAGATAGATAGAGTTGTCTTAGAACAATATCCTATCCTTAAGAATAACTTGCGTGTTGAACTGCTTGGGGATCCACCCCCACCAAAGGGTGATCCTGTGTTCGAGCTTAAACAGTTGCCAGATACTCTTAAGTATGCCTATCTTGATGAATAAGAGATATATCATGTTATTATTTGTGCTAGCCTCTCAGAGCATGAAGAAAAGAAGTTACTAAAAACTCTGAGAAAGCACCATGCTGTTATTGGTATACTCTTGATGATCTTAAGGGCATTAGTCCTACCCTATACCAGCACAACATTAAAACCGATCCTGATTTCAAACCAGTTGCTGATCATTAAAGGAGATTAAATCCTAAGATGAAAGAGGTAGTAAGAAAAGAAATACTAAATCTCCTGGAAGCAGCTATCATCTATCTTGTTGCTCATAGCGATTGGGTTAGTCCAGTGCATTGCGTCCCTAAGAAGGGAGGCATTACCATTGTCCCTAATGATAAGGATGAATTGATCCCACGGAGGATTATTACTGGCTATAGGATGCTGATTGATTTCAGGAAACTGAATAAAGCCACTAGGAAAGATAATTACCCTCTGCCTTTTATCGACCAAATGCTAGAAAGGTTGTCCAAACACACACACTTATGCTTTCTAGACGGGTATTCTGGTTTCTCCCGAATACCAATTGCACAATCTGATTAGGAGAAAACTACTTTCACCTGCCCTTTCGGTACCTTTGCTTATAGATGTATGCCTTTTGGCTTATGTAATGCACCAGCCACCTTTCGAAGATGTATGATGGCTATAATCTCTGACTTTTGTGAAAAGATTGTTGAGATTTTCATGGATGACTTCTCCGTTTACGGGTCTTCTTTTGATGATTGCCTCAGCAACCTTGATCGAGTCTTGGAGAGATGTAAACAGACCAATCTTGTCTTGAATTGGGAGAAGTGCCACTTTATGGTTAATGAAGGCATCGTCTTAGGACATAAAATTTCTGAAAGAGGTATTGAAGTCGATAAGGCTAAGGTTGATGCAATCGAGAAAATGCCATACCCCATAGATATCAAAGGTATAAGAAGTTTCCTTGGTCATGCTGGTTTCTATAGAAGGTTCATTAAAGACTTCTCTAAGATTTCTAGGCCTCTTACCAATCTCTTGCAAAAGGATATTCTTTTGTCTTTGACGATTATTGTGAGGAAGCCTTCAAAATACTTAAGAGGGCTTTGATAACTGCACCTATGGTTCAACCACCTGATTGGAACCTACCTTTTGAGATCATGTGTGATGCTAGCGATTATGCTTTTGGTGCTCTTCTAGGGCAAAGAGTTGACAAGAAGTTGAATGTTATTCACTACGCTAGTAAAACTCTAGACAGTGCCCAAAGAAACTATGCTACTACGGAGAAGGAGTTTTTGGCAGTCGTGTTTGCATGTGAAAAGTTCAGGTCTTACATAGTTGATTCCAAAGTCACTATTCACACTGATCATGCTGCTATTAAGTTCCTCATGGAGAATAAGGACGCTAAACCTAGACTTATCAGATGGGTTCTCTTGCAACAAGAGTTTGATTTGCACGTCGTCGACAGAAAGGGTGCTGATAACCCCGTAGCAGATAACTTGTCTAGGTTGGAGAACGTTCTTGATGACCCACAACCTATTGATGATAGCTTTCCCGATGAGCAGTTGAATGTCATCAATGCTTCACGTAGTGCACTGTGGTATGCTGATTATGCAAACTATATCGTTGCCAACTATATACCACCTAGTTTCACGTACCAGTAAAAGAAGAAATTCTTCTATGACTTGAGGCATTACTTTTGGGATGATCCTCACCTTTATAAGGGAGGAGTAGATGGTGTTATTAGACGTTGTGTACCTGAACATGAACAGGGACAGATCCTACAGAAGTGTCACTCCGAGGCCTAAGGAGGACACCATGCGGGAGATAGAACTCCACACAAGGTATTCCAATCAGGTTTCTATTGGCCCACTCTCTTCAAGGATGCCCGTTTGTCTTGTCTTGTGATGAATGTCAAAGAATAGGTAATATTAGCAAACGTCAAGAAATGCCTATGAACTATTCACTTGTCATTGAACCATTTCATGTCTGGGGCTTTGATTATATAGGACCTTTTCCAAAATCCAACGGGTATACTCATATCCTAGTTGATGTTGATTACGTCACTAAGTCGGTAGAAGCTATCCTCACTAGTAGTGTTGATCACAACACCTGTATCAGGATGCCGAAATAAGTTATCTTCCATAGATTTGGAGTCCCTAGATATCTAATGACCGACGGTGGTTCACACTTCATTCATGGTGCCTTCCGTATAACGCATGCTAAGTACGATGTCAACCATAGAATTGTGTCTCCCTACCACCCTCAGTCGAGTGGTCAAGTAGAGCTAAGCAACAGAGAGATTAAACTAATTCTGCAAAAGACTGTCAACAAGTCTAGAAAGAATTGGTCTAAGAAGTTCGATGCTGCACTGCGGGCTTATAGAACTGCCTATAAGTATCCCATGGGCATGTCTCCGTACAAAATGGTGTATGGGAAAGCATGTCACTTACCTCTTGAGCTAGAGCATAAAGCTTATTGGGCAATCAAAGATCTCAACTTTGACTTCAAACTTGCTGGTGAGAAGAGTTTATTTGATATTAGCTCGCTTGATGAATGGAGAACTCAGGCATATGAGCATGCCAAGTTGTTCAAAGAGAAGGTTAAGAGGTGGCATGATAAGAGGATACAAAAGAGTGAGTTCAATGTAGGTGATTATGTCTTGCTATATATCTTCTTTGGAGGCAAGCTTCTCTCTAAATGGGAAGGTCCCTATGTTGTTGAGGAAGTATATCATTCCGGTGCTATGAAGATCAACAACACGGAAGGTAATTGTCCGAGAGTTGTAAATGGGCACAGAATCAAGCATTATATCTCAGGTACGCCCATAAATGTTGAAAGCAATATTATCAATACCATAACTCCGGAAGAATACCTAAGGGACATTTATCAGCCTGTTTCAGACTCCGAAAACGAATAGGTATGTGATTCGGTACGAAAACATAGTCCAAAAATTTTCCAATAGGAAATTTTCTCCGTTTTGGAATTTTTGAAAAAATACAAAAATTGGAAGTAGTCCGAAAAGTGCGCGAGGAGGCGACAAGTGCGCCGTGAGGGCTTGTGTCTACCTCGTGCGCCTCCCGGACTCCGTTTTCATGCAGGGTAATCCTTCTGGTCTGCAAAAAATCATTATATATACTACTGTTTGGTCTGACCTCCGCATCACGCAGATTTCCTATGTTTTTCGTTTCGAGCCTGTTTCTGTTGCAGATCTAGATCACCATGACTTCCCCAAAAGCTCCGAAGGACAAGATCTTCGAGAAGGTCATCAATCCCTACCTCACGGGAGTGCTGCAACACCCTCAATCTATCGAGATGCGTGAGGGGATGTTGCACATCCGTGATGTTGATGGGCCTAAGAAGACCGGAAGCGTGGAGACGAGGCTCGAAGCAATGGAGCAACAAGTCTTCAAGTGTCAAGGGATGGTGGAGCGTGGACTCAGCACCAACCACATGATGATCACGGAGTTCACCAACAAGCACAGGATTGATGCCAATGACATTGGGAAGCACCTCTCCAGGCTCTATGACAGGGTTGATCAACTCCATGGCCAGATCTATGACCTGCAGAACCAAAACTGTGAGTATGAGTATAGATTTAAATCAATAAGGTTGGCTGCAGATTTGTTGATTCCGGAGACTCGTTCATCTTTCCATGATGGAGCACCTATGCCTTGGAAGACGGAGGATCAAACTCATGTTGCAACAACTCCACCATCACCACCAAAGGAAGACAACTGAGCATTGGTATGGGCAACCCCCTTGGCTTTTGCCAAGCTTGGGGTAGTTGCCCCGGTATCGTATCACCATCACATCTTTTGCCTTTACCTTTGTTTTAGTTTTCCTTTTTAGTTTTCTTTTTCTCTAGTAGTTTAAAAGTCTTAGTGTTTTAGTCATGAGTTTTGCTTTGTGTCACCCCCGATGTATTCGAGCTCGTGAGCCATATAATAAAGAGTGTCTTAGTTGAAGGGCTTTGCCTCTTGCCAAGATCAAAAGAGTGAGAATAGAACAAAATCATGAAAGATCATGTAATGATCTTATGGGAAGTGATGGCTTCACATATAAAGAGAATGAGGATTGAAACTTGTTGAGGGTAGGCAAATGTAGACCTTGGTCATTGTTGCAATTAATAGGAAGTGATAAAGAAGGAGAGGTTCACATATAAATATATCATCTCTGACACCATATATGATTGTGAACACTCACTAAACTATTGCATGCCTAGAAGTAGATGTTGGACAAGGAAGACAACATAATAAATTGTCTTTGCTTGGTTCCGAACAATGTTATATGACTAGAGATCCCTTAGCATGTGACAATTGCTTCCACCTCTTATTAGCCAAAACCTCCCGCACTAAGTAGAGATACTAGTTGTGCATCCATAAACCATGAACCCAGTTTTGCCATGAGTGTCCACCATACCTACCTATGGATTGAATAGGATCCCTCAAGCAAGTTGTCATCGGTGCAAGCAATAAAAATTGCTCTCTCATATGTATGATCTATTAGTGTGTGGAAAATAAGCTTTGTACGAACCTGTGATGAGGAAGACATAAAAGCGACACACTGCATAATAAAGTTATGTATCACAGGAGGCAATATAAAGTGACGTTCCTCCGCACTAAGAGGACACACATCCAAACCTCAAAAGCGCATGACAACCTGTGCTTCCCTCTGCGAAGGGCCTATCTTGTACCTTTACTTTTTGCCCTTGAAAGAGTCATGGTGATCTTCACCAATTCCTTATTTCGCCTTTATCTTGGCTAACGTCATATGCTTGGGAAAGATCTATATTCATATGTCAACTTTGAGGTAGGCATTCATGAATTATTATTGTTGACATTACCCTTGAGGTAAATGGTTGGGAGGCAAAACTATAAGCCCCTATCTTTCTGTGTGTCCGACTGAAACTTTGATCTCATGAGTGCCACGTGAGTTGTAGCAATTGTAGAGAACGAAAGAATGATTGATTATGTGGACTTGCTTTACAAGCTCTTCTTTGATTCTTTCTGATGTTGTGATAAATTGCAATTGCTTCTATGACTAAAGGCTATCGGTTGTTACTTCTCGGTAAGGTTTTGATCCATGTTTTACTTTGTGAAGGAATTATCACTTTAGCATGAGAGATTATATGTTGGTATTGTTGTTCTGATCACGATCATGATGCATGCATGTTCGTATCTTGTTTTGTCGACACCTCTCTCCCTAAACATGTGGACATATTTATTGAGCTAGGCTTTCGCTTGAGGACAAGCAAGGTCTAAGCTTGGGGGAGTTGATACGTGTCGGGACCCCGATCCTAAGTCATAGGAATCCAGCCTGTAACACATCGCATCTCTTTGTGGTCTCATGCACGGTTAACTCCACGGCTGCAGCCTTACCTTAGCCGGGACCGTTTGCGTCTTTTGACTCACGTATGCGATAGGTGTTGCTAGCAATCCAATGTCAAAGAACCCGGATCGACATGTCTAGTCATAAACCAAAGTGGCAGTTCCGCACAAGGACAGGCATACATGACCCAACAAAGCAGGTGTCGGTCATCAGCGAACGTAGACGAGTCGTAGCAAGCTACAAGGACTCCATTACGTCGCGTGACATTTCCCCAAAGAGGACAGACACAGCAGCTAAGAAGGACACATGCCGGTCAACCAATGTGTCCGGAGCAGTAGCGGACTACCAAGGCTCGTTGGATCACAAAGGGGAATTTCCTTGTAAGGAGTGCTACTAAAGTCCACGACTAGGTATTCGAACCCCATACATATCAAGTAAGACACACGTACGCATGGCATACCGATATGTATAGATACATCGATGGCATCACAACATAACCATAAACATACAACCTTTATTTAAGAGGCTGGGAAGAGCCACACACATAATATTACACATTAAGGTCACTCGACCCACAATAGCAGTCATACAAGTACAAGCCAGCGGAAGAGTTATAAACTGTCTGGGTACAGACAGGGCAACTAGAAGGCACATGGCCTGACTATACTACAGAGCCGACGTAGGGCCAGATCGTAGCTGGGACACCAGCTACTCGTCGTCGTCGATGTCTACGAAGAACCCTCCATTAGGGTCATTAGCAATCTCTGCAACATTTATTAAGCAAACATGAGTACGAAGGTACTTAGCAAGACTTTAGGAGAACTAACTACTCATGCAAGGTATCAAAAGGTCTTGTGGGGTTTCATGCGGGAAGCTGGCATTTGACTCGTGGCTAGACAACTTGCATTTTGAAATTAGTTTTGGCAACTTGATTTCTCGCACACGAGTCCACTAACACCACAACAATACACTATCGTGGAATCATTCCGTCTCCACACGAAAATGCCGTCCACGACACTCACGCTTATCTTGACAATTTTATGAGTAGCCATTGAAGTTATCTATGAACAACATATGTCTCCAAGTAGTCCATATCCGCGGACGCGGCTATTCGAATAGATCATAACCCTGGAGGGGTGTACTTCGTCACACACTCTTTCGCCACTTATCGCCATGTGCACGTCATGCACCTTGGCAACCTTCAAGCGGAAGCCCAGCAAGGGAGTCGGCCACGACCGTTAACCACACTAGTACCTAGTCCAGGTTTATCGCTTATCTGAGAGTAACCCGTACGGAAGTCCGTCCGAGGTTTCCGCCACGTCCTCAAACGATGTGCGCAGGGTTCCCAAGCCCACCATCCGGGTGCCAATTGGTACACCGTGCCACTGCCTACCGCATCACGGCCCACCTCTGAGGTCAGCACCATGCACGGCCTCCAGCATTACTATAAACACCAGAAACTACTTGCAACTCCTGGACCGAGTACTACGCGATTAATAGGCCGAGCGGGGTCATGTTTCAGGGCCCAGCATGTGGTAGTATCTAGTCTTGGATTACATACACGGAACTCAGTTCCTAAGGACGGTTCCAATGAAACAACCCGCCATGTACTCCTACACAGCCTTTCACCGGTACCTTTACCAAATCAAGTTCAACACACAACCTTTGCTCACCGAACATATTCCACAATTCTGTTCATCTCCCAGATGACAGACCATACACAACTCTAAGCATAGCATGCATAGCAGGATAAGGCACATCATAGCTCAAGCAACTACCAGGTTTGCTAGGTTGCAAGGTTTGGCTATTTACTGTGACAAGGTTAAGTCATGCGAAGGAAGTGGGTCCAACTATCGTGGCAAAAGCAGTTGAAGCATTTGATCCTAATGCAATAAATAGGTGCAGGAGCAAGAACATGGGATTTATCGGGATGATCAAAATGGTTGCTTGCCTTGTTGCTCAGAGGAGGAACGATATCCGTCAGACGGATATTCGATGGAATCCGGGGGTGCGGAGCCTACCGAAATGAATGGCAACATTCAATAACAATCATATGCACTCAAAATGATGCATGAGCATGGCATGAGAATGCAAGGTGATAAGTTATTATTTCCAACATGTATTAGGTTTAGAGTTGATTTGAATCACATTCAAATAGCAATTCAAACGGGGTATTCTCGGATACCGTTTTAATTGATTCGACCTGATGCTCAGATCAACTTGATGTTAGCATGCATGAAATGTCATGTTATGGTACTGATTTATAAGTAGGACAGTGTTTGATCATTGTATTCATAATGAAATTTGAATAATTTTCCAAATTCCATTTAAAAAGTAATTATAAGAATTGAATTATTCCTTATTCCACAATTTAGGGTTCTGTAACTTTTTCAAACATAGTTGAAAATAGCATAATCAGAATCTTTGAATTTTTCTGATACTTTTTCATATATAAATTATTTTCATTGGAGTTACACATTAATCTCTATGATTTTTACAATTTTTAGCAATTTCCTGAATTAGTTTTATACTGGAAATTCTATTTATTGCCTCAGGCTGACGTCAGCAGGTCAGCCGACCTGTTCAGGTCAAACCTGACATGGGGGCCCCACTGGTCAGCCTCTCTGGGACTAATCCCGCACTGACCAGCCCTAACTGAGGTTTGACTTGGCCTTGGGCCCACTTGTCAGCGAGTGATTAGGTCCCTAAGCTGCTGGGTTAGCTTGCCACGTCGACCCCCACCGGCGGGTGGTCGCCGGCAACCAGGCCCGCGGCGGAGGGCTCGTCGGAGGCGACCTAGACGGCGCTGCACAACACCGAAATGCACGCGGTTTGCAGCTACAGCATGCTCGCGAAGTGGCCGATCTGGCAGGACCATCTGGGGAGGCTAGGGTCGCCGGAAGAGGCGTCGGCGATGAGCCGGAGCGGCGGCCGAAGGTCGGCCTTCTATACGGGGCGGTTCTAGGGCACGGGGAGGGCAGCTGGAGGCTCGACACGCTCCTGGAGGCTCCAGGAGCTCGAATCCTAGCTCGGGCGCATGGATCGGTCATCACAGCGACGGCAGCGACATGGCCGGCGGCGAGAAGCTCTCGGCCTTGGTGGGGAACTAGGATACGATGCACGGGAGAGCGTGGGGCGAGAGGGGAAACGACGACGAGCTCACGGCGGTTCCAATGGCGCTGAAGAGGGCCTCGGGGATGCGCCGGAGGAAGCGAATCGACGGGAGAGGTCCGGCGGCCGGAGGTGGAAGACGACGGCGTTGCGGACGTTGCAGGGCTCGAGGAAGCTTCGGCTTCTACAGAGATGACCAGGGCGACGAGGAAGAGCTAATGGCGTGCTCTGGGAGGGAATCCTATGGCCAGGGGCACGGGCATCTCGAGCTCGAGCTCGGCTCTAATGGCGGCAGCAAGGAGGAGGAGGAGATCCGGGAGGAGGAGGAGAACCGAGGCGGGGAATGGATAGGGGAGGCTCTGGGGACCTTATCCCCATCGTCGCCAGCGCGAGGCGGCGGCCAGGCAGGCACGCAGGTGCGTGGCCGCGCTGGAGGTGGCGGCGGCCACCTCCTGCTGCCTACTGGCGCGAGGGAGGGGACGAGCGAGGGAGATGGGCCGTGCCAGGCTAGGCGTCAGGTTAGGTTTTTCCATTTTTTCTGTTTTTATTTTGTTTGTTTTGCTAATTATTGTTTTGCTAATTAATTCAGCTCCAAAACAAAAGTAAAAACTATTTTAGACCTCCTGAAATAATTGTTATAACATGCCCAACCATTTCCAAAGTTTTCAACATTTTTGGAAATTTATAGATTCTGATTTCAAATTTAAAACTTGAAACCAGTAGCCTTTTGCATTTATTTAAAATGCTTAAAGTGTCAAGAAAATAGTTTTCTCCAATGCTCATTTACTTTCATGATTTATCAGAAAGTTTGAACATTTCTTGAGGCCATTTTGGGTTCATTGATTTTGAACAAGTTTGAGATTTCCTTTAATTGAATTGGTGGCTAGGGTTTTGAGTTTTTTTTTCTTGCCACTTTGTTGCTTTTGTTGAAACTTCTTAGATGCAAATGCAAAGAAGACATGAGCACAATGCTATCTTGCTTAAGGGTTAGGGATGTGACAACTCACCCCCACTCAAAAGAATCTCATCCCGAGATTTAGAAGTCGTCGGGAATAACGCAGGATACTCAAGTCGGAGACGATCCTCTCTTTCCCAAGTTGCCTCCTTTTCAG
The DNA here is from genome assembly GCF_904849725.1 of Hordeum vulgare subsp. vulgare. Taxonomy (NCBI): domain Eukaryota; kingdom Viridiplantae; phylum Streptophyta; class Magnoliopsida; order Poales; family Poaceae; genus Hordeum; species Hordeum vulgare. The sequence continues at coordinate 146,441,636 of NC_058522.1, read as the reverse complement.
AATGATTTGACCATTGAACTTTAAGAAACTTGAGGTTTCGACGTCGACTGGTACGCTCAGCTTGATCAAGAATACGCACGGGGTATTCTCGGTATGAAAGGCTATCTTGTAGATCAAGCGTTTCGTGGTCCACTTCACGGATAGGATCCGAAAAGCAACGCGTGAGTTGCGAGACGTGGAAAACATCATGAACCTTGGAAAGATGCGGAGGAAGTTCCAACTAGTAGGAAACTTCTCCTCGTTTGGCAAGAATGCGAAAAGGACCAATGTAACGAGGAGCCAATTTGCCCTTGATACCGAATCGATGGGTACCGTTCAAAGGTGTAACCCGAAGGTAAGCCTTCTCGTCCACTTCAAAGGTCACAGCCTTATGATGACGATCATATTGGCTCTTTTGACGAGACTGGGCTATTTTCAACTTTTCACGAATAATGCGAACCTGCTCTTCTGCATCCTGGATCATATCCGGGCCAAAGAGTTGCCTCTCTCCGGTTTCTGACCAATTAAGAGGTGTTCGACATCTTCGTCCATAGAGAACTTCAAAAGGGGCTTTGCCCAAGCTCGATTGATAACTATTGTTATAAGCGAATTCGGCGAATGGAAGGCACTTCTCCCAATTCATACCGAACGAAATAACACAAGCTCGGAGCATATCTTCTAGGATTTGATTCACTCTTTCTACTTGACCACTTGATTGGGGATGTAAAGCAGTGCTAAAAGATAAGTGAGTCCCCATGGCATTCTGAAAACATTCCCACAAGCGAGAAGTAAAGATACTTCCACGGTCTGAGTTAATCTCCAGGGGAACACCATGAAGAGACACTATTCGGGAGATATATAATTCTGCTAGCTGGCTAGCTGTTATACTCTCACGAACAGGGAGAAAATGAGCCACTTTGGAAAGACGGTCAATGACCACAAAGATAGCATTATTTCCTTTCTTGGTCTTGGGAAATCCGGTAATGAAATCCATGCTAACTTTATCCCATTTCCATTCAGGAATAGCTAGAGGTTGAAGGGTGCCAGCAGGCCTTTGATGTTCTGCCTTAACTCAACGACAAACGTCGCAGTTAGCAACGAATTCAGCAATTTCTCTCTTCATCCTAGTCCACCAGAACCTCTGGCGTAGGTCCTGATACATCTTAGTACTACCGGGATGAATGGTGAGAGGAGAATCATGAGCCTCCTTAAGGATTAACTGCCTTAGATGTGGGTTCTTAGGAACCACTAAACGATTCTGGAAGAACACAACACCTTGATCATTCATGGAAAATTCTTTAGCGTTTCCGCTAAAAATATTCTCCTTGATCCGTGATATACCCTTGTCACGCTTTTGGCCAGCTATAATTTGATCCTTAAGAGTAGGCTTCGCCACCACGGTAGAAAGGAATCCTTGAGGAACAATATGAAGATTCAACTTCCGAAAGTCCTCATGGAGATGTGGTTGAACTTGTTGTAGCATCAAATTGTTACAATAAGATTTACGACTTAGTGCATCGGCCATAGCATTGGCCTTCCCCGGGGTGTAAGTTATCCCTAAGTCGTAATCCGAGATCAACTCAACCCACCGTCTTTGCCTGAGATTCAAATCCGGCTGGGTGAAGATATATTTCAGACATTGGTGATCAGTGAATATTTCGCAACGATTACCCGGAAGGTAATGTCGCCAGGTTTTTAGTGCATGGACCATAGCTGCAAGCTCAAGGTCATGTGTGGGATAATTATCCTCATGTGGACGCAACTGTAGAGATGCGTATGCGATCACATGACGATCTTGCATGAGAATGCAACCTAATCCTTGTCGCGAGGCGTCGCAGTAGATAACAAAGTCCTTAGAAAATCTGGTGGTAGCAACACAGGTGCGGAAGTCAGGCGTCTTTTCAGTTTCTGGAAACTATGCTCACACTGTGTTGTCCACTCGAACTTTTTATCCTTCTTGAGGAGTTCAGTTAGAGGCTTTGCAACCTTGGAGAATTTCTCGACAAAGCGGCGACAATAGCTCGCTAGACCAAGAAAACTCCTAACTTGCTTAACCGATTCAGGTTGAGTCCAATCAAGGACAGCTAGAACTCTCTCGGGATTGACAGCAATACCCTTATCAGAGATTACGTGGCCTAGATAGGTCACTTCTGGTAACCATAATTCACATTTTGAAAATTTGGCATAAAGGCGATGCTCTCGAAGTTTCATCAATACCAGCCTTAGATGCTCGGCATGTACTTGTTCATTCTTCGAGTAGATGAGAATATCATCGAGGTATACCACGACGAATTTATCCAAATACTCCATGAAGATCGAATTCATCAGCCGAGAGAAGGTGGCTGGGGCATTGGTTAAACCGAAGGACATAACGGTGTACTCATATTGGCCATAACGAGTAACAAAAGCCGTTTTTGGAATGTCCCCGTTCTTAATCTTGATTTGATGGTATCCCAACCTCAAATCCATTTTGGAGAAGACTGAGGATCCAGCGAGCTGATCGTACAGGTCGTTGATCCTGGGGAGCGGATACTTGTTCTTCATGGTGACCAGGTTAACTGGTCGGTAATCTACAACCATCCGATCCATTCCGTCTTTCTTCTTGACGAAGAGGACGGGACAAGCCCAAGGAGAAGAGCTAGGACGAATGAAACCCTTGTTCAAGGCCTCATCTAGTTTCTTTTTAAGTTCGGCTAGCTCCAGGGGTGCCATCTTATAAGGTCTTCTGGCTATTGGGACAGTTCCGGGAACAAGATCTATCACAAACTCTACATCTCTGTCAGGTGGAATTCCTCGCAGTTCCTCTGGAAAAACATCCGGGAAGTCACGGACTACCGGAATATCTTCAAGTTCCGGAAGAGGGTTGGCATTTAGGGAATAGAGTTGGCATTTGGCAACTCGAGTAGAGACATTTACTATCTCACCCGAGGGATGGGTAAGCTGGACATTTCTAGAATGAGTATCATCTTGGCATAGTGAGCTGACATCCAATCCATGCCCAAGATGATATTAATATCCGAAGATTTCAATGCTATCAACGAGGCTAGAAAAACTAGCCTGTCTACTAGAATTTCATTGTCATAGGTTATCCTAGAGGTTTGCCATTTACTACCAGGGGTTTGGACAACCAATGGGATTGGCATATCACAAAATGACATGTTATGCAACTGTGCATAACTTTCTGAAATGAAGGAATGAGAAGACCCAGTGTCAAAGCGAACGGACGCTGGGTGATGATTAAAAAGAAGCATACACAGCATGACGTCGGGATCCTCTGCAGCTTCTTCTGCTGACACATAGTTCACACGGCCACGTGCAGGAGTTGGCTTCACATAATAAGCTTTCCCGACTTGGCCTGCCCAACGGACTTTCCGGGTTGCTTGGCACCCACATTCTGAGGACACTCACGGGAATAATGCCCTGGTTCTCCACACTTATAGCATATCACCTGGTTGGCACGTGGTGCAGCATTGCTAGCTGGACCACCATAAACTTTTGCTGGAGGGTTGGCCTGATTCGTCTGAGGCGCCACGTAGGATGGCCTCGGAGTGTATCTTGGCGGCAGAGAACTGTTTGGAACCCACAGCCTGCGTTTTGGAAACGCGGAACCAGAAGATGAGCCAAAGTCACGGGAGTTCTTCCTTGTGGCTTCGAAGTCAGTATGACCAGTCTCCGCACTGATCGCTTTGTTGACTAGGGCTTGAAAACTTGCACACTCATGGAGGCGCAGGTCTCGACGGAGCTCAGGGCTCAGACCCTTACGGAATCTTTCTTGCTTCTTGGCGTCACTAGACACCTCCTATGTTGCATAGCGGGAGAGGTTACCGAACTCGCGACTATAGGCATCCACAGACAACTTGCCCTGAGTGAAGGCACATAACTCCTCTCTCTTTCTGTCCATCAGGCCCTCTGGAATATGGTGCAGACGAAAAGCTGCACTGAAGTCTGCCCATGTGGCCACTGGTTCAGCGGGACGCGTAGCTTCAAAATTCTCCCACCACAGATTGGCGGGTCCTTCCAGGAAATACGCCGCGAAGGTCACCTTGTCGGCCTCAGACACATTCGCCGAGCAGATCTTGCGTGAGATGCTGCACAGCCAGTCATCAGCGTCGAGGGGATCGACGGAATGATGAAACTTTGGAGGATTCAACTTCACAAAGTCATTGAGGGACACTGCAGCATTCCTAGGCTGTCGAGCCGTATTCTGCTCAATACGCTCTAGCAGTCGGTTGGTCTCCGTTTTGTTTCTTTCTGCCTCAAGCATCACTTCTACCAGAGAAGGTGGGTGAGCAGGTCTTCCTGCGACGCTTGACTACCCTCACCTTGCTCATGAGCAGGGGCACGGTTCAACCTGGTGAACACCATCCTGACAAACAAACTCATAGCTTAGACCAATATCATATCAATACTAGCTATGGATTAAGAATGTACTGAACACACGGAATGCGGAAATGAATATCCGAACAACATGGTAACAAGCAACTGCTATATATACACCATGGTTCATACACACCCTTACATAGTTCAGTACAAACTTACTCGAAGAGCAAACTACTAAAATGGTGGAACTACTCATCAGAGGCTTACAAGCTTCCTATACATTATTTATCTAGGCCTCCGGAATTCATTTCACATTACTACCATACTTCACAAGTCACGCAGGACTGTGAACGTACGGCTACTACCATACTATCCTTCCGCTCACAGCTCAGGCATCCGCATAGAACATCTCATAGAGATTACCTCCATGACCTGGAAGCTCAACCTGCGGATCAGGAAACACTCTAGCCTGAGATCCCTGGGATCCATAAGGACACGGATGTGGCCTTGGTCCCCTGACTGGGGGTAAGAGGGGTCCCCGAAGAGGTGTGACTCCTCCTATAGCTGGCCAGTCAACGTGGGCCGGAAGATGGGTTCTAACAGGGTTCAGCATCTCCATCTCTCAATACCCTGTCTGGACTACCGGTGCCAGCTGCGTCAAAGTTGTCCACAGACGGGAACGGGTAGCATAAAGCTCCATGCGGAGAGCACGAGCATCCCTGTCTCTGTTCTCTAGCATCTCAACAGTGGACTGCAGAAGTGGATCCTCCGTAGAAGGATCAAAATAGACTCCACTGAGGTATACCTCTTCACCAGACTGAGAGGCCGGAACATAGCAGAACTCTGAATTCTGCAGCAGTGCATGTCTCGCTCTCATAATAATCAGCATTGAATAGGCAGCATCCTGTACTGCCATGTCAACGGTGACCCCCAACCCATAGGACCAATGGATTGGCTTCTCAGCTCCAGGGTAGTCTGGAAATACCCTAACAGTGCAGATGTACTGGCTCTGGTTGAAGTCTCGGTACTGTTCCTCCACTGTGTACTCGGGGTACCAACGGTAACCGCACACCGACATCACCCTGACCAGCATGGCCGTATGACCCGGTACATCAATGCACCTGGTTAGACGTACCAGCTGACGAGAAGGACGGCCAGGCATCTGTAAATAGAGAGTAATGCAGAAGCATTAGAGCTCTGAATGCAAAATTGGGCAGCATAACGGCTGTAAATGCTCAAAAACAAATTTTGAGACAACCCATAATGGAATAGCGTAACCACTCAACTATCAAGTTCCACTCTCTGATCATTAAACTTACTTCCTGCTTCCTAGGAATAAAAGAAACCCAATATCTCTCGACTCGTAGTCCTAAAATCTACCGATCAGAAATATGAGCCTAGGAGAAGATGAGAAACCTAGTCCTTAATTCCCGCAGAAAAGACGAGGATGACCAGAATAGAATATCTTGAGAAGAGAACAAGAGTGTTACGTTCCCTTCCACAAACAATTCCCTTATATATAACTAAGAAATTCTAGACTCAACTTCGACCAGTTTGGCTTAGTAATCCTACAGTCAGTCAGGCTCTGATACCAACGCTGTCGGGACCCCGATCCTAAGTCATAGGAATCCAGCCTATAACACATCGCATCTCTTTGTGGTCTCATGCACGGTTAACTCCACGGCTGCAGCCTTACCTTAGCAGGGACCGTTTGCGTCTTTTGACTCACGTATGCGATAGGTGTCGCTAGCAATCCAATGTCAAAGAACCCGGATCGACATGTCTAGTCATAAACCAAAGTGGCAGTTCCGCACAAGGACAGGCATACATGACCCAACAAAGCAGGTGTCGGTCATCAGCGAACGTAGACGAGTCGTAGCAAGCTACAAGGACTGCATTACGTCGCGTGACATTTCCCCAAAGAGGACAGACACAGCAGCTAAGAAGGACACATCCCGGTCAACCAATGTGTCCGGAGCAGTAGCGTACTACCAAGGCTCGTTGGATCACAAAGGGGCATTTCCTTGTAAGGAGTGCTACTAAAGTCCACGACTAGGTATTCGAACCCCATACATATCAAGTAAGACACACGTACGCATGGCATACCGATATGTATAGATACATCGATGGCATCACAACATAACCATAAACATACAACCTTTATTTAAGAGGCTCGGAAGAGCCACACACATAATATTACACATTAAGGTCACTCGACCCACAATAGCAGTCATACAAGTACAAGCCAGCGGAAGAGTTATAAACTGTCTGGGTACACACAGGGCAACTAGAAGGCACATGGCCTGACTATACTACAGAGCCGACGTAGGGCCAGATCGTAGCTGGGACACCAGCTACTCGTCGTCGTCGATGTCTACGAAGAACCCTCCATTAGGGTCATTAGCAATCTCTGCAACATTTATTAAGAAAACATGAGTACGAAGGTACTCAGCAAGACTTTAGGAGAACTAACTACTCATGCAAGGTATCAAAAGGTATTGTGGGGTTTCATACGGGAAGCTGGCATTTGACTCGTGGCTAGACAACTTGCATTTTGAAATTAGTTTTGGCAACTTGATTTCTCGCACACGAGTCCACTAACACCACAACAATACACTATCATGGAATCATTCCGTCTCCATACGGAAATGCCATCCACGACACTCACGCTTATCTTGACAATTTTATGAGTAGCCATTGAAGTTATCTATGAACAACATATGTCTCCAAGTAGTCCATATCCGCGGACGCGGCTATTCGAATAGATCATAACCCTGCAGGTGTGTACTTCGTCACACACGCTTTCGCCACTTATTCAAGTGGCTATTCAAGCGGAAGCCCAGCGAGGGAGTCGGCCACGACCGTTAACCACACTAGTACCTAGTCCAGGTTTATCGCCTATCTGAGAGTAACCCGTACGGAAGTCCGGCCGAGGTTTCCACCACGGCCTCAAACGATGTGCGCAGGGTTCCCAAGCCCACCATCCGGGTGCCAGTTGGTACACCGTGCCACTGCCTACCGCATCACGGCCCACCTCTCAGGTCAGCACCATGCACGGCCTCCAACATTACTATAAACACCAGAAACTACTTGCAACTCCTGGACCGAGTACTACGCGATTAATAGGCCGAGCGGGGTCATGTTTCAGGGCCCAGCATGTGGTAGTATCTAGTCTTGGATTACATACACGGAACTCAGTTCCTAAGGACGGTTCCAATGAAACAACCCGCCATGTACTCCTACACAGCCTTTCACCGGTACCTTTACCAAATCAAGTTCAACACACAACCTTTGCTCACCAGACATATTCCACAATTCTGTTCATCTCCCATATGACAGACCATACACAAGTCTAAGCATAGCATGCATAGCAGGATAAGGCACATCATAGCTCAAGCAACTACCAGGTTTGCTAGGTTGCAAGGTTTGGCTATTTACTGTGACAAGGTTAAGTCATGCAAAGGAAGTCGGTCCAACTATCGTGGCAAAAGCAGTTGAAGCATTTGATTCTAATGCAATAAATAGGTGCAGGAGCAAGAACATGGGATTTATCGGGATGATCAAAAGGGTTGCTTGCCTTGTTGCTTAGAGGAGGAACGATATCCGTCAGACGGATATTCGGTGGAATCCGGGGGTGCGGAGCCTACCGAAATGAATGGCAACATTCAATAACAATCATATGCACTCAAAATGATGCATGAGCATGGCATGAGAATGCAAGGTGATAAGTTATTATTTCCAACATGTATTAGGTTTAGAGTTGATTTGAATCACATTCAAATAGCAATTCAAACGGGGTATTCTCGGATACCGTTTTAATTGATTCGACGTGATGCTCAGATCAACTTGATGTTAGCCTGCATGAAATGTCATGTTATGGTACTGATTTATAAGTAGGACAGTGTGTGATCATTGTATTCATAATGAAATTTGAATAATTTTCCAAATTCCATTTAAAAAGTAATTATAAGAATTGAATTATTCCTTATTCCACAATTTAGGGTTCTGTAACTTTTTCAAACATAGTTGAAAATAGCATAATCAGAATCTTTGAATTTTTCTGATACTTTTTCATATATAAATTATTTTCATTGGAGTTACACATTAATTTCTATGATTTTTACAATTTTTAGCAATTTCCTGAATTTGTTTTATACTGGAAATTCTATTTATTGCCTCAGGCTGACGTCAGCAGGTCAGCCGACCTGTTCAGGTCAAACCTGACATGGGGGCCCCACTGGTCAGCCTCTCTGGGACTAATCCCGCGCTCACCAGCCCTAACTGAGGTTTGACTTGGCCTTGGGCCCACTTGTCAGCGAGTGATTAGGTCCCTAAGCTGCTGGGTTAGCTTGCCACGTCGACCCCCACCGGCGGGTGGTTGCCGGCGACCAGGCCTGCGGCGGAGGGCTCGCCGGAGGCGACCTAGACGACGCTGCACATCACCATAACGCACGCGGTTTGCAGCTACAGCATGCTCGCGAAGTGGCCGATCTGGCAGGACCATCTAGGGAGGCTAGGGTCGCCGGAAGAGGCGTCGGCTACGAGCCGGAGCGGCGGTCGAAGCTCGGCCTTCTATACGGGGCGGTTCTAGGGCTCGGAGAGGGCAGCTGGAGGGCTCGACACGCTCCTAGAGGCTCCAGGAGCTCGAATCCTAGCTCGGGAGCATGGATCGGTCATCACAGCGACGGCAGCGACATGGCCGGCGGCGAGAAGCTCTCGGCCTTGGTGGGGAACTAGGATACGATGCACGGGAGAGCGTGGGGCGAGAGGGGAAACAACGACGAGCTCACGGCGGTTCCGATGGCGCTGAAGAGGGGCTCGGGGATGCACCGGAGGAAGTGAATCGACGGGAGAGGTCCGGCGGCCGGAGGTGGAAGACGACGGCGTTGCGGGCGTTGCAGGGCTCGAGGAAACTTCGGCTTCTGTAGAGATGACCAGGGCGACGAGGCTGAGCTAATGGCGTGCTCTGGGAGGGAATCCTATGGCCAGGGGCACGGGCAGCTCGAGGTCGAGCTCGGCTCTAATGGCGGCAGCAAGGAGGAGGAGGAGATCCGGGAGGAGGAGGAGAACCGAGGCGGGGAATGGATAGGGGAGGCTCTGGGGAGCTTATCCCCGTCGTCGCCAGCGCGAGGCGGCGGCCAGGCAGGCACGCAGGTGCGTGGCCGCGCTGGAGGTGGCGGCGGCCACCTCCTGCTGCCTACTGGCGCGAGGGAGGGGACGAGCGAGGGAGATGGGCCGTGCCAGGCTAGGCGTCAGGTTAAGTTTTTCCATTTTTTCTGTTTTTATTTTTTTTGTTTTGCTAATTATTGTTTTGCTAATTAATTCAGCTCCAAAACAAAAGTAAAAACTATTTTAGACCTCCTGAAATAATTGTTATAACATGCCCAACCATTTCCAAAGTTTTCAACATTTTTGGAAATTTATAGATTCTGATTTCAAATTTAAAACTTGAAACCAGTAGCCTTTTGCATTTATTTAAAATGCTTAAAGTGTCAAGAAAATAGTTTTCTCCAATGCTCATTTACTTTCATGATTTAGCAGAAAGTTTGAACATTTCTTGAGGCCATTTTGGGTTCATTGATTTTGAACTAGTTTGAGATTTCCTTTAATTGAAATGGTGGCTAGGGTTTTGAGTTTTTTTTCCTTGCCACTTTGTTGCTTTTGTTGAAACTTCTTAGATGCAAATGCAAAGAAGACATGAGCACAATGCTATCTTGCTTAAGGGTTAGGGATGTGACAATACATCCATTTTGCATCATGTTTTCATGTTTATATTTATCGCTTCTTTGGCTGTTATTTCACTTCACGGTACAATTCTTATGCCTTTTCTCTCTTATTTTGCAAGGTTTACATGAAGAGGGAGAATGCCGGCAACTAGAATTCCGGCCTGAAAGTGGAGCAAAGTTGAGATACCTATTATGCGCAACTCCAAACTCCGTAAAAATCAACGAGGATTTTTTTCCCGATTTATCAAAAATACTGGGCCGAAGAAGCGCCAGAGGGGCGCCAGGGGGTAGCCACAATCCTCCACGGCGCGGCCACCCCCCTAGGCCGCGCCATGGGGGCTTGTGGGCACCCTGCTAGCCCACTTGCCCCCCTCTTTTGCTATATGAAGGGTTTCATCCAGGAAAAAAAATCAGGGAGGAGCTTTTTCGTGGATTCGCCGCCGCCACAAGGGGGAACTTGAGCAGAACCAATCTAGAGCTCCGGCAGGACGATCCTGCCAGGGAAACTTCCCTCCCGGAGGGGGAAATCGTTGCCATCGTCATCACCAACACTCCTCTCGTCGGAGAGGACTCGTCACCATCAACATCTTCATCAGCACCATCTCATCTCCAAACCCTAGTTCATCTCTTGTAACCAATCTCCGTCTCCCGACTCCGATTGGTACTTGTAAGGTTGCTAGTAGTGTTGATTACTCCTTGTAGTTGATCCTAGTTGGATTACTTGGTCGAAGAATTTATGTTCAAATCCTTCATGCTACTCATTACCTCTTTGGTCATGAATATGATTATGCTTTGTGAGTAGTTACTTTTGTTCCTAAGGACATGGGATAAGTCATGCTAATAGTAGTCATGTGAATTTGGTATTCGTTTGGTAATTTGATATGTTGTATGTTGTTTTTCCTCTAGTGGTGTTATGTGAACGTCTACTACATAACACTTCATCATTATTTGGGCCTAGAGGAAGGCATTGGGAAGTAGTAAGTAGATGATGGGTTGCTAGAGTGACAGAAGCTTAAACCCTAGTTTATGCGTTCTTTCGTAAGGGGCTGATTTGGATCCACTAGTTTAATGCTATGGTTAGACTTTGTCTTAATTCCTCTTTCGTAGTTGCAGATGCTTGCGAGAGGGGTTAATCATAAGTGGTATGCTTGTCCAAGTAAGGGTAGTACCCAAGCGCCGGTCCACCCACATATCAAACTATCAAAGTAACGAACGCGAATCATATGAACATGACGAAACTAGCATGACAGAAATTCCCGTGTGTCCTCGGGAGCGTTTTTCCTCCTATAAGACTTTGTCCGGGCTTCTCCCTTGGTACAAAAGGGTTTGGGCCACTTTGCTGCACCGTTGCTACTTTTCTTACTTGTTGCTTGCTACGAATCATCTCACCACACAATCACTTGTTACCGACAATTTCAGTGCTTGCGGATATTTCCTTGCTTGAAACCACTTGTGAGATCCTTCTGCTCCTCGTTGGGTTCGACACTCTTACTTATCGAAAGGACTACGATTGATCCCCTATACTTGTGGGTCATCACTACCCAAGATAAAAATAGCAGCTGATGAACAATAACACAACATGATGCAACAAACACATGATGCATGATAATAGAATGAACATGCATCTCTATTCTAGTCACTTGCATATGCATGAGAAGAAAAGACAAACTTCTGGACATAACTTCTCTCTAAGCTATCTTGACATGCATGAAGATGAGATGAACAGGTGCATCATGCGAAAACGATGCAAAAAACATATAAAGAACGTTGAGTACGGAGCTACGGATCATGGACCCACACAAGAAGGTTCCAAATATGGCAAGTTACACTCTGGGGCATTACAAACTCTCCCACACTACAAAAAGATCTCGTCCCGAGATCTAGGACTGAAAGAACTCTGGGAATTCGGAACGGAGGTGATCCTCGCATTCCCATGTGGCCTCTTTGTCGGAATGGTGTGACCACTGCACCTTGAGAAACTTGATAAACTTGTTGGGGGTCTTGCGCTCAGTCGCCTCGAGAACCGCAACTGGATGCTCTCGATAGGATAGGTCGGGTTGAAGGTCGATGTCTTGAAGATCAACTGTGCGCTCGGGAGTCTTGAAGCATATCCGGAGCTGAGAGACATGGAACACGTCATGCACATTTGCCAAGTTGGAAGGGTGCTCAAGTTGATACGCAAGGCCGCCTCTCTTGCCAACAACTCTGAAAGGACCAACGAAACGAGGAGCAAGCTTGCCTTTGATGCCAAAACGCAGTGTGCCCTTCATAGGAGACACTTTGAGATAGGCGAAGTCATCGAGTTCATAAGACATGTCATGATGCTTGCTATCATAGTAGCTCTTCTGACGGGACTGCGCTGCTCTGAGATTATCCTGAATGACTTGACACATCTCTTCAGCTTCTTCTATCAAGTCATTCCCAAGAATCTGACGCTCGCCGATCTCGGACCAGTTGAGCAGGGTACGACACTTCCTGCCATAGAGAATCTCAAACGGAGCTTTGCCTGAACTAGCTTGATAACTGTGGTTATACGAGAACTCAGCAAAAGGTAGGCTGTCTTCCCACTTCATGCCAGAAGAAATGACACAGGCTCTCAACATATCCTCAAGGACCTGATTGACTCTCTCCACTTGCCCACTAGTCTGAGGATGAAAAGTTGTGCTGAATCATATCTTCGTACCCATCGCAGACAGAAAAGAGTCCCAGAACTTGGAAGTGAAGATACTTCCGCGATCCGAAGAAATCAACATAGGCACGCCGTGAAAAGACACTATCCTCGAAGTGTACACCTTTGCAAGCTGAGCTGCCGAGATGGATTCCTTGACTGGAAGGAAATAAGCCACTTTACTCAACATGTCGATGATGACGAAGATGGCATCGTTACCCTTCTTGAACGTCGGAAACCCGGTGACGAAATCCATCTCAATATGGTCGAACTTCCACTCGGAAATGGGCAATGGATGCAAAAGACCTGCTGGACGTTGATGCTCTGCTTTCACACTTCGACATACATCACATTCATTTACGAATTGAGCAATATCATGCTTCATGTGAGTCCACCAGAAGGTCTGTTTCAAGTCCAGATACATCTTGGAGCTTCCTGGATGTATTGAGAGCACAGAGTTATGTGCTTCTTCCAAGATAAACTTTCTGAGATCACCTTTCGGAACGACAAGACGATCCTCAAAGAATAATGTGTCTCTCGCATCAACACTAAAGCACTTATATTTGGGAACTACCTTTGCCAAGCCAATCTTAACTTTCTTCACCATTGCATCAAGAAATTGTGCTGCTCGGACCTGATCTTCCAAGGTAGGAGAGATATGAAGATTTGCAAGAAATCCCTGAGGTACTAGCTGATGGTTGAGCTTTCTGAAAGATTCACAAAGGTTAGGCTGGAGAGGCTTCAGAATGACACTGATGCAGTAAGCCTTCCTGCTCAAAGCATCTGCCACGACATAAGCTTTGCCTGGAGTGTACTCAACGCTCGGATTAAAATCTTGGAGCATTTCCACCCAACGAGTGTGCCAGAGATTCAGGTTAGGCTGGGTGAAGATGTACTTGAGACTCTTGTGATCGGTGGACACTTCAACCTTTCGTTCCAACAAGAGGTGCCTCCAAGTCATTAGAGCATGTACCACTGCCGCCAACTCAAGATCAGGCTCATGATAACTCTTCTCACTTGGCTTCAACTGCCTCGAGGTATAAGCTACCACTTTCTTATCTTTCATCACGACTGCACCAAGACCTTGAAGAGAGGCATGGCATAACACTTGGTAAAGTTTGGAGTCATCAGGAGGAACCAAGACTGGAGTAGAGGTGAGCTTCTCTTTGAGTGTGTCAAAGGCCAACTGACACTCTAGAGACTAGACATACTTCACACCCTTCTGAAGAAAACTTGAGAGAGGCTTAGCAATCTTGGAGAAGTTCTCAATGAATCTTTTGCAATAGCTTGCAAGCCCGAGAAAGCTTCGAAGCTGTTTCACATTTTGCGGATGCTCCCACTCAACAATGGCCTGCACCTTCGACGGATCAACTGTGATGCCCTCGGCACAGATGATGTGCCCAAGATAGACAACTTCTTTCAACAAGAACTCACATTTGGAAAACTTGGCATAGAACTTATGCTCTCTCAGCTTATCAAGCACCAGCATGAGATGTTCTTCATGCTCTTCCTCAGTTTCCGAAAAGACCAGAATATAATCAAGATACAGCAGGACGAATTCATTCTTAAACGGAGAGAATATGTAGTTCATCATTCGACAAAATGTCGGTGGAGCATTTGCTAAACCAAAAGACATGACCGTATACTCATACGAGCCAAAACTTGTCCTGAAAGCAGTCTTTGGAATATCCTCTTGGCGAATGCGAATTTGATGATAGCCCATCCCGAGATAGAGCTTGGAGAAGACCTTAGCCCCTTTCAATTGCTCGAACAACTCATTAATGTTCGGAACTGGATACTTGTTTCTGATTGCCTTTTGTTCAATGGACGGTAATCGACACAAAATCGGTCCGTGCCATCCTTCTTCTTGACAAACAACACTCCACAGCCCCATGGAGAAGAGCTTGGTCTGATCAGACCCACACGCTCCTGCTCATCGAGTTGCCTCTTAAGTTACTTCAGCTCTTCTGGACCCAGTTTGTACGGCCGTTTGCACACAGGCTCAGTACCCGGTTCAAGCTCAATAACGAATTCAACTTCTTGGTGCGGAGGCATTCCTGGCAGTTTTTCTAGAAACACATCTTCATATTCGCATACCACTCGGACTTGCGAAATTGGATTAATATCACCCTTCTCATTTAAGGAAAATAGACGGATTGTGTCATCGTGCGCCGCGAAGATAATCACGTCCTCCGAAGAGTGAGTTAGCTTCACTTCTTTAGCTTCACAATCAATCGATGCCTTGTTCATGGCCAACCAGTCCATACCAAGGATCAAATCAATGAAAGAATTGCCCAAGACAATAGGAGACGCCAGAAAAGCACATTTACACATCTTCACAGTGACATCCGGAACCAAACAATTGGAATTCATCAATCTCCCAGGAGAAACTACTGAGACCGGCTTAAGAAAATCTTCACAAACAAAATCATGCTTTGCAAAGAATGGGTGGGACATGAAGCAATGCGATGCACCAGAATGGAATAACAGTTTAGCAGGAATATCATTAACGAGGAGGTTACCCATAATCACATCTGACGAGTTTTCTGCTTCAGCCGCATTCACCATATTGACTCGAGCAGACCTAGGGTTGAACTTCATAATAGCATTGCTTGGAGGTTTGCCTGGAGGAGGAGGCGGAAGACGCAGCTGAGAAGTGCACTTGTTGGCATAGTGAATCTTGTGCCCACACTTGTGACAAGTAACATTTGCCGGTTGACGGTACTGTGTCTGAGGAGGCCCTTGCTTCTGCTACTGAAACCTCTGCTGGAAAGCTGGGTTGGGTGGGTGGGAAGAACCAGGACCACCTGATTGCTTGAACTGCTGTGTGTGCCGAGGAGGAGGAGACACCCAATATTTTTGTTGCTTCTGAACCACCTGAGTTGAGGAAGATGAGTTGGAATCTCTGAAGCGCTTCTTTGAATTCTCCACCCTGAGCAAAGCTGCCTCAGCCGTGAGAGCCAAGTTGTAGAACTTATCAAACTCCTCAAGATCGTGCAAAGCGAGGGCTAGCTGCAAATCCTCTTTCAAACCACCTATGAACTGATAGATCTTGCTCTTCTGATCAGGAATGTCCTGCAAGGCATATCGGGCTAGCTTGTGGAACTCGACGTTGTACTTGTACACGGAGTTACCACCTTGCTTCAAGCGCCTGAACTTCTCACGCATCTCCTACACAAAGCTAGACGGAATGTAGTGGGACCTGAAGTCTCTGCAGAACTCATCCCAAGTGATCACTCTGACACCCCTGGAATCCTTCAACTGCTGCCACCAGATCGATGCCTGCCCCTTCAGCTGGAATGTTGCAAACTTGACGAAATCCTCTGGACGAACATTTGTACACTCAAAGTGCTTGTTCATGTCGTGAATCTAATCTCCAGCGTCAAATGATTGGTCACACGACGTGAAGGTCTTCGGCTGATTTGACAGGAACTGACTCAGAATAGCAAACTAATTGCCACCATGGTGGAAGTTGCCTTGCTGCTGATTAGTCCTCTCTCGCAACAACTATATCAACATCTAAGTGTTTGCATTTGTAGAAGCCATCACTGCTTGCCAAGCCTTTGCAGGAGGAGGCGGCGGAGGAGGATTTTCTGGTGGAGGGGGTGGTGGCGGCATCTCGCACGGGCTTGAATTTACAGTAGCCATCCTGTGCAAGGTAGTGCACACGACTTACGAAGTATCCCCGAGTCGTAGCAAGCTACAAGGACTATTTAAGACACAACGAGAACCGTTGTAAGATGACGTGAACAAACATACCCACAGAATGTCGAATCCCAACCTCACAACATGCATCTGTAGGAAGATTGTCCTATAAGGCACTACTTGATATACCACCTATGAATTCCCGAAATATCTGGTCATGCAATCTGGTACACGGATACAAGGAGTAATATTCATACAACTCCTATACTAACCCGTCCAATGTATCATATCCGTCAACACATAACCAGAATCTCGGACCTTCATCTAACACAGACCCTCATAATTACAACGATACAAAGTATGGCAATACTCCCGAACAATCTGCACTAGTACTGGGGACATCGGGGTTATATCGCCACTACTAGTATTGAAGCAATTACGAACATACTTCGTTCTAAGATACTCAGAAATCTGAATGATGGCAATTACGAACTCCCCGGAAGAAATCAAGGCAGGCAGGAGGCACCAAGACAGAACTCTGTCATATCGATATCATATAGATTTCAAAATACCCATGTGATCCTAAAAAAAATTTGAGCGAGAAGAGGAGTAGAATTAAGATTTCCTAAGTCGACAACCTCACCAAAGCATGGAAGAGCAGAAAAATGAAACCTACTCTCCGATATAACTAAGACTCAAAACATTTTACTAGACTCAACTCGGCCAAGTACGATCACACAAAGGCTCCTATGGTCGTAAGGCTCTGATTACCAACTTGTAACGACTAAGATGCGGTTCTTTCCTATTTAGGGAACGAGGCCCCAAAAAGAAAGAAGCGCATCTATGTGTTTCGCAAGCAAGATAAACATAGCACATACATAATTTAAGAATGACAAATAGGGAATCGTTTGCCATCTCACATAGATAATATCAGAGTTTACATCCACACATTTATTCAGACAAGGTAGTTCCGCGACGGACTACATAACATAAGAAAAAGGCTATGCTATCCCGCATGCTTGCCCACGATCATAACCACGGCCTCACTCTTCTTGATAGTTCACGTACAGGCGGTCATTCTCCTCATCCTACTGCCACGCCAGCTGCGTGCCATCTGGATCACCTGTGTCGGGCGTACCTGTACCTGTTGGGGTATTGAAGTAATATGTGAGCCACAGGGACTCAGCAATCTATGACCTTGGTACCGAAACTAGTGAAGTTATTAGGTGAGGATGGATCAGTGTTTATGTTGTAGCATCCTAAGCATTTATGGTGGCTAACTTACGTAGAACAAGTTATTGATGTGGTGGACTACGCGAGTGGTCGAAGATTAGGTGATCACTAAGTGATCCTGAACACCTACTTACGTCAAACATAACCCCACCATGTTCCCAATCGAAGAGAGGTCTTCAAAGGGGACAGTCACGGTTACGCACACGGTTGGCAGTTTTATTAGAATTAGTTCAAGTTATCTATAACCGGATGTTAACAAATAATCAATGTTGCCACATAACCGCGTGCACGGCTTTCCGAAAGATTAAACCTTGCAGGGGTGCTCCAACTAGTCCATCACAAACGGTCACGGGCCGCAAAGTAATCCTCTATCACGAATCTCGTGATCTCGCAGATTCCTTAGAGGAATACCTCAACTCTGGGGAGAACCAAAGCTTCGCCGGGATTCCTATACGCAAGATATATCGCTAAGGTAAGACAAGACTAGCAGGACCTCCCGTCGTGTCGACGACCCTGATAAGAGCCGCGTATCTCAGTCTCAGGACATGACGGATGAGCACAGCGTAGAGTGGCCTGATAGACATCTCCCGAGTTGCCCAGGGTTGGCCCCGCACACGACTCTAGTTTGGACCAACACTCATGAGGAGCACTGGCCCGGGTTGTTGATTAATTCCTCGGGGTAGCTATTCCCTATGAAAAATTATTATTAGGTGATTAGCAAATTAAAACCAATGTTGGGTCCTCTCGGACAAGTCTTAACACTACATGATTTATCAAGGGGGTCCCCATAACAACCCCGAACATGTTAGGAGCTATCAGTTATGGAATCAAACACCGGTAGCCGGAAAATAAGGCGGCAATAACGGAACAAAACACCCGGCAAAAGACTAGGCCTTCCGTTATTTACCAAGTATATAGGTGCATTAATTAAATAGCAGATATGAACATAATGATATCAAATTCTCATATTAACACATGAGTCATCTCACACCTGCAACTAGCAACGCTAACATTATAAGCAGAGCAAGCCTACTTAACCATTCAATATTTGCAAGGAGGGGAAAGTGTTTGGGTTTCATGGCAATACGAGGAGGCAATTATATTAGTGGTAGGCAGCAAGCGTATGACGAAGGAAATGTGAATCTAAGCATAACAAAGCTAGAGACGGTATCAAGGTCACGGTCATCTTGCCTGTGATGTCTTCAGCTTGGAACTGCTCTTGTTCGTCCTGCACGTACTCTCCCAAATCCACGTACTCGCTCTCCAATCCCGGTGCTACCTGATACGTCCATTTTGCATCATGTTTTCATGTTGATATTTATCGCTTCTTTGGCTGTTATTTCACTTCACGGTACAATTCTTATGCCTTTTCTCTCTTATTTTGCAAGGTTTACATGAAGAGGGAGAATGCCGGCAACTGGAATTCTGGCCTGAAAGTGGAGCAAAGTTGAGATACGTATTATACGCAACTCCAAACGCCGTAAAAATCAACGAGGATTTTTCCCAACTTATCAAAAATATTGGGCCGAAGAAGCGCCTGAGGGGCGCGAGGGGGTGGCCACAAGCCTGCACGAAACAGCCACCCCCAGGCCACGCCATGGGGGCTTGTGGGTACCCTGCTGGCCCACTTGCCCCTTCTTTTTCTATATGAAGGGTTTCGTCCAGGAAAAAAAATCAGGGAGGAGATTTTTTGTGGATTCGCCACCGCCACAAGGCCGAACTTGAGCAGAACCAATCTAGAGCTGGGGAAACTTCCCTCCCGGAGGGGGAAATCGTCGCCATCGTCATCACCCGCACTCCTCTCGTCGGAGAGGACCCGTCACCATCAACATTTCCATCAGCACCATCTCATCTGTGGTAACCACTCTCCGTCTCCGGACTCCGATTGGTACTTGTAAGGTTGCTAGTAGTGTTGATTACTCCTTGTAGTTGATGCTAGTTGGATTACTTGGTGGAAGAGTTTATGTTCAGATCCTTGATGCTACTCATTACCTCTCTGGTCATAAATATGATTATGCTTTGTGAGTAGTTACTTTTGTTCCTGAAGACATGGGATAAGTCATGCTAATAGTAGTCATGTGAATTTGGTATTCATTCGGTAATTTGATATGTTGTATGTTGTTTTTCCTCTAGTGGTGTTATGTGAACATCGACTACATAACACTTCACCATTATTTGGGCCTATAGGAAGGCATTGGGAAGTAGTAAGTAGATGATGGGTTGCTAGAGTGACAGAAGCCTAAACCCTAGTTTATGCGTTGCTTCGTAAGGGGCTGATTTGGATCCACTAGTTTAATGCTATGGTTAGACTTTGTCTTAATTCTTGTTTCGTAGTTGTGGATGCTTGCGAGAGGGGTTAATCATAAGTGGGATAATTTTCCAAGTAAGGGCAGTACCCAAGCGCCGGTCCACCCACATATCAAACTATCAAAATAACGAACACGAATCATATGAACATGATGAAACTAGCATGACAGAAATTCCCGTGTGTCCTGATTGCAATCTCTGGCGATGGCTAGAAGAATGCTGATGACAACAAACCTTCTCCGGCAATGGCGCCAGAAGAATGCTGCTAGCACTCCCCGGCAACGAAACTAGAAGAATGTAGTTGATGGCCCACCAGTGTGTGGGTTCGCAGCAGTTTTCGAGGGTAGAGTATTCGACCCAAATTTGTTAGTTTACCAGACAGGAGGTGAGAGAATACTCTCGAGTATTAGCAGCTGAATTTGTCAGATTCAACCACATCTGAAAGATTAGTATCTGCAACCAAAGTAGTATGATAACAACGGTGTCAGAAACGTTCTGTTGTCGAGAGACTATTCCTAACGATTGTATCAATGGCGCCAAGTTGCCCGTCGACGGAAATTGTCAGTTCCTGTCAACGTCCAGCGAATCAAAATTGTAGCAGGTAGCAACAGTGTAACGAGCAATAGCAACGGCAAGGAAAAGCAGTAGTGACAGCAGTAGCAAGTAGCAACAGTAGCAAGCGACAGTAATACCAACAGTAGTAGTACCAGCAGCAGAGCAAAACAAGTAACACCAGTAGCAACAGTAGTAGCAGCAGCAGCAGAGCAAGACAAGTAACAGCAGTAGGACAAACTCGTAGGCAATGGGTCGGTGATTTGTTTGGATGATATTCATCATGCAACAACTATAACATGGAGAGATATGTGGCTAGCTCCCGTTCGTCAATGTAATGTAGGCATGCATTCCGTATGTCGTCATACGTGCTTAGGGAAAAGAACTTGCATGACATCTATTGTCCATCCCTCCCATGGCAGCGGGGTCCAAAAGGAAACTACGGGATATTAAGGTTCTCCTTTTAATAAAGAACCGGACCAACGCATTAGCACTTCGTGAACACATGAACTCCTCAAACTATGGTCATCGCCGGGAGTGGTTCCGGTTATTGTCACTCCGGGGTTGCCGGATCATAACACATAGTAGGTAACTACAACTTGCAAGATCGGATCTAAAACACACATATATTGGTGACAACATAATAATTTCAGATCTGAAATCATGGCACTCGGGCCCTAGTGACAAGCATTAAGCATGGCAAAGTAGTAGCAACATCAATCTCAGAACATAGTGGATACTAGGGATCAATCCCCATCAGAACTAACTCAATTACATGATAGATCCCATCCTACTCATCACAGCCTAGCGAGCCTACGAATAGATTACTCACGAACGACGAAGAGCTTCATGGAATTGGAGAGGGAAGAAGGTTAATGATGATGATGGCGACGATTTCCCCTCTCCGGAGCCCAAGACAGACTCCACATCTGCCCTCCAGATGAAGAACAGGTGCTGGCGGCGCCTCCGTATCGCAAACGCGACAATAAACTTCTCTTTTTATTTTTTCTGGGATGAAAGGGATCTTATAGACCTGAGATTAGGGCGACAGAGCCGTGTGGGGGCCACAAGCCTGCCGACTGCCACCAGGGGGCCTGGGCTTGTGGCCCACTGGCCCACCCCCTGAGGTGGAACTTGGCGCACATATTTTTCTTATTTTCCAAAACCGCTCCCTGTAAATTTTCAGGACGTTTGGAGAACTTTGATTTCTGCACAAAAATAACACCAAGGCAATTCTGCTGAAAACAGCGTCAGTCCAGGTTAGTTCCATTCAAATTATGCAAATTACAGTCCAAAACAAGGGCAAAAGAGTTTGGAGAAATAGATACGATGGAGACGTATCAACTCCCCCAAGCTTAAAACCTTCCTTGTCCTCAAGCAACTCAGTTGACAAACTGAGAGAGAAAGAAAAACTTTGACAAACTCTGTTTGATCTTGTTGTTGCAACTATGTCTAACTCATAACCAGCATTTCAGCAAGATCACAAGTTAACCACATAAGCAAATAACACAAAGGTCTCACGGTAAACTAATATGAATGGCATAAACAGCTAACGAGCAAATAATAATGAGTTTCAAATACCAACACTTCAATCAAAACAAGCATGAAGCAATATGAATAGGTGGTATCTCGGTAGCTCTTTCTGAGACCGCAAAACATAAATGCAGAGCACTTTCAAAGATCAAGGGCTGACTAAACATTGTAATTCATAGCAACGAAGATCCAGTCATAGTCATACTCAATATCAATCAAAATCAAAGCATAAAAATGATAGAGGTGCTCTCTAATTGGTGCTTATATAAGAGGAGGATGACTCAACAGGAAAATAAATAGATAGGCCATTCGTAGAGGGAAGCATTGATTTGCAGAGGTGCCAGAGCTTAAGCTTTGAAAACAGAGATAACAATTTTGGGTGGCATGCTTTCATTGTCAACGCAATGACCAAGAGTTCTCAATATCTTCCATGCTACTCATGCTATAGGCGGTTCCCAAGTAGAAAAGTAAAGTTTTAACTCCCCCACCACCAATCAATCACACTCCACGGATAGCAGAATCCTCAGGTACCGTCCATACTAACATCGATCCAGGGGGAGTCTTGTTTTACAGTTATGTTTTCGATTTAAGCGTGGAACTGGGCATTCCAATTACCGGCCCCTTTCTCGTGAATGACTGTGAATAAACACAAGTCGAGGATAACACTCCTAGCATGGAAGATACCAATAGCCCTCTGTCACCACATGAGCGGTTCGGGCATGCAAAACAGATTATTTCTTGAAGGTTTAGAGAATGGCACATGCAAATTTACTTGGAACGGCAGGTAGATACCGCAAATAGGTAGGTATGGTGGACTCTCATGGAAAACCTTTTGGGTTTATGGAAGTGGATGCACAAGCAGTATTCCGCTTGGTACAAATGAAGGCTATCAAAAGACTGGGAAGCGACCACCTAGAGAGCGACAACAGGCATCAAGATGCAATGAGTTTGACTAACATTAAATGCAAGCATGCACAAGATATAAATCACCATGAACACGAACATCAAAGAGGCTATGTTGATTTTGTTTCAACTACATGCATGAACATGCGCCAAGTCAAGCCACTTGAAACATTCAAAGGAGAATACCATCCTATCATACTACATCATAGTCATCTCAAAATCTATGTTGGCATCCAAGACAAACCATTATAAGCTCTCAGCTAAATAAGCATAGCATCAGAAACTATGATCTCTAAGTTCTCATTGCAAACATGGTTCTCTCACAACAAAGCTAAATCTTGGTCGACAAGCTAGTCATATTTACAAAAACAAAATAGATAGAGTTCATACCAGCTTTTCATCATATATCATCATTGTTACCTTTCATTTGCACGATCGAACAATGTGAACAATAATAAGCGCATTGGACTAAGTTGAATCTGTAGGCAAACACAAAGGAGAAGACAAAGTAATATGGCTCTTTGAAAGCTAAACAGGTAAGCATGTAAGAACCACTAAACATTGTAACCAAAATCTTCTACCTTGACACAAAGAAAAAGAAAACTATTTAAACGGGAAAGCTCCCAACAAGCAAAATAAGAAAGCAAAATCTTTTTGGATTTTCTCAAAAGGACACAAAACAAGAAAACAAGAAAACGAAAATAAACTAGCATGGATAATATAGTGGCAAAGTGTAAACACTAGCTAACAAAGTGATAGCATAAGCATGAATGTAAAGTCGGTGAGAACATGTACTCCCCCAAGCTTTGGCTTTTGGCCTAGCTTGGTCTACTCCCAAGTTGGGAAATAACCAGCTTCGGGATACACTGGAGCAGACTGTGGATGCCACTGCTGTGTGAGCTCCTCTGGCTCCCATTGATAAACTGGCGTCTGGTACTCGACTGGCGGCTCGGGCACGGGCGCCTCTGGTTGGGCCAAGCCCTAATATGCGTAGATGTCCGCGGGCATAATAGTGTACCTGCCTGCATGAAGATCAAACAAAGGAGGAGCAGGGAAAGTAATAGTCTCGAGTACCCTGACTAAACACCAGGTTATAAATCATCCGTCTACTAGCATCTCTATCCAGAAAATCATGGCGAACCATGTTGTCATAATCCAGATATCTCTCAGGGAGAAGCATCTCTCCTTCCTCTCCTAGTATAATCGGTATCTCAAAGTGTCTTGCAATACGGGTAGCATAGATACCTCCATAGACTACACCTTTAGAACGGTTCAGGTTCAACCGTTGAGCTACTATAGCGCCCAAGCTATAAGTCTTATCGTTATAAACGCCTTCGCGCAAAACCGCAAGGTGTGGAGAACTAAGTGATGCAACCTACCCACGGCCAATCAAACATTTTCCCACAAATAGTGAGAAGTACCGAAGCACAGGAAAATGTATGCTAGCAATTCTAGCGCGAGACACTCCTCTCTCCTCTCCAACAGCAATAGAACCCATGAAATCCTCCAAGTCCCATGGACGAGGGTCACGGATATCCCCAACATAAGGTAATTTGCATATATAGCAAAAGTCCTGCAGTGTCATGCACTGGGGGACATCGTAAATCATGAACTCAACCATGGGAAGATTCTTCCTCAGATAAAAGTTGAAGCTTTGAACGAAAATATTGGTGAGGAGGAGGTATTGTGAGCACTTATCTTGAACGAACGCAGTAAGACCTGCGTTCTCCACCAAGTAATAAAAGTCTTCATAAAGTCCGGCGGCGCGCAAAAATTCATCACTTGGCCACTCGCACGCTCGAACTTCTGTGACTCGAGGGACTACGTACTTGGGGTGGTTCTTCTCATCCTCGTTGGGGTTACGGATTGAAGAGCCTCTCAAGAACCTCCTCATCTTTCCTTTTTCTAGATCTGAAAAATTCTGAAATTTTTAGAGACTTCGAAAGAAAAGTGAATAAGGATTAACCCAACTTGTAGCAACTACTCCTACTAGTGCCTAGAGATTGTATCACGCGCTAGAACTACTTGGGAACATCTAAAATCAACATTTCTAGCTCAAGAACAGGGTCACCAAGGTAGCAAGAATACGCGACGGATAAAGCACTAGAGCAAAAACTAATTGGACCAATGGAGGAGTCACTTACCAAGGAGTAATTTCCCCAAAACGGTTCGGGGAATGGTGCTTTGAGCAAGGAGATCAAAAATCACAGCCAATTGAGCAAGAACACGGGTTTGAGCTGCGAAACAATTTTTTCTGGAGGTGGAAGAAGAGGCTGAGAGCTGGAATGAGTGGAGGGGCCTGTGGGCCCCACAAGCTTCCACCCCGCCACCAGGGGGTAGGTGGCGGTGGCAGGGCTTGTGGCCCACTAGTCAGGCCCCCAGACCAGCTCTCAGGCCCAGAAATTTTCAAAAATTCCAGAAAAAATCATACTAAATTTTCAGGACCATCGGAGAGCTTTTAATTTCGAGGTATTTTTTCCGGGACATTAAAACAAAAAACAGGAAAAACTATACTAATTCTATCATTTTTCTTCTAAGCAACAGAAAAGGAAAGCTCAAAATAGAGGTATGTGACTCTTTGATTCATTCGTTTCATGGTCATCGAAAGAAATCCGTCAATGGGGTTGATCAAGTCCTTATGGCAAAACCTTCTCGAATCGCAAGAGAGGACGGAGAATTTTCGAATAGCCACTAAGTCACCTCAATGGGGATATGAATTTCCCCAACAAGCAAATCATACTTCATCTTGACATGAGGAATAGGGCATTCAAAGCTCCCAATAAGAATCGATGAAGTCTTTTCGATAGCATTGATGTAATGTACTTGATATAGTTTCTTTGGAAAGTGCACTGTGTGCTCATTACCGTTGACCTGGAAAGTAACATTGCCTTTGTTGCAATCTATAACAGCCCCTGCAGTGTTTAAAAAGGGTCTTTCGAGGATGATAGCCATGGCATCGTCCTCGGGAATATCCAAGATAACAAAGTCTGTTAAGATAGTGGTATTAGCAACCACAACAGGCACATCCTCGCAAACGCCGATAGGGAAAGCAGTTGATTTGTCGGCTATTTGCATAGAAATTTTAGTGGGTGTCAACTTATCCAACTCAAGTCTACGATAAAGAGAGAATGGCATAACACTCATACTGGCTCCAAGGTCACATAAGGCAGTTCTTACGTAGTTTCCTTTAATGGAGCAAGGTATAGTGGGCACTCCGGGATCACCAAGTTTCTTAGGAGTTCCACCTTTGAAAGTGTAGTTGGCAAGCTTGGTGGAGATCTCAAGATCTGGTATCTTCCGTTTATTAGTCACGATATCTTTCATGTACTTGGCATACGGAGACATCCTGAGCATATCAGTTAACCATATCTGCAGAAAGACGGGTCTTATCATCTCAACGAAGCGCTCAAAATCCTCATCATCCTTTTTCTTGGATGGCTTAGGAGGAAAGGGCATAGGTCTCTGAACCCATGGCTCCCTCTCTTTACCATGCTTCCTAGCAGTGAAGTCATTCTTGTCGTATCTCTTAGGTTGAGGATTATCAGGATTAACCGTAGGTTCAATCTCCACATCCTCATCATTGCTAGGTTGAGCATTATTATGAACATCACTGTCCATATTGTCACCAGGTTCATGTTCATCACCAAATTGTGTTTCTGCATCAGACGCAGAGATATCATTAGGTTCTTCAGGTGTGACAGTATTTGGTGAACTGGCGTGCAGGTTTCTATCATCCTTCTTCTTCTCCTTAGGATGACTAGGTGTATCAGCATTGATTCCTTGAGAATCTTGATCAATTCTCTTAGAATGACCTTTAGGATACAAAGGTTCCTGAGTCATTTTGCCTCCTCTAGTAATGACTCTCACAGAGTTGTCATTTAATTCATTGAGCAAGTCATTCTAGGCTTTAAGTACTTGTTCTACCTTAGTAGTAATCATAGAGGCATGTTTACTCAGAAGCTTCACATCATTGACATTTGTGTCTACACAAGCACTTAAATGGCTAAGCATACGAGTACTTTGTTCCAAATGTCTGCTAACATAATCATTGAAACTCTGTTATTTGGCAACCAAGTTTTCAAATTCATCAAAGCATAGGCTAGAAGGTTTATCAAAAGGAATATCACTCTCATCAAACCTACGCAGAGAATTCACTTCTACTACCTGTATCGGGTCGAGACCATGGATCTCTTTGATAGTTGGTAGATTTTTGACATCTTCAGATCTAATGCCTTTCTCTTGCATAGATTTATTGGCTTCTTGCATATCTTCGGGACTGGGGAATAGAATACCTCTTTTCTTAGGAGTTGGCTTAGGAGGTGGTTCGGGAATAGTCCAAGCATTATCGTTGATCAAGATATTATTCAGTAGAGTCTTAGCTTGTTCTACAGTTCGTTCCCTAAAAACACAACCGGCACAACTATCTAGGTGGTCTCTAGAGGCATCGGTAAGTCCGTTATAGAGGATATCAAGTATCTCATTCTACTTAAGAGGGTGATCAGGCAAAGCATTCTATAGCTGGACGAGCCTCCCCCAAGCTTGTGAAAAGACTCTCTTCTTGGAGTTGAGCAAAGTTGTATATTTCCTGCAAGGCAGCTTGCTTCTTATGGGCAGGGAAATATTTCTCACAGAAGTAATAGACTATCTCCTGGGGACTGCGCACACATCCAGGAGCAAGAGAGGTGAACCAGGCTTTAGCGTCATCCTTTAGAGAGAAAGGAAACAACTTAAGGATATAGTAGTGCCGGATCTTCTCCTCATTAGTGAAGAGGTTGGCTATTTCGGATAGTTTGGCAAGATGGGCTATGACCGTCTCATACTCATAACCGTGAAAAGGATCAGATTCGACTAGAGAGATTATCTCAGGGTCGACAGAGAATTCATAATCCTTATCGGTGACAAAGATAGGCGAAGTGGCAAACTTCGGGTCATTTTTCATCCTAGCTTCCCGAGATTTTTCCTTCCACTTGAGAAGTAATTTCTCAGCGTCATAGGCATCCTTACACGCAAGAAAATCCTCAGCTATCTCTCCCTCCATAACGTAACCCTTAGGTATATCAGGCAATTCATATCTAGGAGAGCTAGATCTAGCAGGAGCAAAAGCAGGTTCTATCTCAATAGTATCGGCAGTTTCAGAAGCATCACGAGCATTGGCAGTAACTCTAGCAATATGAGCATCAAGGAAGTCTCCTAGTGGAACATCAGGCAAAGGAGTATCTCTAGCAGTATCAAGCATAGCATCATCAGGAAAAATAGCATCTCTAGCATCATCAGGCAAAGCAGTATCAGGCATAGCATCTCTAGCAGTATGAGGCAAAGTAGTATCAGGCATAGTATCAAGCATAGCATCTCTAGCAGTAGCATCATAAGCATCATCAAGCACAGGCGACATACCAAGATTTCTAGCAGGAGGTGAAGTCGCAAGCTTACTCATAACCGAAGGTGAATCAAGTGCAGAGCTAGATGGCAATTCCTTACGTCCCCTCGTAGTTGAGGGCAAGACTTTGGTCTTCGGATCCTTGAGATTCTTCATAGTGATCAGCAGATATAAATCCCAAGTGACTTAGAGAATATAGAAATACCTCCCTGGCAACGGCGTGTCACATCCCTGACACCTTAATCAAGTTAGCTTTGTGCTCATGTTTTCTTTGCATTGCATCTAGGAAATTTTCAACAAGAATAAAGTAAGTGGTGAAGGAAAACTCAAAAACCCTAGCCACTTCTCAAATTAAAGGAAATTCGAAACTAGTTAAAATCAATGAACCCAAAATGGCCTCAAGAAAAGTTCAAATTTTCTGATAATTCTTGGAAACAAATAACAAATGCCCCTTTGTGATCCAACGAGCCATGGTAGCTCGCTACTACTCCGGACACATTGATTGACCGGCATGTGTCCTTTTTAGCTCCTGTGTCTGTCCCTTTTGGGGAAATGTCACGCGATGTAATGGAGTCCTTGTAGCTTGCTACGACTCGTCTATATTCGCAGGTAAGGTCCCTCAAAATGTTTTTATAAACTATTTTGGAGCTGAAATAAAAAGCAAATCAAAATAGTTAGCAAATCAGAAAAACAAAACAGAAAGAAAAGACAAAGAAAAGAGGAAACCTTACCTGTCGCGTGAGGAGGCCCAGCCCACCAGGAGCAGGGTCGTCTTCTTCCTCTGCCTTCTGGCACAGGGGAGATCGACCACGGCGGCCTCCTCCACCTCCTGCTTCGCCGTGGCGACCTCTAGTGCCCCCCAGGATATCCACCCCGAGCCCGTCCCTATCCGTTCCCCAGCTCTAGTTTCCCCCTCCTCTCGGGATCTCTCCTCCCTCCTTCTGCCGGCATTGTCAAGAACTCGAGCTCGAGCCGCCGCGCCTCTAGCCACAGGACCTCCCTTCCGAGTAGTCCAGTAGCTTCGCCCCATCGAGCTGGTTCTCTCTATAAAGGCTGAAGTCTCCCCGAGCTCTGCAACGTCCCTAACGCCATCGTCTTCAACCTTCGGTCGCCGGCAAATCGACGGTGAAACGCCGGCTACAGCCCCTCCCCGAGCAGTGTGAGCCTAGCTTCACCTCCACCGTGATCCTCGATCATTTCCACTCTCCTTCCCCTCAGATCCGTGCCCCCTTGCCACTGGACCATCGAACCCATACTCCGGCAGCCGCCCCGGCTCGTCGCCGGCTTACTCCGGCACCTATATCTCTCCGTGAGGCGAGCGCTGGATGAGGTCGAACCTAGGGATCATCCCAGTGCTCTCGGCATCCTTTTCCGAGCACCATAGCACGTTATAGCGTGTCTCCGGCGAGGTTCTGCCGTGGATCCGGTCACCGACGGCCTAGCTCCGGCGGGGAACGACGTGGCCAGACTAACCCAGAAGGTTTAACTCTAATCACTAACTGACAGTGGGCCCAAGGCCAAGTCAAACTCACTTAGGGGCTGGTCAGCGCGGGATTAGCCCCTGAGACGCTGACCAGTGGGTCCCCCTGTCAGGTTTGACCTGAGCAGGTCAGTTGACATGCTGACACCATGATGATGCAGTAATGACGCAATAAAGGGGTTTTCCAGTATAAAAATAATTCCAGAAATGTTTAAAACTTCTAAAATTCATAGAAATTAATCTGGAACCCCAATGCGAATAATTTATATATGAAAAAGTATCAGAAAAGTTCAAGGAATCTGAATATTTCATTTTCAAATATGTTTGAAAATGTTACAGAACCCAAACATGTAGATTAATGAATAAGTTAATTCTTATAAATACTTTGTAGATGGAATTGGGAAAATATTTAAATTTCACCATAAATGACATGATCAAACACTGTCCTAATTACAAACCAGCAACCTTACATATCATCCCATGCATGTTAAAAGCAAGTTGATCTGAGCATCAGGTCGAATCAATTAAAATGGTATCCGAGAATACCTCGTTTGAAGTGATATTTGAATTTGATTCAAATCAACTTCAAACCTACTAAATGTTAGCTATAATAAAATACTACCTTGCATCCTCATGCCATGCTCATGCATCATCTTTATTGCATATGTTTGTTATTGATTGTTGTCATTCCTTTCGGTAGGCTCCGCTCCCCCGGATTCCACCGAATATCCGTTTGACGGATATTGTCCCTCCTCTGAGCAACAAGGCAAGCAACCATTTTGATCATTCCGATAAATCCCATGTTCTTGCTCCTGCACTTATTTATTGCATTAGGATCAAATGCTTCAAATGCTTTTGCCACGTTAGTTGAACCCACTTCCTTTGCATGACCTATCCTTGTCACAGTAAATAGCTGAACCTTGCAACCTAGTATACCTGGTAGTTGCTTGAGCCATGATGTGCCTTATGCTGCTATGCATGCTATGCTTAGAGTTGTGTATGGTCTGTCATCTGGGAGATGAACAGAATTGTGAGAATGTGTTCGGTAAGCAAAGGTTGTGTGTTGAACCTGATTTGGTAAAGGTACCGGTGAAAGGCTGTGTAGGAGTACATGGCGGGTTGTTTCATTGGAACCGTCCTTAGGAACTGAGTTCCGTGTATGTAATCCAAGACGAGATACTACCACATGCTGGGCCCTGAAATATGACCCCGGTCGACTTATTAATCGCTTAGTACTCGGTCCAGGAGTTGCAAGTAGTTTCTGGTGTTTATAGTCATGCTGGAGGCCGTGCATGGTGCTGACCTGAGAGGTGGGCTGTGATGCGGTAGGCAGTGGCATGGTGTACCACGTGGCACCCGGATGGTGGGCTTGGGAACCCTGCGCACATCGTTTGAGGCCGTGGCGGAAACCTCGGCCGGACTACCGTACGGGTTACTCTCAGATAGGCGATGAACCTGGACTAGGTACTAATGTGGTTAACGGTCGTGGCCGACTCCTCGCTAGGCTTCCGCTTGAAGGTTGACGAGGTGCATGACGTGCACATGGCGATAAGTGGCGAGAGCGTCTGTGACGAAGTACACCCCTGCAGGGTTATGATCTATTCGAATAGCCGCGTCCGCGGATATGGACTACTTGGAGACATATGTTGTTCATAGATAACTTAAATGGCTACTCATAAAATTGTCAAGATAAGCGTGGGTGTCGTGGACGGCATTTCTGTATGGAGACGGAATGATTCCATGATGGAGTATTGTTGTGGTGTTAGTGGACTAGAGTGCGAGAAATCAAGTTGTCAAAATTATTTGAAAATGCAAGTTGTCTAGCCACGAGTCAAAATTATTGATACATTGCATGAGTAGATAGTTATCCTAAAGTCTTGTTGAGTACCTCCATACTCATGTTTGCTTAATAAATGTTATAGAGGTTGCTAATGACCCTAATGGAGGGTTCTTCATATACATCGACGACGACGAGTAGCTGGTGTCCCAGCTACGATCTGGCCCTAGGTTGGGTCTGTAGTATAGTCAGGCCATGTGCCTTCTAGTTTCACCTGTCTGTACTCAGACAGTTTTAAACACTTCCGTTGGCTTGTAACTGAATGACTGCTATTATGGGTCGTGAGACCCTTACTGTGTAATATTATGTGTGTGGCTCTTCCGAGCCTCTTAAATAAAGCTTGTATGTTTATGGTTATGTTGTGATGCCATCGATGTATCTATACATATCGGTATGCCATGCGTACGTGTGTCGTACTTGATATGTATGGGGTTTGATTACCTAGCCGTGAACTTCAGTAGCACTTGTTGGAATTATGCCCTAGAGGCAATAATAAATATAGTTATTATTATAATTCCTGTATCAAGATAATCGTTTATTATCCATGCTATAATTGTATTGAATGAAGACTCATTTACATGTGTGGATACATAGACAAAACACCGTCCCTAGCAAGCCTCTAGTTGGCTAGCCAGTTGATCAAAGATAGTCAGTGTCTTCTGATTATGAACAAGGTGTTGTTGCTTGATAACTGGATCACGTCATTAGGAGAATCACGTGATGGACTAGACCCAAACTAATAGACGTAGCATGTTGATCGTGTCATTTTGTTGCTACTGTTTTCTGCGTGTCAAGTATTTATTCCTATGACCATGAGATCATATAACTCACTGACACCAGAGGAATGCTTTGTGTGTATCAAACGTCGCAACGTAACTGGGTGACTATAAATATGCTCTACAGGTATCTGCGAAGGTGTTAGTTGAGTTAGTATGGATCAAGACTGGGATTTGTCACTCCGTGTGACGGAGAGGTATCTCGGGGCCCACTCGGTAATACAACATCACACACAAGCCTTGCAAGCAATGTAACTTAGTGTAAGTTGCGGGATCTTGTATTATGGAACGAGTAAAGAGACTTGCCGGTAAATGAGATTGAAATAGGTATACGGATACTGACGATCGAATCTCGGGCAAGTAACATACCGAAGGACAAAGGGAATGACATACGGGATTATATGAATCCTTGGCACTGAGGTTCAAACGATAAGATCTTTGTAGAATATGTAGGATCCAATATGGGCATCCAGGTCCCGCTATTGGATATTGACCGAGGAGTCTCTCGGGTCATGTCTACATAGTTCTCGAACCCGCAGGGTCTGCACACTTAAGGTTCGACGTTGTTTTATGCGTATTTGAGTTATATGGTTGGTTACCGAATGTTGTTCGGAGTCCCGGATGAGATCACGGACGTCACGAGGGTTTCCGGAATAGTCCGGAAACGAAGATTTATATATAGGATGACCTCATTTGATTACCGGAAGGTTTTCGGAGTTACCGGGAATGTACTGGGAATGACGAATGGGTTCCGGGAGTTCACCGGGGGAGGGCAACCCACCCCGGGGAAGCCCATAGGCCATAAGGGTGGCGCACCAGCCCTTAGTGGGCTGGTGGGACAGCCCAAAAGGGCCCTATGCGCCATAGAGATAAAAATCAAAGAGAAAGAAAAAAAAGGGAGTTGGGAAGGAAGGGAAGGACTCCCACCCACCAAACCAAGTCCAACTCGGTTTGGGGGGCGGAGCCTTCCCCCCTTGGCTCGGCCGACCCCCTTGGGGCTCCTTGAGCCCCAAGGCAAGGTCCCCTCCCTCCCACCTATATATACGGAGGTTTTAGGGCTGATTTGAGATGACTTTCCCACGGCAGCCCGACCACATACCTCCACGGTTTTTCCTCTAGATCGCATTTCTGCGGAGCTCGGGCGGAGCCCTGCTGAGACAAGGTCATCACCAACCTCCGGAGCGCCGTCACGCTGCCGGAGAACTCTTCTACCTCTCTGTCTCTCTTGCTGGATCAAGAAGGCCGAGATCATCGTCGAGTTGTACGTGTGCGGAACGCGGAGGTGCCGTCCGTTCGGTACTAGATCGTGGGACTGATCGCAGGATTGTTCGCGGGGCGGATCAAGGGACGTGAGGACGTTCCACTACATCAACCGCGTTCACTAACGCTTCTGCTGTACGATCTACAAGGGTACGTAGATCACTCATCCCCTCTTGTAGATGGACATCACCATGATAGGTCTTCGTGCGCGTAGGAAATTTTTTGTTTCCCATGCGACGTTCCCCAACAGCACTCCTTACAGCGAAATGCCCCTTTGTGATCCAACGAGCCATGGTAGCTCGCTACTGCTCCGGACACATTGGTTGACCGGCATGTGTCCTTCTTAGCTGCTGTGTCTGTCCCCTTTGGGGAAATGTCACACGATGTAATGGAGTCCTTGTAGCTTGCTACGACTCGTCTACATTCGCTGGTGACCGACACCTGCTTTGTTGGGTCATGTATGCCTGTCCTTGTGCGGTACTGCCACTTTGGTTTATGACTAGACTTGTCGATCCGGGTTCTTTGACATTGGAATGCTAGCGACACAATTGCATACATGAGTCAAAAGGCGCAAACGGTCCCGCCTAAGGTAAGGCTGCAGCCGTGGGTTAACCGTGCGTGAGACCGCAAAGGGATGTGTTGTGTTACAGGCTGGATCCATATGGCTTAGGATCGGGGTCCCGACAGCGTTGGTATCAGAGCCTGACTGACAGTAGGATTACTAAGCCAGACTGGTCAAAGTTGAGTCTAGAATTGCTTTAGTTATATATAAGGGAATTGTTTTTGGAAGGGAACGTAAGACTCTTGTTCTCTTCTCAAGTTATTCTATTCTGGTCATCCTCGTCTTTTCTGCGGGAATTAAGGACTAGGTTACTCATCTTGTTCTAGGCTCGTGTTTCTGATCGGTAGATTATAGGACTACGAGTCAAGAGATATTTGTGTTTCTTTCATTCCTAGGAAAAAGGAAGTAAGTTTGATGATCAGAGAATTGAACTTGATAGTTGAGTGGTTACGCTATTCCATTTTGGGTTGTCTCAAAATTTGTTTTTGAGCATTTACAGCCGTTATGCTGCCCAATTTTGCATTCGGAGCTTTAATGCTTTTTGCATTACTCTCTATTTAGAGATGCCTGGCTGTCCTTCTCGTCAGGTGGTACGTCTGACCAGGTGCATTGATGTGCCGGGTCATACGGCCATGCTGGT
The DNA here is from genome assembly GCF_904849725.1 of Hordeum vulgare subsp. vulgare. Lineage (NCBI taxonomy): Eukaryota > Viridiplantae > Streptophyta > Magnoliopsida > Poales > Poaceae > Hordeum > Hordeum vulgare. Next base: position 146,406,838 of record NC_058522.1, on the reverse strand, counting down.
CAGGGTGATGTCGGTGTGCGGTTACCGCTGGTACCCCGAGTACACAGTGGAGGAACAGTACCGAGACTTCAACCAGAGCCAGTACATTTGCACTGTTAGGGTATTTCCAGACTACCCTGGAGCTGAGGAGCCAATCCATTGGTCCTATGGGTTGGGAGTCACTGTTGACATGGCAGTACAAGATACTGCCTATTCAATACTGACCATTATGAGGGCGAGACATGCATTGCTGCAGAATTCAGAGTTCTGCTATGTTCCAGCCTCTCAGCCTGGTGAAGAGGTATACCTCAGCGGAGTCTATTTTGATTCTTCTATGGAGGATCCACTACTGCAGTCCACTGTTGAGATGCTAGAGAACAGAGACAGGGATGCTCATGCTCTCCGCATGGAGCTTTATGCTACCCGTGCCCGTCTGTGGACGGCTTTGACGCAGCTGGCACCGGTAGTCCAGACAGGGTACGGATATATGGAGATGCTGAACCCTGTTAGGACCCATCTTCCGGCCCACGTTGACTGGCCAGCTATAGGAGGAGTCACCCCTCTTCGGGGACCCCTCTTACCACCAGTCAGGGGACCAAGGCCACATCCGTGTCCTTATGGATCCCAGGGATCTCAGGCTAGAGTGTTTCCTGATCCGTAGGTTGAGCTTCCTGGTCATGGATTTAATCTCTATGAGATGTTCTATGCGGATGCCTGAGCTGTGAGCGGAAGGATAGTATGGTAGTAGTTGTACGTTCACAATCCTGCGTGACTTGTGAAGTATGCCTGTGATGTGAAATGAATTCCGGAGGCCTAGATAAATAATGTATAGGAAGCTTGTAAGCCTCTGATGAGTAGCTTCATAATTTCAGTAGTTTGCCCTTCGAGTAAGGTTGTACTGAACTATGTAAGGGTGTGTATGAACCATGGTGTATATATAGCAGTTGCTTGTTACCATGTTGTTCGGATATTCATTTCCGCATTCCGTGTGTTCAGTACATTCTTAATCCATAGCTAGTATTGATACGATATTGGTCTAAGCTGTGAGTTTGTTTGTCAGGATGGTGTTCACCAGGTTGAACCGTGCCCCTGCTGATGAGCAAGGCGAGGGTAGTCAAGCGTCGCAGGAAGACCTGCCTCACCCGCGCTCTTTGGCGGAAGTTATGCTAGAGGCAGAGAGAAACAAAAGAGATACCAACCGTCTGTTAGAGCGTATTGAGCAGAATACGGCTCGTCAGCCTAGGAATGCTGCAGTGTCCCTCAACGACTTTGTGAAGCTGAATCCTCCAAAGTTCCATCACTCCGTCGATCCCCTCGACGCTGATGACTGGTTGTGCACCATCTCACGCAAGATTCACTCTGCGAATGTTTCTGAGGCCGACAAGGTGACCTTCGCGGTGTATTTCCTGGAAGGACCCGCCAATCTGTGGTGGGAGAACTTTGAAGCTATGCGTCCTGCTGAACCAGCAGCCACATAGGCAGACTTCAGTGCAGCCTTTCGTCTGCACCATATTCCAGAGGGCCTGATGGACAGAAAGAGAGAGGACTTATGTGCCTTCACTCAGGGCAAGTTGACCGTGGATGCCTATAGCCGCGAGTTCGGTAACCTCGCCCGCTATGCAACAGAGGAGGTGTCTACTGACGCCAAGAAGCAAGCAAGATTCCGTAAGGGTCTGAGCCCTAAGCTTCCTCGTGATCTGCGCCTGCACGAGTGTGCAAGCTTTCAAGCCCTGGTCAACAAGGCGATCAGTGCCGAGACTGGTCATACTGACTTTGAAGCCACAAGGAAGCATTCCCATGACTTTGGCTTGTCTTCTGGTTCCGCGTTTCCAAAACGCAGGCTGTAGGTTCCAAACAGTTCTCTGCCGCCAAGATACACTCCGAGGCCATCCTACGTGGCGCCTCAGACAAATCAGACCAACCCTCCAGCAGAAACTTATGGTGGTCCAGCTAGCAATGTTGCACCATGTGCCAACCAAGTGATATGCTACAAGTGTGGAGAACCAGGGCACTATTCCCGTGAGTGTCCTCAAAATGTGGGTGCCAAGCAACCCGGAAAGTCCGTCGGGCAAGGCAAGTCGGGCAAAGCTTACTATGTGAAGCCAGCTCCTGCACGTGGCCGTGTGAACTATGTCTCAGTAGAAGAAGATGCAGAGGATCCCGACGTCATACTGGGTACGCTTCTTGTTAATCATCACCCAACGTCCGTTCTCTTTGGCACTGGGTCTTCTCATTCCTTCATTTCAGAAAGTTATGCACAGTTGCATAACATGTATTTTTGTGATATGCCAATTCCATTGGTTGTCCAAACTCCTGGTAGTAAATGGCAAACCTCTAGGATAACCTATGACAATGAAATTCTAGTAGACGGGCTAGTTTTTCTAGCCTCATTGATAGACTTGAAATCTTCGGATATTAATATCATCTTGGGTGTGGACTGGATGTCAGCTCAGTATGCCAAGATTGATACTCATTCTAGAAATGTCCAGCTTACCCATCCCTCGGGTGAGATAGTAAATGTCTCTACTCGAGTTGCCAAATGCCAACAATATTCCCTAAATGCCAACCCTCTTCCGGAACTTGAAGACATTCCGGTAGTCCATGACTTCCCAGATGTTTTTCCAGAGGAACTGCCAGGAATTCCACCTGACAGAGATGTAGAGTTTGTGATAGATCTTGTTCTGGGAACTGTCCCAATAGCCAGAAGACCATATAAGATGGCACCCCTGGAGCTAGCCGAACTTAAGAAGCAACTAGATGAGGCCTCGAATAAAGGTTTCATTCGTCCTAGCTCTTCTCCTTGGGCTTGCCCGGTCCTCTTCGTCGAGAAGAAAGACGAAACGGATCGGATGGTTGTAGATTACCGACCAGTTAATCTGATCACCATAAAGAACAAGTATCCGCTCCCCAGGATCAAGGATCTGTACGATCAGCTCGCTGGATCCTCAGTCTTCTCAAAAATGGATTTGAGGTTGGGATACCATCAAATCAAGATCAAGAACGGGGACATTCCAAAAACGGCTTTTGTTACTCGTTATGGCCAATATGAGTACACCGTCATGTCCTTCGGTTTAAGCAATGCCCCAGCCACCTTCTCTCGTTTGATGAATTCAATATTCATGGAGTATTTGGATAAATTCGTCGTGGTATACCTCGATGATATTCTCATCTACTCGAAGAACGAACAAGAACATGCCGAGCATCTAAGGATGGTATTGATGAAACTTCGAGAGCATCGCCTTTATGCCAAGTTTTCAAAATGTGAATTTTGGTTACCAGAAGTGACCTATCTAGGTCACGTAATCTCTGGTAAGGGTATTGCTGTCAATCCCGAGAGAGTTCAAGCTGTCCTTGATTGGACTCAACCTGAATCGGTTAAGCAAGTTAGGAGTTTTATTGGTCTAGCGAGCTATTGTCGCCGCTTTGTCGAGAATTTCTCCAAGGTTGCAAAGCCTCTAACTGAACTCCTCAAGAAGGATAAAAGTTCGAGTGGACACCACAGTGTGAGCATAATTTTCAGGAACTGAAAAGACGCCTGACTTCCGCACCTGTGTTGCTGCCACCAGATTTTTCTAAGGACTTTGTTATCTATTGCGACGCCTCGCGACAAGGATTAGGTTGCATTCTCATGCAAGATCGTCATGTGATCGCATACGCATCTCGACAGTTGCGTCCACATAAGGATAATTATCCCACACATGACCTTGAGCTTGCAGCTGTGGTCCATGCACTAAAAACCTGGCGACATTACCTTCTGGGTAATCATTTCGAAATATTCACTGATCACCAAAGTCTGAAATATATCTTCACCCAACCGGATTTGAATCTGAGGCAAAGACGGTGGGTTGAGTTGATCTCGGATTACGGCTTAGGGATAACTTACACCCCGGGGAAGGCCAATGTTATGGCTGGTGCACTAAGTCGTAAATCTTATTGTAACAATTTGATGCTACAACAAGGTCAACCACATCTGTGTGAGGACTTTCGGAAGTTGAATCTTCATATTGTTCCTCAAGGATTCCTTTCTACCCTGGTGGCGAAGCCTACCCTTAAGGATCAAATTATAGCTGGCCAAAAGCGTGACAAGGGTATATCACGGATCAAGGAGAATATTTTTAGCGGAAACGCTAAAGAATTTTCCATGAACGATCAAGGTGTTGTGTTCTTCCAGAATCGTCTAGTGGTTCCTAAGAACCCACATCTAAGGCAGTTAATCCTTAAGGAGGCTCATGATTCTCCTCTCACCATTCATCCCGGTAGTACTAAGATGTATCAGGACCTACGCCAGAGGTTCTGGTGGACTAGGATGAAGAGAGAAATTGCTGAGTTCGTTGCTAACTACGACATTTGTCGTCGAGTTAAGGCAGAAGATCAAAGGCCTACTAGAACCCTTCAACCTCTAGATATTCCTGAATGGAAATGGGATAAAGTTAGCTTGGATTTTATTACCGGATTTCCCAAGACCAAGAAAGGAAATAATGCTATCTTTGTGGTCATTGACCGTCTTTCCAAAGTGGCTCATTTTATTCCCGTTCGTGAGAGTATAACAGCTAGCCAGCTAGCAGAGTTATATATCTCTCGAATAGTGTCTCTTCATGGTGTTCTCCTGGAGATTAACTCGGACCGTGGGAGTATCTTTACTTCTCGCTTCTGGGAAAGTTTTCAGAATGCCATGGGGACTCACCTATCTTTTAGCACTGCTTTCCATCCTCTATCAAGTGGTCAAGTAGAAAGAGTGAATCAAATCCTCGAAGATATGCTCCGAGCTTGTGTTATATCGTTCGGTATGAATTGGGAGAAGTGCCTTCCATTCGCCGAATTCGCTTATAACAATAGTTATCAGTCAAGCTTGGGCAAAGCTCCTTTTGAAGTTCCCTATGGACAAAGATGTCGAACACCTCTTAATTGGTCATAAACCGGAGAGACGCAACTCTTTGGCCCAGATATGATCCAGGATGCAGAAGAGCAGGTTCGCATTATTCGTGAAAAGTTGAAAACAGCCCGGTCTCGTCAAAAGAGCCAATATGATCATCATCATAAGGCTGTGACCTTTGAAGTTGACGAGAAGGCTTACCTTCGGGTTACACCTTTGAAGGGTACCCATCGATTCGGTATCAAGGGCAAGTTGGCTCCTCGTTACATCGGTCCTTTTCGCATTCTTGCCAAACAAGGATAAGTTGCCTACCAGTTGGAACTTCCTCTGCATCTTTCCAAGGTTCATGATGTCTTCCACGTCTCGCAACTCAGACGTTGCTTTTTGGATCCTATCCGTGAAGTGGACCACGAAACGCTTGATCTCCAAGATAACCTTTCATACCGAGAATAGCCCGTGTGTATTCTTGATCAAGCTGAGCGTACCACTCGACGTCGAAACCTCAAGTTTCTTAAAGTTCAATGGTCAAATCATTCTGAAAAGGAGGCAACTTGGGAAAGAGAGGATCGTCTCCGACTTGAGTATCCTGCGTTATTCACGACGACTTCTAAATCTCGGGACGGGATTCTTTTGTGTGGGGGTGAGTTGTGACATCCCTGACACCTTAATCAAGTTAGCTTTGTGCTCATGTTTTCTTTGCATTGCATCTAGGAAATTTTCAACAAGAATAAAGTAAATGGTGAAGGAAAACTCAAAAACCCTAGCCACTTCTCAAATTAAAGGAAATTCCAAACTAGTTAAAATCAATGAACCCAAAATGGCCTCAAGAAAAGTTCAACTTTTCTGATAATTCTTGGAAACAAATAAGAAATGCCCCTTTGTGATCCAACGAGCCATGGTAGCTCGCTACTGCTCCGGACACATTGATTGACCGGCATGTGTCCTTCTTAGCAGTTGTGTCTGTCCCCTTTGGGGAAATGTCACGCGATGTAATGGAGTCCTTGTAGCTTGCTACGACTCGTCTATATACGCTGGTGACCGACACCTGCTTTGTTGGGTCATGTATGCCTGTCCTTGTGCGGTACTGCCACTTTGGTTTATTACTAGACTTGTCGATCCGGGTTCTTTGACATTGGAATGCTAGCGACACAATTGCATACGTGAGTCAAAAGGCGCAAACGGTCGCGGCTAAGGTAAGGCTGCAGCCGTGGGGTTAACCGTGCGTGAGACCGCAAAGGGATGCGTTGTGTTACAGGCTGGATTCGTATGGCTTAGGATCGGGGTCCCGACACGGCGCTAGAAAAATGCTGATTGCAATCTCTGGCGATGGCTAGACGAATGCTGATGACAACAAACCTTCTCCGGCAACGGCGTCAGAAGAATGCTGCTAGCACTCCCCGGCAACGAAACTAGAAGATTGTTGTTGATGGCCCACCAGCGCGTGGGTTCGCAGCAGTTTTCGAGGGTAGAGTATTCGACCCAAATTTGTTGGTTTACCAGACAGGGTGTGAGAGAATACTCTCGAGTATTAGCAGCTGAATTTGTCAGATTCAACCACACCTGAAAGGTTAGTATCTGCAAGCAAAGTAGTAACAGCGAAGTAGTATGATAACAATGGTGTCAGAAACAATCTGTTGACGGTGGACTATTCCTAACGATTGTATCAATGGCGCCAAGTTACCCGTCGACGGAAATTGTCAGTTCCCGTCAACGTCCAGCGAACCAAAATTGTAGCAGGCAGCAGCAGTGTAACGAGCAATAGCAACAGCAAGGAAAAGCAGTAGCGACAGCAGTAGCAAGTAGCAACAGTAGCAAGCGACAGTAATAGCAACAGTAGTAGTAGCAACAGCAGAGCAAAACAAGTAACAACAGTAGCAATAGTAGTAGTAGCAGCAGCACAGCAAGACAAGTAACAGCAGTAGGACAAACTCGTAGGAAATGGGTCGGTGATTTATTTGGATGATATTCATCATGCAACGGATATAACATGGAGAGATATGTGGCTAGCTCCCGTTCGTCAATGTAATGTAGGCATGCATTCCGTGTGTCGTCATACGTGCTTAGGGAAAAGAACTTGCATGACATCTATTGTCCATCCCTCCCGTGGCAGCGGGGTCCAAATGGATACTATGGGATATTAAGATTCTCCTTTTAATAAAGAACCGGACCAACGCATTAGCACTTGGTGAACACATGAACTCCTCAAACTATGGTCATCACCGGGAGTGGTTCCGGTTATTGTCACTCCGGGGTTGCCGGATCATAAAACACGGTAGGTAACTACAACTTGCAAGATCGGATCTAAAACACACATATATTGGTGACAAAATAATAATTTCAGATCTGAAATCATGGCGCTCGGGCCCTAGTTACAAGCATTAAGCATGGCAAAGTAGTAGCAACATCAATCTCAGAACATAGTGGATACTAGGGATCAATCCCCATCAAAACTAACTCGATTACATGATAGATCTCATCCTACTCAACACCGCCCAGCGAGCCTACGAATAGATTACTCACGAACGACGAAGAGCTTCATGGAATTGGAGAGGGAAGAAGGTTGAGGATGACGATGGCGACGATTTCCCGTCTTCGGAGCCCAAGACGGACTCCAGATCTGCCCTCGAGATGAAGAACAGGTGGTGGCGGCACCTCCGTATCCCAAACGCGACAAAAAACTTCTCTTTTTATTTTTTCTGGTACGAAAGGGATCTTATAGACCTAAGATTGGGGGCGGCAGAGCCGTGTGGGCCCCACAAGCCTGCCCATCGCCACCAGGGGCGGTGGTGGTGGAGCCATGGCTTGTGGCCCACTGGCCCACCACCTGAGGTCGAACTTGGCGCAGATATTTTTCTTATTTTCCAAAACTGCTCCTCGTAAATTTTCAGGACGTTTGGAGAACTTTGATTTCTACACAAAAATAACACCAAGGCAATTCTGCTGAAAACAGCATCAGTCCAGGTTAGTTCCATTCAAATCATGCAAATTAGAGTCCAAAACAAGGGCAAAAGAGTTCGGAAAAGTAGATACGATGGAGACGTATCATGTCCTCGGGAGCGTTTTTCCTCCTATAAGACTTTGTCGAGGCTTGTCCCTTGCTACAAAAGGGATTGGGCTACTTTGCTGCACCGTTGCTACTTTTTTTACTTGTTGCTTGCTACGAATCATCTCACCACACAATCACCTGCTACCGACAATTTCAGTGCTTGCAGATATTTCCTTGCTGAAAACCACTTGTGAGATCCTTCTCCTCCTCGTTGGGTTCGACACTCTTACTTATCGAATGGACTACGATTGATCCCCTATACTTGTGGGTCATCAAGACTCTTTTCTGGCGCCGTTGCCGGGGAGTGAAGCGCCTTTGGTAAGTGGAACTTGGTAAGGTAACATTCATATAGTGTGCTGAAATTTATTGTCACTTGTCACTATGGATACTAATCCTTTGAGGGGCTTGTTCGGGGTATCTTCACCTCGAACGGCAGCAATAATAGTTTCTCCTCAATCTGCTGCACCTACTGAAAGTATTTGCTTTGAATTTCCTTCGGGTATGCTTGAGAAACTGCTGGCTAATCCTTTATAGGAGATGGAACATCACATCCAGACTTGCATCTGATTTATGTAGATGAAGTTTGTGGTTTATTTAAGCTTGCAGGTGTGCCCGAGGATGAGGTCAAGAAGAAGGTCTTTCCTTTATCTTTGAAGGATAAGGCGTTGACATGGTATAGGCTATGTGATGATACTGGATCATGGGACTACAATCAGTTGAAATTGGAATTTCATCAAAAGTTTTATCCTATGCATTTAGTACATCGTGATCAGAATTATATTTATAATTTTTGGCCTTGTGACAGAGAAAGCATCGGTCAAGCTTGGGGGAGGCTTAAATCAATGCTCTATTCATGCCCCAATCATGAGCTCTCGAGAGAAATTACCATTCAGAACTTCTATGCTCGCCTTTCTCACGATGATCGCACCATGCTTGACACTTCTTGTACCGGTTCTTTTATGAAGAGAGATATTGACTTCAAATGTAATTTATTGGAGAGAATTAAATGCAACTCTGAAGATTTGGAGCTTGAAGAAGGTAAGGAGTCAGGCATGAATTTCACGTTTGATTGCATTAAATCCTTTGTTGAGGCAAATACCTTTAGTGATTTTAGCGCTAAGTATGGACTTGACTCTGAGATAGTAGCTTCATTGTGTGAATCCTTTGATGCTCATATTGATCTCCCCAACGAGAAGTGGTTTAAATATCATCCTCCTTTAGAAGTCAATGTAGTTAAACCCACTCCAGTTGAAGAGAAAGTCGTTGCCTATAATGATCATGTTGTTCCCAGTGCTTACATTGAGAAACCACCTTTCCCTGTTAGGATAAAGGATCATTCTAAAGCTTCAACTGTGATACATATATGCTACATTAGAACACCTACACCCCCTAAGCAAATTAGAGTTGAGCATAGCATTGCTATTATCAAAGATCTTCTGTCTGAAGAAGTTTAGGGACATAATATTCACTTCTGGGAAGTTGCTGCTAGAATTGCTAAACCTCACATTAGAGACAAACATAGGCATGTTGTTGGCATGCATGTTGTTTCTGTTAAGATAGGAGATCATTGTTAGCATGGCTTATGTGACGTGGGTGCTAGTGTTAGTGCAATACCTCAATCCTTATACGATGAAATCAAAGATGAGATTGCACCTGTTGAGATAGAACCTATAGATGTCACTATTCAGCTTGCCAATAGAGATACTATCTGCCTTGTGGGAATTGTTAGGGATGTTGAAGTCTTGTGTGGTTAAATAAAGTATCCTGCTGATTTCCTCGTTCTTGCTACCGCACAAGATAGCTTTTGTCCCATCATATTTGGTAGACCTTTTCTCAATACTGTCAATGCTCATATTGATTGTGAGAAGCAAATTGTCACTGTTGGCTTTGAAGGTGTGTCACATGAGTTCAATTTCTCCAAGTTTGGTAGACAACCTCATGAAAAGGAGTTTCCTAGTAGGGATGAAACTATTGCCTTAGCTTCTATTGTCGTGCCTCCTACTGATCCCTTAGAGCAATACTTGCTTGAGCATGAAAATGATTTGCATATGGATGAAAGGGATGAGATAGATAGAGTTGTCTTAGAACAATATCCTATCCTTAAGAATAACTTGCCTGTTGAACTTCTTGGGGATCCACCCCCACCAAAGGGTGATCCTGTGTTCGAGCTTAAACAGTTGCCAAATACGCTTAAGTAGGCCTATCTTGATGAAAAAGAGATATATCATCAACGGAGATTAAATCCTAAGATGAAAGAGGTAGTAGAAAAGAAATACTAAAGCTCCTGGAAGCAGGTATCATCTATCTTGTTGCTCATAGTGATTGGGTGAGTCCGGTGCATTGCGTCCCTAAGAAGGGAGGCATTACCGTTGTCCCTAATGATAAGGATGAATTGATCCCACAGAGGATTATTACTGGCTATAGAATGGTGATCGATTTCAGGAAACTGAATAAAGCCACTAGGAAAGATCATTACCCTCTGCCTTTTAGCGACCAAATGCTAGAACGGTTGTCCAAACACACACACTTCTGCTTTCTAGACGGTTATTCTGGTTTCTCCCAAATACCAGTTGCACAATCTGATCAGGAGAAAACCACTTTCACCTGCCCTTTCGGTACATTTGCTTATAGACGTATGCCTTTTGTCTTATGTAATGCACCTGCCACCTTTCGAAGATGTATGATGGCTATAATCTCTGACTTTTGTGAGAAGATTGTTGAGGTTTTCATGGATGACTTCTCCGTTTACGGGTCTTCTTTTGATGATCGCCTCAGCAACCTTGATCGAGTCTTGCAGAGATGTAAAGAGACCAATCTTGTCTTGAATTGGGAGAAGTGCCACTTTATGGTTAATGAAGGCATCGTCTTAGGACATAAAATTTCTGAAAGAGGTATTGAAGTCGATCAGGCTAAGGTTGATGAAATCAAGAAAATGCCATACCCCACACATATCAAAGGTATAAGAAGTTTCCTTGGTCATGCTGGTTTCTATAGAAGGTTCATTAAAGACTTCTCTAAGATTTCTACGCCTCTTACCAATCTCTTGCAAAAGGATATTCCTTTTGTCTTTGACGATGATTGTGAGGAAGCCTTTGAAATACTTAAGAGGGCTTTGATAACTGCACCTATTGTTCAACCACCTGATTGGAACCTACCTTTTGAGATCATGTGTGATGCTAGTGATTATGTTGTTGGTGCTGTTCCATAGCAAAGAGTTGACAAGAAGTTGAATGTTATTCACTACGCTAGTAAAACTCTAGACAGTGCCCAAAGAAACTATGCTACTACGGAGAAGGAGTTTTTAGCAGTCGTGTTTGCATGTGAAAAGTTCAGGTCTTACATAGTTGATTCCAAAGTCACTATTCACACTGATCATGCTGCTATTAATTACCTCATGGAGAAGAAGGACCCTAAACCTAGACTTATTAGATGTGTTCTCTTGCTACAAGAGTTTGATTTGCACGTTGTCGACAGAAAGCGTGCTGATAACCCCGTAGCAGATAACTTGTCTAGGTTGGAGAACGTTCTTGATGACCCACAACCTATTGATGATAGATTTCCCGATGAGCAACTGAATGTCATCAATGCTTCACGTAGTGCACCGTGGTATGCTGATTATGCAAACTATATCGTTGCCAAATATTTACCACCTAGTTTCACGTACCAGCAAAAGAAGAAATTCTTCTTTGACTTGAGACATTACTTTTGGGATGATCCTCACCTGTATAAGGAAGGAGTAGATGGTGTTATTAGACGTTGTGTACCTGAACAAGAACAGGGACAGATCCTACAGAAGTGTCACTCCAAGGCCTACGGAGGACACCATGCGGGAGATAGAACTGCACACAAGGTATTGCAATCAGGTTTCAATTGGCCCACTCTCTTCAAGGATGCCCGTAAGTTTGTCTTGTCTTGTGACGAATGTCAAAGAATAGGTAATATTAGCAAACGTCAGGAAATGCCTATGAACTATTCACTTGTCATTGAACCATTTGATGTCAGGGGCTTTGATTATATGGGACCTTTTCCAAAATCCAACGGTATACTCATATCCTAGTTGTTGTTGATTATGTCACTAAGTGGGTAGAAGCTATCCCCACTAGTAGTGCTGATCAAAACACCTCTATGAGGATGCTGAAAGAAGTTATCTTCCCTAGATTTGGAGTCCCTAGATATCCAATGACCGACGGTGGTTCAAACTTCATTCATGGTGCCTTCCGGAAAACGCATGCTAAGTACGATATCAACCATAGAATTGCGTCTCCCTACCACCCTCAGTCCAGTGGTCAAGTAGAGCTAAGAAACAGAGAGATTAAACTTATTCTGCAAAAGACTGTCAACAGGTCTAGAAAGAATTGGTCTAAGAAGCTCGATGATGCACTGTGGGCTTATAGAACTGCCTATAAGAATCCCATGGGCATGTCTCCGTACAAAATGGTGTATGGGAAAGCATGTCACTTACCTCTTGAGCTAGAGCATAAAGCTTATTGGGCAATCAAAGAGCTCAACTTTGACTTCAAACTTGCCGGTGAGAAGAGGTTATTTGATATTAGCTCGCTTGATGAATGGAGAACTCAGGCATGTGAGAATGCCAAGTTGTTCAAAGAGAAGGTTAAGAGGTGGCATGATAAGAGGATACAAAAGCGTGAGTTCAATGTAGGTGATTATGTCTTGCTATATAACTCTCGTTTAAAATTCTTTGTAGGCAAGCCTCTCTCTAAATGGGAAGGTCATTATATTGTTGAGGAAGTATATCGTTCCGGTGCTATCAAGATCAACAACACGGAAGGTAATTGTCCAAGAGTTGTAAATGGGCAGAGAATCAAGCATTATATCTCAGGTACTCCCATAAATATTGAAAGCAATATTATCAATACCATAACTCCGGAAGAATACCTAAGGGACATTTATCAGCCTCTTTCAGACTCCGAAAACGAAGAGGTATGTGATTCGGTAAGAAAACCGAGTCCAAAACTTTTCCAATAGGAAATTTTCTCCGTTTTGGAATTGTTGAAAAAATACAAAAATTTGAAGTAGTCCGGAAAGTGCACGAGGAGGCGATAAGCCTGCGCGGCGCAGGCCCACCCCCTGGCCGCGCCGTGAGGGCTTGTGGCCACCTCGTGCGCCTCCCGGACTCCGTTTTAATGCAGGGTACTCCTTCTGGTCTAGAAAAAATCATTATATATACTACCGTTTCGTCTGACCTCTGCATCACGCAGATTTCCTCTGTTTTTTGTTTCGAGCCAGTTTCTGTTGCAGGTCTAGATCGCCAAGACTTCCCCAAAAGCTCCGAAGGACAAGATCTTCGAGAAGGTCATCAATCCCTACCTCACGGGAGTGCTGCAACACCCTCAATCTATCGAGATGCGTGAGGGGATGTTGCACATCCGTGATGTTGAGGGGCCTAAGAAGACCGGAAGCAGGGAGACGAGGCTCGAAGCAATGGAGCAACAAGTCTTCAAGTGCCAAGGGATAGTGGAGCGTGGACTCAACGCCAACCACATGATGATCACGGAGTTCACCAAAAAGCACAGGATTGATGCCAATGACATTGGGAAGCACCTCTCTAGGCTCTATGACAGGGTTGATCAACTCCAGGGCCAGATCTATGACCTGCAGAACCAAAACTGTGAGTATGAGTATAGATTACAATCAATAAGGTTGGCTGCAGATCTGAGGATTCTGGAGACTCGTTCATCTTTCCATTATGGATCAACTATGCCTTGGAAGACGGAGGATCAAACTCATGTTGCAACAACTCCACCATCACCGCCAAAGGAAGACAACTGAGCATTGGTATGGGCAACCCCCTTCGCTTTTGCCAAGCTTGGGGCAGTTGTCCCGGTATCGTATCACCATCACATGTTTTGCATTTACCTTTGTTTTAGTTTTCCTTTTCAGTTTTCTTTTTCTCTAGTAGTTTAAAAGTCTTAGTGTTTTTGTCTTGAGTTTTGCTTTGTGTCACCCCCGATGTATTCGAGCTCGTGAGCCATATAATAAAGAGTGCTTAGTTGAAGGGCTTTGCCTCTTGCCATGATCAAAAGAGTGAGAATAGAACAAAAGCATGAAAGATCATGTAATGATCTTATGGGAAGTGATGGCTTCACATATAAAAAGAATGAGGATTGAAACTTGTTGAGGGTAGGCAAACGTAGACCTTGGTCATTGTTGCAATTAATAGGATGTGATAAAGAAGGAGAGGTTCACATATAAATATATCATCTCTCACACCATCTATGATTGTGAACACTCACTAAACTATTGCATGCCTAGAAGTAGATGTTGGACAAGGAAGGCAACCTAATGAATTATGTTTGCTTGGTTCCGAACAATGTTATATGATTAGAGATCCATTAGCATGTGATGATTGCTTCCACCTCTTATTGGCCAAAACCTCCCACACTAAGTAGAGATACTACTTGTGCATCCATAAACCATCAACCCAGTTTTGCCATGAGTGTCCACCATACCTACCTATGGATTGAATAAGATCCCTCAAGTAAGTTGTCATCGGTGCAAGCAATAAAAATTGCTCTCTAATATGTATGATCTATTAGTGTGTGGAAAATAAGCTTTGTACGAACCTATGATGAGGAAGACATAAAAGCGACAGACTGCATAATAAAGTTCTTTATCACAGGAGGCAATATAAAGTGGCGTTCCTCCGCACTAAGAGGACACACATCCAAACCTCAAAAGCGCATGACAACCTCTACTTCCCTCTGCGAAGGGCCTATCTTGTACCTTTACTTTTTTCCCTTGAAAGAGTCATGGTGATCTTCACCAATTCCTTATTTCGCCCTTATCTTGGCTAACGTCGTATGCTTGGGAAAGATCTATATTCATATGTCAACTTGGAGGTAGGCATTCATGAATTATTATTGTTGACATTACCCTAGAGGTAAATGGTTGGGAGGTGAAACTATAAGCCCCTATCTTTCTGTGTGTTCGACTGAAACTTTAATCTCATGAGTACCACGTGAGTTGTAGCAATTGTAGCGAACGAAAGAATGATTGAGTATGTGGATTTGCTTTACAAGCTCTTATTTGACTCTTTCTGATGTTGTGATAAATTGCAATTGCTTCAGTAACTAAAGGCTATTGGTTGTTACTTCTCGATAAGGTTCTTGATCCATGTTTTACTTTGTGAAGGAATTATCACTTTAGCATGAGAGATTATATGTTGGTATTGCTGTTCTGATCACGATCATGATGCATGCATGTTCATATCTTGTTTTGTCGACACCTCTCTCCCTAAACATGTGGACATATTTATTGAGCTAGGATTTCGCTTGAGGACAAGCGAGGTCTACGCTTGGGGAGTTGATACGTCCATTTTGCATCAGGTTTTCATGTTGATATTTATCGCTTCTTTGGCTGTTAGTTCACTTCACGGTACAATTATTATGCCTTTTCTCTCTTATTTTGCAAGGTTTGCATGAAGAGGGAGAATGCCGGCAACTGGAATTCTGGCCTGAAAGTGGAGAAAAGTTGAGATACCTATTATGCGCAACTCCAAACGCCGTAAAAATCAACGAGGATTTTTTCCTGATTTATCGAAAATACTAGGCCGAAGAAGAGCCAGAGGGGCGCCAGGGGGTGGCGACAAGCCTGCACGGCGCGGCCACCCCCTAGGCCGCACCATGGGGGCTTGTGGCCACCCTGCTGGCCCACTTGCCCCCCTCTTTTGCTATATGAAGGGTTTCATCCAGGAAAAAAAATCAAGGAGGAGATTTTTCGTGGATTCGCCGCCGCCACGAGGCGAAACTTGAGCAGAACCAATCTAGAGCTCCGGCAGGATGATCCTGCCGGGGAAACTTCCCTCCCGGAGGGGGAAATCGTCGCCATCGTCATCACCAACACTCCTCTCGTCAGAGAGGACTCGTCACCATCAACATCTTCATCAGCACCATCTCATCTCCAAACCCTAGTTCATCTCTTGTAACCAATCTCCGTCTCCCGACTCCGATTGGTACTTGTAAGGTTGCTAGTAGTGCTGATTACTCCTTGTCGTTGATGCTAGTTGGATTACTTTGTGGAACAGTTTATGTTCAGATCCTTGATGCTACTCATTACCTCTCTCGTCATAAATATGATTATGCTTTGTGAGTAGTTACTTTTGTTCCTGAGGACATGGGATAAGTCATGCTAATAGTAGTCATGTGAATTTTGTATTCGTTCGGTAATTTGATATGTTGTATGTTGATTTTCCTCTAGTGGTATTATGTGAACGTCGACTACATAACACTTCACCATTATTTGGGCCTAGAGGAAGGCATTGGGAAGTAGTAAGTAGATGATGGGTTGCTAGAGTGATAGAAGCTTAAACCCTAGTTTATGGGTTGCTTCGTAAGGGGCTGATTTGGATCCACTAGTTTAATGCTAGGGTTAGACTTTGTCTTAATTCTTCTTTCGTAGTTGCGGATTCTTGCGAGAGTGGTTAATCATAAGTGTGATGCTTGTCCAAGTAAGGGCAGTACCCAAGTACCGGTCCACTCACATATCAAACTATCAAAGTAACGAACGCGAATCATATGAACATGATGAAACTGGCATGACAGAAATTCCCGTGTGTCCTCGGGAGCATTTTTCCTCCTATAAGACTTTGTCCAGGCTTGTCCCTTTCTACAAAAGGGTTTGGGCTACTTTGCTACACCGTTGCTACTTTTGTTACTTGTTGCTTGCTACGAATCATCTCACCACACAATCACTTGTTATCGACAATTTCAGTGCTTGAAGATATTTCCTTGCTGAAAACCACTTGTCAGATCCTTCTCCTCCTCGTTGGGTTCGACACTCTTACTTATCGAAAGGACTACGATTGATCCCCTATACTTGTGGGTCATCACTACCCAACATAAAAATAGCATCTAATGAACAACAACACAACATGATGCAACAAACACATGATGCATGAGATGAGAATGAACATGCATCTCTATTCTTGTCACTTGCATATGCATGAGAAGAAAAGACAAACTTCTGGACATAACTTCTCTCTAAGCTATCTTGACATGCATGAAGATGAGATGAACAGGTGCATCATGCGAAAACGATGCAAAAAACATATAAAGAACGTTGAGTACGGAGCTACGGATCATGGACCCACACAAGAAGGTTCCAAATATGGCAAGTTACACTCTGGGGCATTACAAACTCTCCCACACTACAAAAAGATCTCGTCCCGAGATCTAGGACTGAAAGAACTCTGGGAATTCGGAACGGAGGTGATCCTCGCATTCCCATGTGGCCTCTTTGTCGGAATGGTGTGACCACTGCACCTTGAGAAACTTGATAAACTTGTTGGGGGTCTTGCGCTCAGTCGCCTCGAGAACCGCAATTGGATGCTCTCGATAGGATAGGTCGGGTTGAAGGTCGATGTCTTGAAGATCAACTGTGCGCTCGGGAGTCTTGAAGCATCTCCAGAGCTGAGAGACATTGAACACGTCATGCACATTTGCAAAGTTGGAAGGGAGCTCAAGTTGATACGCAAGGTCGCCTCTCTTACCAACAACTATGAAAGGACCAATGAAACAAGGAGCAAGCTTGCCTTTGATGCCAAAACATTGTGTGCCCTTCATTGGAGACACTTTCAGATAGACGGAGTTATCGAGTTCATAAGACATGTCACGATGCTTGCTATCATAGTAGCTCTTCTGACGGGACTGCGCTGCTCTGAGATTACCCCGAGTGACCCGACACATCTCTTCAGCTTCTTCTATCAAGTCATTCCCAAGAATCTGACGCTCGTCGGTCTCGGACCAGTTGAGCGGGGTACGGCACTTCCTTCCATAGAGAATCTCAAACGGAGCTTTGCCTGAACTAGCTTGATAACTGTTGTTATATGAGAACTCTGCGAAAGGTAGGCAGTCTTCCCACTTCATGCCAGAAGAAATGACATAGGCTCTCAGCATATCCTCAAGGACCTGATTGACTCTCTCCACTTGCCCACTAGTCGGAGGATGAAAAGCTGTGCTGAATCGTATCTTCGTACCCATCGCAGACTGAAAAGAGTCCCAGAACTTGGAAGTGAAGATACTTCCGCGATCCGAAGAAATCAACATAGGCACGCCGTGCAAAGACACTATCCTCGAAGTGTACAGCTCTGCAAGCTGAGCTGCCGAGATGGTTTCCTTGACTGGAAAGAAATGAGCCACTTTACTCAACATGTCGATGACGACGAAGATGGCATCGTTACCCTTCTTGGACTTCGGAAACCCGGTGACAAAATCCATCTCAATATGGTCGAACTTCCACTCAGAAATGGGCAATGGATGCAAAAGACCTGCTGGACGTTGATGCTCTGCTTTGACCCTTCGACATACATCACATTCATTTACGAACTGAGCAATCTCACGCTTCATGTGAGTCCACCAGAAGGTCTGTTTCAAGTCCTGATACATCTTGGAGCTTCCTGGATGTATTGAGAGCAGAGAGTTATGAGCATCTTCCAAGATAACCTTTCTGAGATCACCTTTCGGTACGACAAGACGATCCTCAAAGAATAACGTGTCTCTGGCATCAACACTGAAACACTTATATTTGGGAACTCCCTTTGTGAAGCCAATCTTGACTTTCTTCACCATTGTATCAAGAAGTTGTGTTCCTCGGACCTGATCTTGAGGTACTAACTGAAGGTTGAGCTTTCTGAAAGATTTACAAAGGTCAGGCTGGAGAGGCTTCAGAATGAGACTGCTGCAGTAAGCCTTCCTGCTCAAAGCATCTGCCACGACATTAGCTTTACTTGGAGTGTACTCAACGCTCGGATTAAAATCTTGGAGCATTTCCACCCAACGAGTTTGCCAGAGATTCAGGTTAGGCTGGGTGAAGATGTACTTGACACTCTTGTGATCGGTGGACACTTGAACCTTTCGTTCCAACAAGAGGTGTCTCCAAGTCATCAGAGCATGTACCACCGCCGCCAACTCAAGATCATGCACATGATAATTCTTCTCACTTGGCTTCAACTGCCTCAAGGTATAAGCTACTACTTTCTTCTCTTGCATCAGAACTGCACCAAGACCTTGAAGAGAGGGGTCGCAGAACACTAGGTAAGGTTTGGAGTCATCAGGAGGAACCAAGACTGGAGTAGAGGTGAGCTTCTCTTTGAGTGTGTCGAAGGCAAACTGACACTCTCGAGACCAGACATACTTCACACCCTTCTGAAGAAGACTTGAGAGAGGCTTAGCAATCTTGGAGAGGTTCTCAACGAATCTTCTGCAATAGCTTGCAAGCCCGAGAAAGCTTCGAAGCTGTTTCACATTTTGCGGATGCTCCCACTCAACAATGATCTGCACCTTCGACGGATCAACTTTGATGCCCTCGGCAGAGATGATGTGCCCAAGATAGACAACTTCTTTCAACCAGAACTCACATTTGGAAATCTTGGCATAGAACTTATGCTCTCTCAGCTTATCAAGCACCAGCCTGTGATGTTCTTCATGCTCTTCCTCAGTTTCCAAAAAGACCAAAATATCATCGAGATACAGCAGGACGAATTCATTCTTAAACGGAGAGAATATGTAGTTCATCATTCGACAAAATGTCGGTGGAGCATTTGCTAGACCAAAAGACATGACCGTATACCCATACGAGCCAAAACTTGTCCTGAAAGCAGTCTTTGGAATATCCTCTTCGCGAATGCGAATTTGATGAAAGACCATCCTGAGATCGAGCTTGGAGAAGACCTTAGCCCCTTTCAATTGCTCGAACAACTCATTAATGTTCGGAACTGGATACTTGTTTCTGATTGTCTTTTGTTCAATGGATGGTCATCGACACACAATCGGTCCGTGCCATCCTTCTTCTTGCCAAACAACACTCCACAGCCCCGTGGAGAAGAGCTTGGTCTGATCAGACCCAGACGCTCCAGCTCATCGAGTTGCCTCTTAAGTTCCTTCAGCTCTTCTGGACCCAATTTGTACGGCCGTTTGCACACAGGCTCAGTACCCGGTTAAAGCTCAATAATGAATTCAACTTCTTGGTGCGGAGGCATTACTGGCAGTTTTTCTGGAAACACATCTTCATATTCGTAGACCACTGGGACTTGCGAAATTGGATTAATCTCACCCTTCTCATTTAAGGAAAATAGACGGATTGTGCCATCACGCTCCGCGAAGATAATCACGTCCTCCGAAGAGTTAGTTAGCTTCACTTCTTTAGCTTCACAATCAATCGATGCCTTGTTCATGGCCAACCAGTCCATACCAAGGATAAAATCAATGACAAAATTGCCCAAGACAATAGGAGACGCCAGAAAAGCATATTTACACATCTTGACAGTGACATCCGGAACCAAACAATTGGAATTCATCAATCTCCTAGGAGAAACTACTGAGACCGGCTTAAGCAAATCTTCACAAACAAAATCATGCTTTGCAAAGAATGGGCGGGACATGAAGCAATGCGATGCACCAGAATTGAATAACACTTTAGCAGGAATATCATTAACGAGGAGGTTACCCATAATCACATCTGACGATCGTGCAAAGGGAGGGCTAGCTGCAAATCCTCTTTCAAACCACCTATGAACTGATAGATCTTGCTCTTCTGATCTGGAATGTCCTGCAAGGCATATCGGGCTAGCTCGTGGAATTCGACGTTGTACTTGTACACGGAGTTACCACCTTGCTTCAAGCGCCTGAACTTCTCACGCATCTCCTCCACAAAGCTAGACGGAATGTAGTGGGACCTGAAGTCTCTGCAGAACTCATCCCAAGTGATCACTCTGGCACCACTGGAATCCTTCAACTGCTGCCACCAGATCGATGCCTGCCCCTTCAGCTGGAATGTTGCAGACTTGACGAAATCCTCTAGACGAACGTTGCTACACTCAAAGTGCTTGTTCATGTCGTGAATCCAATCTTCAGTGTCAAACGGCTGGTCACACGACGTGAAGGTCTTCGGCTGATTTGACAGGAACTGACTCAGATTAGCAAACTAATTTCCACCATGGTGGAAGTTGCCTTGCTGCTGATTAGTCCTCTTGCAACAACTGTATCGGCATCTGAGTGTTTGCATTTGTAGCAGCCATCACTGCTTGCCAAGCCTTTGCAGGAGGAGGCGGCGGCGGAGGATTTTCTGGTGGAGGGGGTGGTGGCGGCATCTCAGTACCCTCACGACTTGGATTCTGACGAGTTGGTGGAGCCATCCTGAAGACGGACAACACATTAGCCCATAGAATAAATTGAAGGTAAAGCTGAACCAAAAGGCAGGAATATCTGAACAGGAATATAAGCAATTGCACTCGAACAAAATAGTAAGAATGCTTCCTCAAAGTGACTGTCGAAAAAATTCTGATTAAGAACACTTGCAAACAAGTATGAGCTAGAACTGCTCGGAACAAACGTATGATCGTGATTTCATCCGATATCTTCGTGCATAAGATCGCACGGGCTCGAATTTACAGTACCGATCCTGTGCAAGGTAGTGCACATGACTTACGAAGTATCCCCGAGTCGTAGCAAGCTACAAGGACTCTTTAAGACACAACGAGAACCGATGTAAGACAACCATGAACAAACATACCCACATAATGTCGAATCCCAACCTCACATCATGCATTTGTAGGAAGATTGTCCTATAAGTCACTACTTGATATCCCACCTATGAATTCCTGAAATATCTGGTCATGCAATCTAGTACACGGATACAAGGAGTAATATTCATACAACTCCTATACTAACCCGTCCAATGTATCACATCCGTCAACACATAACCAGAATCTCAGACCTTCATCTAACACAGACCCTCATGATCACAACGATACAAAGTATGGCAATACTCCCGAACAATCTGCACCAGTACTGTTGACATCGGGGTTATCTCGCCACTACTAGTATTGAAGCAATTACGAACATCCTTCGTTCTGAGATACTCAGAAATCTGAATGATGGCAATTACGAACTCCGTGGAAGAAATCAAGGCAGACAGGAGGCACCAAGACAAAACTCTGTCACATCGATATCATATAGATTTCAAAATACCCGCGTGATCCTAAAATTTTTTTGAGCGAGAAGAGGAGTAGAATTAAGATTTCCTAAGTCGACAACATAGATAATATCAGAGTTTACATCCACACATTTATTCAGACAAGGTAGTTCCGCTACGGACTACATAACATAAGAAAAAGGCTATGCTATCCCGCATGCTTGTCCACGATCACGACCACGGCCTCAGTCTTCTGGATAGTTCACGTACAGGCGGTCATTCTCCTCATCGTACTGCCACGCCAGCTACGTGCCATCTAGATCACCTGTGTCGGCCGTACATGTACCTGTTGGGGTGTTGAAGTAATCTGTGAGCCACAGGGACTCAGCAATCTATGACCTTGGTACCGAAACTAGTCAAGTTATTAGGTGAGGATGGATCAGTGTTTAGGTTGCAGCATCCTAAGCATTTATGGTGGTTAACTTACATAGAACAAGTTATTGATGTGGTGGACTACGCGAGTGGTCAAAGACTAGCTGATCACTAAGTGATCCTGAACACCTACTTACGTAAAACATAACCCCACCATGTTCCCGATCGAAGAGAGGTCTTCGAAGGGAACAGTCACGGTTACGCACACGGTTCGCAGTTTTATTAGAATTAGTTTAAGTTATCTATAACCGGATGTTAACAAATAATCCATGTTGCCACATAACCGCGGGCATGACTTTCTGAAAGATTAAACCCTGTAGGGGTGCTCCAACTAGTCCATCACAAACGGTCACGGGCCGCATAGTAATCCTGTATCACGAATCTTGTGATCTCGTCGGATTCCTTAGAGGAAAACCTCAACTCTGGGGAGAACCAAAGCTTCATCGGGATTCCTATACGCAAGATATATCGCCAAGGTAAGATAAGACTAGTAGGACCTCTCGTCGTGTCGACGACCCCGATAAGAGCCGCGTATCTCAGTTTCAGGACTCGATGGATGAGCACAGCGTACAGTGGCCTGATAGACATCTCCCGAGTTTCCCCGGGTTGGCCCCGCACACGACTCTAGTTTGGACCAACACTCATGAGGAGCACTGGCCCGGGTTGTTGATTAATTCCTCGGGGTAGCTATTCCCTATGCAAAATTATTATTAGGTGATTAGCAAATTAAAACCAATGTTGGGTCCTGCCGTACAAGTTTTAACACTACACGATTTATCAAGGGGGTCCCCATAACAACCCCGAACGTGTTAGGAGCGATCAGTTATGGAATCAAACACCGGTAGCCGGAAACTAAGGCCGCAATAACGAAACAAAACACCCGGAAAAAGGCTAGGCCTTCCGTTATTTACCAAGTATATAGGTGCATTAATTAAATAGCAGTTAAGAACATAATGATATCAAATTCTCATGTTAACACATGAGTCAGCTGGCACCTGCAACTAGCAACGCTAACATTAGAAGCTGAGCAAGCCTACTTAGCCATTTAATATTTGTTAGGAGGGGAAAGTGTTTGGGTTTCATGGAAATACCAGGAGGAAATTATATCAGTGGTAGGCAGCGAGCATATGAGGAAGGATACGTGAATCTAAGCATAACAAAGCTAGAGACGGTATCAAGGTCACGGTCATCTTGCCTGTGATGTCTTCAGCTTGGAACTGCTCTTGTTCGTCCTGCACGTACTCTCCTGAATCCATGTACTTGCTCTATGATCCCGATGCTACCCAAGATAAAAATAGCAGCTAATGAACAAGAACACAACATGATGCATGAGATGAGAATGAACATGCATCTCTATTCTAGTCACTTGCATATGCATGAGAAGAAAAGACAAACTTCTGGATAGAACTTCTCTCTAAGATATCTTGACAAGAATGAAGATGATATGAACAGGTGCATCACGCGAAAACATGCAAAAACATATAAAGAACGTTGAGAACGGAGCTACGGATCAACCGGAAACTACGAAACAAGATACGGAGTTCTACGGATCAAATCTACCACAAGCACTCTCCAATGGCATACTTCTGGCATTCCCAGGTTGCCACATGACCAAACAAACAAGTATAGGTGGGGTGGTGCAAAGAAACTCACCACACCACCAACTATGCACTCACAAGCTTCAAAAAAAACAAAACTATGCAATCTGTCCTAAACAGCAACATAGCAGTTTGAGAGCAACATGCAAGGCACCTACAACCACTCAAATGTGCCAACCAAGATATGTGGCAAAATCTATTCAAAAGCTCTACAAGCATAGGCAAAAAGATATTACAAAGGAATGACACACAGAAAGATCTATAGGTGCTAACTTGGACAAAAATATCAGTTTTCAGGGACTTAATGAAAATTTCACATTCTCACCAGCTGTTTATGCTCTGAAGCATTTTGACAGCACCCAAAACAATATCTACATGAAGTGAAAGTGCATGAATTTCTACAGAGAGCTAGATAAAACACAAAAGCTCCAACTCCCTAGTTGATTGCAAGGGCTAATTCCCAACACATGAACTTTTGCAATCACAACTACAAGGGCTGACATTTTCAGTCACATGCCTACTTTGACCAGGCACAACTTGCACATATAAACTCCTAAGCATAAAACAAAACCACCATGCTGTAGAGGGGTTCACCCACTACTGCCACATCATGGAATCATCCTCTTAGGCTCATCACATCACATGGCACCAAGCTCTAAACATAGATGAAAACAGAAAAATGACATTTCTAGAAAGTGCTCCATAGTGAAATCTGATTCCACCAATGGATTCCTGGGATGATTCTACCCCAAAAACATATATAATACCTAGGTACTTGCATAGAACAAATAGGCACAAAGCTAAGATGAAAAAACTACATAGAATCACATAGATGCAAATAGTGCTATATCACATCTGTTGCACACTAGTTCATCACCTACACATGCACTTGCACACACTCACAACTCCAATGGTGCACATGAGGGGTAGTCCTCATGTTCATGTGCCTTAGCTCACCATCACACACACACCTACATCAAGCATACACGAGTGCTCATGCACACACACCTACACATGCTAGTCTCCAAACACACACATGCTTACACTCACACCACTAGCACCAAGACACACACATACATGCTTGCACACAAGTGCTCACTAAGGCAAAACCATGCCTTGGGCATGTGGGTGTCACACACAGACTTGCACCCCCTGGATACATACACACTCACACAACACATGGGTGCTTGCACACTCACAAGCACACACCTCATGCAGATGCACTAGTGCACATATGTACAAGCACACACACACACATAGGCACATACACCTACACAAGCTCTTGGGCGCTTGCACCACACAAGCACACATACACATGGAAGCTTGCACACACACATACATCCTACACACATACACTAGCATCACTACCTACCTACACATGCTCACTAACTAAAATAAGGTAAAAACCTACTGGTTAGATCTTAGGCAACAGCAATTTTGCTGCCCAAGCAACACAACTAACAAACAAATATAAAACAGCAAAAGAAAATAACACAAAATAAAATGGTGACTTGGGGGGTCGAACCCTCAACCTACTGCCAGCACACACACATACACAACCACTGGGCTAACACCTCTGGCTCGGCAGAACAGAGGCAATAAACAGGGAAAGCTTCCCCCTGTACTACTATGCCACAAAATCACTAAAACAAAAAGGGTGCGTTGCGGGGGCACGAACCCACGACCTGCGCTAAGGTAAAACACACCACTGCCACTGCATTGCGCTAACGAGACTTAACACAGAGGGGGGCTTGGCTCTTTTGAGAAACCCCCTCTAGATCTACTACAACCCAACGGTGGCCGGAACAGCGGAGGGACACAGCCGGCGATTCACTAGGAATTGAGCACGGGCTCACGGCGATGCTACGGCCCTACACGCGATCTGCCGACAGGAGAAGGGGGAGGAGTGCTTGTGCTCACCCACTGGTCGAGGAGACCGCGCCTGTCGGAGAGGAAGTAGGGGGGGCTCATGGAAGAAGCCGATGCGGAGGTGGTCGTCGGAGCGGAATGGGTCGACGAGGAGGTAGTGGAAGCAAGGGCTATCGGCGACAGTTAGCTATGGGAACGAACTCCCCTGAGGTCCCGCGTGCTCCTGGACTGCTTGGAGAGGACGAAGGCGTATGGCAACGACGGCAGCGAGCTCATCACGGTTCGGCCATGGCGGAGGAGGAGCTCGTCCCGCCTACTCTCGATCCAGGGAGAGAGGGAGGAGGAATAGGAATGGAGGTGGCGGCGCTTGGAGGAACCCTAGGCCACGGCTCGGACTCCAAGGAATTAAATAGGGGGGCGAGGGAGGCCGCCTCGACGTCCGTGAGCGACGGCGTCGACTCTCTGTCTCGCACTCTCTCTCACGAACGTACGGAAAGGAGGGAGGAGGGAGACGGCGTCTATAGGAGAGGGCTGTCGTGTGAGGAGGTTAGTTGCGCCCGCGAGGAGGAGGAGGCCCACTCGGAGGTGCGAGGTAAGAAAAGAAAAACCCGCTGGGGTTTTTCTATTTAAAAAAAATAGAGACAAATAAAAACACACAGGCAACATTGTTGATCCTAAAATAAAACAAAAATTCCCCTGGTCATAAGGGAAGTATGACCCAATAAAATAAAATGAAAAGAGGATTTTTGGAGCACTTAAATATTTACAAAACAGAATTAAATAATATGTTTTGTGAATATCTACCCCTCTCAAACATATATTCAAAACACATTAAACCTAGCACCACATCCACCACAAAACACTCTAAAAGAACTACATTTTTGAACCAGGGTTAGAGCAAGTAAAACTTGAGCTTTGAGAAATAGAGAAGGGGGGTTGAAACCTAGTTGAAACTAGCATAGGTGAAACCCAACTTTCAAATACACCACTTGATCAACTCATAGCACATCAACATCACAACCCCATACATAGATCCACAACAACAACAAACACAATGAAGGCATGGATGATATGGATGCATGGATGCAAAGGAAGACAAGGTAATATCACACGAAATAACACATGCGTATATCTCACAAGGCAATGACATCATGGACCCACAGAAGAAGGTCCCAAATATGGCAAGTTACACTCTGGGGCATTACATAAATGAAGGTATATAAAAGACAATTTGCACATCATACCAATGATGATGAGGGATCCAGATCACATTTTCGGCAATAATTCCTATACAGAGTGGGAGATATCCTACCATAGCAAGCAGCCAAACTAAGAAGAGGGGTAAGTACAAGCAAGCTCACCTTGTGAGGCGCAAGCACGTCGCCTTTGTTGTTGTTGGAGATGTACTCCCACTTCGCCGACATGTCCGATCAAATGATTGTCGTTTGTACAAAAAATGGCAATCTATCACGCACAAGCAGTTAGTTGAACATCATTCTCGGTATGTATGCAGTTTGCAGCTACATCTCCTGGAGGCTGCCGGAATGATGAGTGATTTGCCAGGTCTAGCTATGTGTTTCTGATGGTCACCAGCATTCTAGAGAAACAAAGAACATCAGTTAGCTTTTTCTAGTGAAACGCGTTGCTTGGGTGAACTGAAGCAGCAAATGTTACGCACTAGCAACCAATTCCCAAAAGATGCTCAGGTTTTTCAGCCAGCTTCCTCACCTTCTGATGTGCCGGTGAAACCCCTCCCTAGAAGCAAAATATGCTCAGGCTCAATATCTTCGCTCTCTCTACTACAGTGGTGAAAAGTATATACTCTCAGGATAAGACGAGGGTGATGACATATGCCAAGGCGACGAGGGAAAACAATTGAATCGCCTACAGAAGACAGAGGCCATTTATCTACATGTCAGGTTCAGGTCTCACACAAAGTAGAAATGTAAAAGACGACAGTGCCATCTCATAACAAAGAGCTGTAGGGTTACTTGGGTCGTGCAGAACCCTCTGCAGATGGGCTGGGCTCGCCCCCCCCCCCCTTTCGTTCTTTATTTCTGCTAGACTGTCAGGTGTTCGACAGGAGTCTTATGTTCAGAGTCTGTAAGGTTTTCCTTTCCATAATGTAGGGCCGAGTCGTGCTGCATTCACGACGGCCCACAAACAGCTTGATCGTGCCCGTGATCCGCTCGACGTGGGATGGCGCGTCGAGGACGGGCGTGGCGTAGGAATTGGTCGAGCTGTTGGAGTAGCAGGAGAAATAACATAAGGAAACACAAAAGGCTGTCATAGCGGTTCAGACGGCGAAAAGACTGTCCCCTCTCTCGCGTGATCTAATAGACGATTGTGTGAGGTGTATCTCCTTCGATCGTGAGCTGAGAGAGTTGCCAAGTGGCAACGACAAGTGGCATCAGAGCCGGTTTAAGATCCTGCTGATATGGCTGGCGGGAAGATGCCGACGGACGAGGGGACTAGCTCAGGCGCGAAGTCGCCGGTTTGTTCACGGTCGCCATCGCGGTCGCCACAGAGGAGGCGTGGGCGGAGCCGCACGGCACGCGGCCGCGAACTTGCGGCGCCCGTTGTGCAGAAGGTGTTTCGTGAGTCCGGTTCGGCCAGCTGGCCGATGCTCACGAAGACGAACTACAACAACTGGTCGCTCCTCATGAAGGTGAAGCTCGAAGCGCGCGGCTACTGGGACGCCGTCGAGCGAGGGGACGCCGGCTACCACGAGGACAGGATGGTGCTGGAGGCCATCCTCGAGGCAGTGCCACCAGAGATGCTGAGCACACTGGCCATAAAACCCTCGGCAAAGGCGGCGTGGGATGCCATCGCGACTATGCGGCTTGGTGGCAAGCGCGTACGCGCGGCTAAGGCGCAGTCGCTGGCTAGGGAGTTCGAGACCATCGAATTCCGCAATGACAAGACCGTGGACGATTTCGCGATGCGACTCGGTTCCATGGTCACAAACCTGAATATTCTCGGCGAAAAGGTCACGGAGGAGAAGGCTGTCAGGAAGTTTCTCCGCGTCGTCCCTCCCAGGTACTCGCAGATAGCCCTGTCCATCGAGACACTAGTTGATCTTGACTCCCTGAGTATAGAGGACCTAACCGGTCGCCTGAAAGCCGCCGAGGAGCGGT
The DNA here is from genome assembly GCF_904849725.1 of Hordeum vulgare subsp. vulgare. Lineage (NCBI taxonomy): Eukaryota > Viridiplantae > Streptophyta > Magnoliopsida > Poales > Poaceae > Hordeum > Hordeum vulgare. The sequence goes on along the minus strand of NC_058522.1, from coordinate 146,377,975 downwards.
TCGATCAAGGCGGCTCAGGGCATGCCGGAGGCACCCTGATGCTCACAGAGGAGCAGTGGAACCCACGCGCCAAGCAGCGTGAGCATGGTGATGGCTCATCTCAGGGCGCAGGGCGTGGCAGTGGACGCGGAGGCGGTCGAGGCCGTGGGTACGGCAGAGGCCAAGGTGGAAGAGGTAGGGATGGCCCGTCGGGAGACGGCAGGGGTCACGTCGGGGGCGGATACCGCATAAAGGGAAACTGTCACAACTGTGGAATCCAGGGGCATATGGCTCGGGATTGCCGCAAGCCGAAGCAAGAGCACAAGGAGGAAGCGAACCTCAACCAGGCACAGGAGGATCAACCTGCACTCCTCATGGCGGTGAGCTGCGGACTGGCACAAGTCGACGAGAAACCGACCCTCGAGCGTGTCTTCCTCAACGAGAAGAACGTGATTCCTATGGAGACTCCACGGGAGGCCTGGTACCTGGACACACGCGCAAGCAATCACATGACTGGTGATCGCTCGGCTTTTGCCACTCTAGATGAGACCGTGACTGGGACTGTCAGGTTCGGCGACGGATCCACTGTCGACATCTGTGGGCGCGGCACGGTGCTGTTTAACTGCAGAAATAAGACGCACCGGGCACTGACAGAGGTGTACTTTATTCCCCGCCTGCGAAGTAACATCATCAGTATTGGGCAGCGCCATGAAGCTGGGTGCAAGACGGTGGTTGCAGGCAGAGAGCTCTGCGTCCATGACCATGAAGGGTTACTGCTGGTGCGCGTAAGACGCACTGCGAGCGGGCTCTACCTGCTGCGGCTCGACATCACTGCACCAGTGTGCCTTCTGGCCAAGGCGAACGACATGGCCTGGCGCTGGCATGCAATATACGGGCATCTACACTTCAGGGCGCTCCATGATCTCACCAGCAAGGGCATGGTCATTGGTGTGCCACCTATCGCACGTGTGGATCAGCTCTGCGACGGATGCGCGCTGGCCAAGATGCATCGCACACCGTTCCCCCAGGTGTCATCATATCGAGCGGAGCACGCACTCGAGCTCTTCCACAGTGATCTCTGCGGTCCTGTGAGACCGACCACCGCGGGTGGTAACAGCTACTTCCTCCTCATCGTCGATGACTACAGCAGGTATATGTGGATAGAGGTTCTGCGAACGAAGGATGAAGCATTCAAATTCTTCAAGAAGGTCAAGACGCTTGCAGAGAGCGAGCGTGGCACAAAGCTGCTTGCTTTCATAACTGACAGAGGGGGAGAATTCACCTCCATCACCTTCAAGACCTACTGCGAAGAGAACGGTGTCAAGTGATACACAACCGCACCGTACTCCCCACAGCAGAATGGTGTAGTTGAGCGCAGAAATCAGACAGTGGTGGAGACCGCACGCAGTCTTCTGAGAAGCATGAAGGTCCCTGGCGAGTTCTGGAGAGAAGCTGTCAAAACTACAGTGCACATCCTGAACAGGGCGCCCACACGTGCTCTGGACGGCATCACCCCATATGAGGCATGGCACGGAAGACGCCCAAACGTGTCCTACCTGCGCACATTTGGCTGCACTGCTTTCGTGAAGAAGGTTGGACCAGGCATCTCCAAGTTGTCAGATCGAGCAACACCCATGGTGCTCGTGGGCTATGAGGATGGCATCAAGGCGTACCGAGTCTACGACCCGGCGGCACGCAAACTCCATGTTACACGGGATGTGATCTTCGATGAAGATCGTCCCTGGAATTGGGAGGAGACTGAAGACCCAGCAGTCCCCACTGGAGCTCCGGCTTCCTTCACCGTCGAGTATACCATCAACAACACCCACTACAGGAATCACCTTCTTTGCCGTCTGCCATCACAGACGGCAAAGACAATATCCCGGACGGCAAAGACAATACCACAGACGGCAAAGATTGTCACGGCCGGAAAACTTTCTGCGTCAGCCTACGACGGCATAGGACCTTCTTTTCCGTCTGCCCCCCCAAAGCGGACGGCAAAGCTCTTTGCCGTCAGCTTTCCTTAGGAGCAGTCGGCAAAGCGTTTGAGACGGCAGCCGACAGGCGTTGCCTCCGTTAGGGGTTAACGGAGCCTTTGCCGTCTGCCTCCCCGTGAATCTTTGTCGTCTGCCTCCCCGTCAATCTTTGCCGTGTGCCTTCTCCTCCCCTCCCCTCCCCTCCATCTTTGCCGTCTGCCTCCAGGACCATCTTTGCCATCTGTCGGGTCCTCCCCTCCCCCCTCTCTCCACTCTTTGCCGTCTGCCTCCTCCTCCGTGCCCTCTTCTTTGTCGTCTGCCCCCCAGGAAGCAGACGGCAAAGAGACTATATGGCCAGCTGCTACTGCCCAGGTTGCACAGCTGGGCGCCACGTGGCACCTTTGCCGTCGGCTGGCTGACGGCAAAGGCCTTTGCCATCAGCTGGCAGACGGGAAAGAGCCTATATTGTCACATTTTTATTTATTTTTTCTATTTCATAGCACATATACATATAATTCATAGCACATATATCATAAATAGATCACAACACATATATGACATACATATAAAGCTCATCAATGCCATTTGTTCATCAACGTACATCCCATATATCAAAAGAACCAACACATACAAAGTTTCATCCATATATACATACATATAGTTGCACATATATTTTTCATCAACACATTATTCATCAACACATTGTTCATCAACTCAAATAAAAACGGAAACTAAAGCACTCCAACGCCAGCTTCCATGCATGTAGTACATCCAATCTGCAAAATGGGAATAAGAAAGTCATAAGAAGAAGAACAACAACATATATATGACAAATAAGCTAAATTGAAGAAGAAAGAGAAGAAGCAAGAAGAGAACAAGGAGAAGAAAAACAAGCAGGAGGAGGAGGAGGGGAAGGGGAAGGAGAAGGAGAAGGAGGACGAGATGAAGAAAAAAGAAGAGAAGAAGAAGGAGAAGAAGGAGGAGAAGAAGGAGAGAAGAAGAAGGAGAAGAAGGAGGGCTCCTTCTCCTTCTTCTTCTCCTCCTTCTCCTTCTTCTTCTCTCCTTCTCCTCCTCCTTCTTCTTCTTCTCCTTCTTCATCTCTTCTTCTCCTCCTCCTTCTTCTTCTTCTCCTTCTCCTTCTCTTCTTCTTCTCTTCTTCTTCTTCTTCTTCCTTCTCCTTCTTTTTGAGCTAAATATTCCAATTATGTCATTTTAGAGGAAAACAAGCTAAGTATATAATATTCATGAGCTAACCAAGGTTCTTATGCCATTTTGAGCTTATTATGGTATTTTGGAGCTAAATGGGCTAATTATGTCATTGTTGGGTTAATTAAAGCAAGGATAATATGAAAGAGGATAAGAAAGAGGAGGAGGAGGAGGAGAAGAAGAAGAACTCAAGAAGAAGGAGGAGGAGGAGGAGAAGGATAGAAGGTCCTTGGCCTTCTCCTCCTCCTCCTCCTCCTCCTCCTCCTTCTTCTTCATCTCTTCTTCTTCTTCTATCTTTTCATTTTGCCTATTTCTTCTCCTCTTCTCCTCTTGTTGGAGCTAAATTACCTAATTATGTCTTTTTTGAGCTAAATATTCCAATTATGTCATTTTAGAGGAAAACAAGCTAAGTATATAATATTCATGAGCTAACCAAGGTTCTTGTGCCATTTTGAGCTTATTATGGTATTTTGGAGCTAAATGGGCTAATTATGTCATTGTTGGGTTAATTAAAGCAAGGATAATATGAAAGAGGAGAAGAAAGAGGAGGAGGAGGAGGAGAAGAAGAAGAAATCAAGAAGAAGGAGGAGGAGGAGGAGAAGGATAGAAGGTCCTTGGCCTTCTCCTCCTCCTCCTCCTCCTCCTCCTCCTCCTTTTCCTTCTTCTCTTCTTCTTCTTCTTTCTTTTCATTTTGCCTATTTCTTCTCCTCTTCTCCTCATATTGGCGCTAAATTACCTAATTATGTCTTTTTCAGCTAAATGGGCTAATTATCCCATTTTAGAGGAAAACAAGCTAAGTATATAATATTAATGAGCTAACCAAGGTACTTATGCCATTTTGATCTTATTATGGTATTTTGGAGCTAAATGGACTAATTATGTCATTGTTGGGGAAATTAAAGCAATTGCAAGGATAATATGAAAGAGGAGAAGAAAGAGGAGGAGGAGGAGAAGAAGAAGAAATCAAGGAGGAGGAGGAGGAGAAGGAGGAGGAGGAGAAGGACTAGAAGGTCCTTGGCCTTCTCCTCCTCCTCCTCCTCCTCCTTCTCCTTCTTCTCTTCTTCTTCTTCTCTTCTTCTTCTTCTTCTATGTTTTCATTTTTCCTATTTCTTCTCCTCTTCTCCTCTTGTTGGAGCTAAATTACCTAATTATGTCTCTTTTGAGATAAATGTTCCAATTATGTCATTTTAGAGGAAAACAAGCTAAGTATATAATATTCATGAGCTAACCAAGGTTCTTGTGCCATTTTGAGCTTATTATGGTATTTTGGAGCTAAATGGGCTAATTATGTCATTGTTGGGTTAATTAAAGCAAGGATAATATGAAAGAGGAGAAGAAAGAGGAGGAGGAGGAGAAGAAGAAGAAATCAAGAAGAAGGAGGAGGAGGAGGAGAAGGCCAAGGACCTTCTAGCCTTCTCCTCCTCCTCCTCCTCCTCCTCCTCCTCCTTCTTCTTCTTCTTTCTTTTCATTTTTCCTATTTCTTCTCCTCTTGTTGGAGCTAAATTACCTAATTATGTCTTCTTCGAGCTAAATGGGCTAATTATCTCATTTTAGAGGAAAACAAGCTAAGTTTGGAGGAGAAACTTACCGTAGTGGTCATCAAGGAGGAGAAACACCACGGTTGCTTGCGTCGGCTTCGTTTGGAGAAGGTTGCCCCGGAGAAGGGTCGTGCGATGCCGCTCCGGAGTTATTCTGCAGAAAAGATATGTTCCAATGTCTCAGTTAGCATGATGACACTCAATTATTAATACTAGTTTATAATAATTCTCACCGTGCCAATCGAAGAGAAGATGGGCATCGGCGGAGGGACTTGACCGCTCTTCTCGCACACACCCTGAAGAGTGGGTCGTATTAGTTAGTATTGAAATAGACATTACACACATGATTTGGCTAATTTAAAAAAAACATACCACAAAAAGCTCGTACAGGGCCCGTTGACCCGCCTCATTCCGGGCCCTCTACTCCTCAAGCAATCGTGTCGTGGTCTGGTCCCTCTCATCAAGAGCAGCCTGAAGAGCAGCCTGGCTTGCCAATCTCTCTTTCTCAAGAGCAGCCTGGTTTGCCGCTCTCTCTTTCTGAAGAGCAGCCTGAAAAACCATTCCTCGTTACCGCAGTAATGATCTATGGTGACACACATAATGAAATGGATGAAAGTGTTCTTAGTCCGTACAACTAACCTCGATGGCAAGTTCGACTGGCCGTGGACGAGGCGTTATCTCAGGACATCTGCTCGACTGGCGCGCCTTGATCTCCGGAAGAGTGAGTGGACAACGTATTATCCCATCTCCAATGGCTATCGAGCCATGGGGCCTCCCGCCACCAGATATCATCACCAGCTCTGGATCCAAAGGTTCCTGGCTAGGGTTAAAGTCATCCCCTTTCGTAGCCTTCCCCGCGTTCCTGTATGCCAGGAGCTTCTGGTGGGATGATATGTTGGTGAAGTTACTGGGATCATCCAGGTTAGACTCAGAGAATGGCTTCGCCTTCTTGTACGAGGCAGTATGGACCATGCCATCAAGGTCGTACAAGTGTGGCATCTCAATCTTATTGTGATGCGCCTAAAAGAGAGGAACAAAATATTAGCATCAAGAATGAATTGCATGAATCATGAAGCAAATCACATACCCAGTTTCGTCCAAACTGAAGTAAGTTGGCGCTGCCTTGATGGTGTGATGAGCCGTAATATAGACATCGGGAACATCTAAATGGGTGTTTGGATTGATTTCGACTAGTCCTATATGTTCATGAGTCCTTCGAGTCTTTTTCGGCTGGAACCAATAACATTTGAAGACTACGACGTTCGGCGGGTTTTCACCATAGAATTGAAGTTCACAAATTGCTTCAACTCTTCCATAATACTCGATAACACCTTCGCCGATAGCAGAGACACCACAATTTGTAGATTTCCGGTCGGGCATAGATAGCTCTTTGCCAAAGGTACGAAAGAGATACCCGTTGATGTTGTATTTCTCAAATGAACGGACCTTATAGTCAAAACCATTAGCGACTTGTCTCAATTCGGCGTCCATAGACTCTGAATTAGCCTACAAGTTTAATACGAAACGGTTGTTGCATTAGCCGCAAGTTAGACCAAGAATGAAATGGTCCATTATTGATAATTACCGTTTGTTTGAACCATGAGATGAAACCGGGATAGCCGCCTCCTGTCTTTGACAGAAGCTCATACTCTTCGACGGAATCATTTTCGATCACCGCTCCATCCGAGAATTTGACGACGTAACGGCTGTTTGAAATATCCAGGAATAAGAGCAGTTCAAATGAATTAGAAGTTACGGGAAAATGTGCCGAGAACTCACTCGATGTACGGCCGCACTTCTGTTAGGTTGTTGAAGATATACAACGAAATGTTCCGCCATTCTTTGATATCCAACGTTATTGGTTTCGAAGCACCGGCTGGTGCGAGCTTCCCTTTGAATAGGCTGAGGTTGGACCCACCTTTTTTAGGGTCTCCATCATTATGCCGAGGCTTCGGATTATGCAAATGATGATTTTTGGCTTCGTAGTGTGCTGTCACAAAGTTTGCCACCTTCTCAGTAATGAATGCCTTAGCCATCGATGCTTCAATTCTACGCTTATTTTTACATTTAGCTCGAAGGGTCTTCTGCATCCTCTCAGTTGCATAGCACCAACGATCTTGCACGGGCCCACCCAATCTTGCCTCGCTCGGTAGATGTAAAATCAAATGCTGCATTGGATTAAAGAAGCCCGGTGGAAAGATCTTCTCTAACTTGCACAACAATTCCGGTGCAAACTCCTCCATGTCTTCTACCACGCCAGGCGACAATTCTTTTGCACAAAGAACACGGAAGAAATAGCTCAGCTCCGCCAGTACTAGCCATTCATCCTCAGGAATAAAGCCACGTAACATCACCGACATTACCCGCTCTAGCCATATGTGCCAATCATGATTCTTGAGACCAAAGATTTTTAATTTTTCAAGACTCGCTCCCCTCTTTAGATTCACTTCATACCCATCGCGGAACATCAAGTGCATTTTGACCCACAAGATAATTTCCCTCATAGCTGGCCTTCCAAGATTGAACCAGGCCTTTGGCTTCCACCACTTCTGCTTTCCTTTGCCTTCTCGCATGTTTTGTAACGGTCTATGACATAGTGTCTCTTGATCGACTCTAGCCTTAATATTATCCTTTGTCTTCCCATCTATGTCGAACAATGTACCAAAAATAGCCTCTCCGATATTCTTTTCAGTGTGCATCATGTCGATATTGTGTGGAAGAAGGAGGTCTTTGAAGTAAGGCAGATCCCACAAGCATGGCTTGTGAGTCCAGGGATGTTTTGAATTATACCCCTTGAAATACCCTAGACGCTCTGGATCAGGCTCGAGGGCGTTTAACTGATCCAGGATCTGTTGGCCTGTGAACGCAGGTGGTGCCAAGTTTTTGACAACTTTACCTTTGGTAAAGTTCTTCTTGTCTTTTCTGAACTGATGGTCTGGATCCAGGAACTGTCTATGCAAGTAAAAGCAAGAATACTTCCGTCCCTCCTGCAACCAATGAAACTGAAGAACTGCCTTGCATTGGGGGCACGGGAACCTTCCATGCACACACCATCCAGAGAATAGCGCATACGCTGGCAAGTCATGCATAGAGTACATGTACCACACATGCATTTTGAAGTTTTCTTTTCTAGCGGCATCGTATGTCTTGACCCCATTTTCCCAAGCTTCTTCCAATTCATCCTTAAGCGGTTGCAGGTACACATTCATATTCTTCCCCGGATAATTGGGCCCTGGAATTATCAACGTCAGAAATATGTTCTTTCTTTGCATAATCTGCCCGGGGGGAGATTGAGTGGAATGACAAATACAGGCCAACAACTGTATTGGGTTGCCGTCATGCCGAAGGGATTAAAACCATCCATGGTGGCGCAGGCTCGAGGATTCCTTGGATCTGCCGCTTTATCCTGATGCAATCCATCGAAATGTTTCCACGCTTCCCCATCCGATGTGTGTACCATCATCTTATTCCCATCCGCATCTAGTTCGGTTCTTTTGCCCAATTTGTGCCATGTCATCTGTGTGGCTGTCTCTTCGACCATGAAAAGATGTTGAAGTCTTGGTACGATTGGCATATACCGAAGAACACTAACTGCGATTTTGGTCTGCCTCTTCTCACCCATACCGTTGTCTACCAGAAGATACCTGCAAGACTCGCAATTGGGACAATAGTCCAAGTGTGCATACTCCTTCCTAAATAAGACACATCCTTTCTCACATGCATCTATCTTCTCATAGGGCATCTTAAGTACACGAAGTATTTTGTCCGACTGGTACAGGTTTGCACGCATGACATGGCCTTTGGGTAGGAAACGTCCAAATAGTGTCATCATCGCGTCGTACCATTCTCTTCCCATGTTGAACTGAGCCTTTAGAGCAATTACTTGTGCAATTGCATCCAGCTGACAGAGCTCAGTGTGCTCATGGAGAGCACGTTGTGAAGACTACAACATTTCATAAAAGGCCTTTGCAGATTCCTCCATTTCATCTTCCGAATCCCGAGCATCATCAATGTCTTGCACCATGTCTTCGATCCCAGTACCATGCTCGTCCGTGCGACGTCGGACCACCTCAGCTCTTGTGCATTGTATAGACTCACCATGAAATGTCCACACCGTATAATTAGGCTTAAAACCCCTCCTGTGCAGGTGTTTAATCATTACAGCCTCTGTCGTCTTTTTATAGTTTTCGCATCCAGGACAGGGGCAATAGTTTCTTTCCTGGCCATTTGCGAATGCGGCTTTCAGAAATTCCTTTGTTTTTAAAAACCATTCTTTCGTCATCTCTTTCTGACTAGGGTGACCGGTATACATCCACGCACGATCACTCATCTTGCGTAGCTACTAAAGACAGAAGAAATATATTTATATATAATTTAGTATTTATATTCATCGGTTAATCAGGTTCGCCATTTTTATTACGTCCAGGCAACCTACATGCTAATAGGTAAAGATAGGTCCTAATCCCACGCGAGTATGTGTAGATTGGGTTCGTTTTCCCATGCTCTGCTCCGGATCCAACGCAAAATTTCGGCAGCACCTCCCCGCTGTTCTCCTCATACACGTCTCCGCAATAAACAGAGAGGATGTGCATCCGGAGAACAACAGGGAGGCACTGAAGAAATTCCGCATCGGATCCACAGCACAGCATACGGGGAAACGAACCCAATCTACACATACTCGGGCTATCCATGGATAATGTTGGACAATTCGAAAAGATGGCGGTTATAAATATGCAAAGACATGCATATTTATAGATGTCGCCCTTTCGAACGGGAGACGCATACTGGTCACGCATACAAATAAATTAATTGAATTATCTAAATCTAGAAAGTTTCATCCGAAAACCGAGCCAGAGTAAATGAAGGGGGGTGGGGAGGAGATGAAATTTGTACTGACCCACGAATGCAGGGGCGGAGCTCGTACAACGCATGGGCAGGTCTTCACACAGCAGACCTCACAGCGACGAGACAACTATCACATGTAAATCCTTTGATCAACACAAATATTCCAATTATGTCATTTTAGAGGAAAACAAGCTAAGTATATAATATTCATGAGCTAACCAAGGTTCTTGTGCCATTTTGAGCTTATTATGGTATTTTGGAGCTAAATGGGCTAATTATGTCATTGTTGGGTTAACTAAAGCAAGGATAATATGAAAGAGGAGAAGAAAGAGGAGGAGGAGGAGGAGAAGAAGAAGAAATCAAGAAGAAGGAGGAGGAGGAGGAGAAGGATAGAAGGTCCTTGGCCTTCTCCTCTTCCTCCTCCTCCTCCTCCTTCTCCTTCTTCTCTTCTTCTTCTTCTTCTTCTTCTTCTTTCTTTTCATTTTGCCTATTTGTTCTCCTCTTCTCCTCTTGTTGGAGCTAAATTACCTAATTATGTATTTTTTGAGCTAATGGGCTAATTATCCCATTTTAGAGGAAAGCAAGCTAAGTATATAATATTAATGAGCTAACCAATGTTCTTATGCCATTTTGAGCTTATTATGGTATTTTGAAGCTAAATGGACTAATTATGTCATTTGTTGGGGAAATTAAAGCAATTGCAAGGATAATATGAAAAAGGAGAAGAAAGAGGAGGAGGAGGAGAAGAAGAAGAAATCAAGGAGGAGGAGGAGGAGAAGGACTAGAAGGTCCTTGGCCTTCTCCTCCTCCTCCTCCTCCTCCTCCTTCTCCTTCTTCTCTTCTTCTGCTTCTCTTCTTCTTCTTCTATCTTTTCATTTTGCCTATTTCGTCTCCTCTTCTCCTCTTGTTGGAGCTAAATTATCTAATTATGTCTTTTTTGAGCTAAATGTTCCAATTATGTCATTTTAGAGGAAAACAAGCTAAGTATATAATATTCATGAGCTAACCAAGGTTCTTGTACCATTTTGAGCTTATTATGGTATTTTGGAGCTAAATGGACTAATTAATTCCAAAAAACTAAATACCAAACATGTGATCTTCTTTTTGTCTTCTCCTCCTCCTATTCTTGTTCTTCTTCTCCTCCTCCTCCTCCTCTTCTCCTCTTCTCCTCTTCTCCTCCTCCTCCTCTTCTTCTTCTTCCTATTCTTATTCTCCTCTTCTCCTCCTCCTTCTCCTCTTCTTCTCCTCCTCCTATTCTTCTTGTTCTTCTTCTCCTCCTCCTCCTCCTCTTCTCCTCTTCTCCTCCTCCTCTTCTTCTTCTTCTTCCTATTCTTTCTAGTAAGCAAACTAACTAACTAACCTAACTAACCAAGCTAACTAAACCTATCGCTAAACCTAGATAGCACTAAACAGCAAAAAAAAAAAAACAGAATCTACCACTAAGTAACTAAAAAATAATCTAGCTACCACTAAATAACAAAACAAAATCTACCACTAAACTACCTACTAAATCTACTAATTAACTAACAAATCTACCAACTAACTAAACTACCACTAAAACTACTAATTAACTAACCTACCAACTAAACTATATATGCCACAACAACTACAATAACAAGAACCACTACTACAACAACAATAAAAAATCATGCCGGTAGTTATAATCTAATTCCAAAGAACTAAATACCAAAAAATAAAAAATCAAGGGGGCGGGGGTGGATGGGATTACCGGCAGTGGGGCTGTGGGGGCGGCGTCGAGGCCTGCGGGGCAATGGCTGGGCCGGCGGCACCGGCGGTGGGGCTGCGGGGGCGGCACAAGGGGCGCCGGGGGTGGGGCAGCGGGGGCGCACCAGGGGCACCATGGGGCGCTGGCGGTGGGGCTTGAGGGGTGGCACCAGGGGGCGCCGGGGGGGTTGTGGGGCTTAGGGGCGGCGCCGGGGGTGAGGGAGGGGCCGGTTGAGAGAGAGAGAGAGAGGGCCGCTGTGGGGGCGGGACAGCCGTTACTAGATTCAAGACCTTTGCCGTCTGCTGGCACACGGCAAAGGGGTATATACTCTTTGCCGTCTGCCTCTGGCATCTTTGCCGTCAGCCAGCAGACGGCAAAGAAGGGAGTAGGTTGACCTAAGGTTCCCCCGGCCAGATGAGCTTCTTTGCCGTCTGCTGGCGCCTTCTTTGCCGTCTGCCGCGGACGGCAAAGAGCTGACTGCTGGCAAAGACCCTCTTTGCCATCAGCCAGTTCTTTGCCTTCAGTTTTGCTGAAGCTGATGGCAAAGAGTGTCTTTGTCGTCAGCTAGCAGACGGCAAAGAATAGGCAGACGGCAAAATCTCTGATTCCAGTAGTGACCAAGCTAGTCGACGACAATGACGACGCGTTTGATAAGTCTCCAGCAACACCACCAATGCCATCAACCCCCAACAAGCCATGCACACCGGAGCCCCCTTCGGCACCGTTGGCGACGCCTCCCACGGGAGAGTCACACGACTCGGAGGGAGTGGCACTCTGGTACCGCATGATGAAGGAGGTGATGGACCATACACAGCCGGTCAAAATCGAGTACAGTGGGCTATGCGTGCTGGCTAACGAAGAACCGAGCGACGTCGGCGAGGCACTAGCAGAAGGGTGTTGGAAAAGGGCGATGGAAGAGGAGATGCAGGCCATTCACAAGAATGATACCTGGGAACTGACAGAGCTCCCTGACGGACACCGAGCAATTGGGCTGAAGTGGGTGTTCAACATCAAGAATGATCCCCAAGGTAATGTGATAAAACACAAAGCTCGACTGGTTGCCAAAGGATACGCACAGAGAGAAGGGATCGACTTTGAGGAGGTGTTTGCACGTGTAGCACGGATGGAGACAGTGCGGATCCTCATCGCTCTTGCTGCACATCATGGATGGCAAGTACATCATATGGATGTGGAGTCAGCATTTCTGAACGGAGAGCTGGAAGAGGAGATATACGTGCGGCAACCAGAAGGATTCATCGACAGCAAGAATGCTCAAGATGTTCTGAAACTGCACAAGGCATTGTATGGACTCCGCCAAGCCCCGCGAGCATGGAATATCAAGCTGGACAACGATCTTGTAGCGCTTGGGTTTGAGAGAAGCCCACTAGAGCACTCTGTGTACAAGCGCGGCAGTGGCGACACTCTCCTCATTGTGGGGGTGTACGTTGATGATCTTGTCATCACAGGAGCCAACACTGGCGAGATTGCAGAGTTCAAGGCAGAAATGCAGAGCACGGTTAGCATGAGCGACCTTGGAATTCTGAGCTACTATCACGGGATTGAGGTTGATCAGAAGGACAACTCCATCTCCCTATGCCAGAGCAGCTATGCCCGCAAGATCATTGAACAGATGGGAATGACAGGCTGCAAGCCGTGCTCTCCACCCATGGAAAATCGACTGAAGCTGTCGAAGAACGATGGGAGCCCAGCGGTGGACGCCACTCACTACAGAAGCATGGTGGGAAGCTTAAGGTATCTGGCAAACACTCGTGCAGACATAGCATATGCAGTGGGCATCGTCAGTCGTTATATGGAGGCCCCCACATCACAGCATATGGCTGCTGTACGGCATGTGCTTCGCTTCATCACTGGAACTCTGTCACATGGCTGCAAGTACCAGCGAGGAGGAGGACACGAGGCAGAGCTCGTGGGTTCAGTGACAGTGACCATGGAGGGGACATAGACGATCGAAAGAGCACCAGCGGATCAGTTTTCTTCCTCGGCAGAAACCTGATCACCTGGGCGTCGCAAAAGCAGAAGATAATCACCATGTCCTCGTGTGAAGCCGAGTATGTGGCAGGAGCAGCAGCGGCGATGCATGCAGTATGGCTGAGCAGGCTGATTGCGGACATCCAGGGCACCCGGCCAAGAACCGTGAAGCTGTTAATGGACAACAAGTCGGCGATCACGTTGAGCAAGAACCCAGTGCATCACGATCGCAGCAAGCACATTGATCTGAGATACCATTTCATTCGAGACTGTGTTGAGACAGGGAAGGTGGACATCGACTACGTGGGCACTGAGGATCAGCTCGCAGATGCTCTTACCAAGTCCCTGGGCAGGATCCAGTTCATCGAGATGAAGAGGAGGATCGGCATCGAGGAGGTGCAGGCTGGACGACGCAAGTAAGGGGGTGATCTGTAGGGTTACTTGGGTCGTGCAAAATCGTCTGCAGATGGGCTGGGCTCGCCCCCCCCCCTTTCGTTCTTTATTTCTGTTAGACTGTCAGGTGTTCGACAGAAGTCTTATGTTCAGAGTCTGTAAGTTTTTCCTTTCCATAATGTAGGGCCGAGTCTTGCTGCGTTCACGACGGGCCACCAACAGCTTGATCGTGCCCGTGATCCGCTCGACGTGGGATGGCGCGTCGAGGACGGGCGTGGCGTAGGAATCGGTCGAGTTGTTGGAGTAGCAGGATAAATAACATAAGGAAACAGAAAAGGCTATCATAGCGGTTCAGATAGCGAAAAGACTGTCCCCTCTCTCGCGTGATCTGATAGATGATTGTGTGAGGTGTATCTCCTTCGATCGTGAGCTGAGAGAGTTGCCCAGTCGCAACGACAAGAGCAAGGCACCAAATACTCTTGGACGATGTATGATCGACATTCAGAAAGTTCGTAACGAATTCGCTGAATCTGAACAAGACGATGCCTGAATGAAGGCCCTTACCGTGCATGTGGCGTCCGATTCATCCATGGGCGGGAGGTAGACGCGCAGGCCGACATTGTAGATGGGCGTGTCATCGGGGTAGAACAGCTCAAAGTTCCGCTCGGAGGCCGGCCCGGGCTTGAGGTTCTCGTTGAAGAGTGCGAACACGTAGACATCTATGGGCACCGCCGGCCTCAGCGGCGTCCCTTGCTTCATCTCTATCCTCCGCGGTAGGTTCCCGATGTAGATCCCGGTGTACTACGGCGTGGCGCCCGTTTCGTCGGGGTCGCCCCTGGACGGCCACCCGGTCTCGGAGATCTTCACATCCATGTCGGTGTGGCCCAGCGCCTGGATCGCGACGTACATGGATATGGGGTTCAGAGAGGGATGGAGAAGAGACAGGGGTGGGTTAGAGAGAGAGAGAGGAGGAGGAGGAGGAGCGATTCGTACCATGGATCCATGGCTGCCTGAGCTCAATGATGTTGAAGACGGATTCGGGTCCTCCGCCGCTACGGCTGTGCGGTCATGGAGGAGGATGCCGAAGACGACGAAGGCCCCGCTCCGCTGCTCCGGGGCGGGTCCACATCAAGCGTCGTTGCGGATCCAGTGTTAGCGCACGTGGATCCAGCTTCCGTCGCGGCGGGAGGTACCATGGGATGATGGGGTCGGAGCTGGAGGCGCGGCAAGAGGAGGGGACGCGGAGGCAGATCCCCATTCGCATGGCAGCAACGGCAGGATGAGGGCCTCGGTGGTGGGTGGGGGCGGCGGCGGTGGGTGGAGGTGGTGCCTCGATCGGATCTGGAGAGGATGGAGAGACAGAGGGCTCACGGGGGAGAAAGGGGCTGCGCTCTTTGGATAAGGTCACGGAGCAGGGTAATGAGAGACGTAAGATCGGTGGGTGTGAACGGCTCATATCTGGAGAGCAAGTTTTCATTTTCTTTAGATGGAAAATTCATTTTCCATTTTTTGAGTGTCCAAAATGAGCTTTTTTTTGTGAAGGACCTACCATATATTTGTTGCAAAATTAGACCGAATCATTTTTCTAAAATATTAGATCATATTTAACGTACAATTCACAAAATGGTTGAGTGTCAAAATCTTTGAGCCACCTCTCGTGAAAAAGACAAAGTTCCCTCAATTCAGTAGGAGCCAGGGTCAAATTTGAACTGCAGTTACATCATAGATTGCTTTTTATTTTTTGCGAAAATCATTTCTTGGTACAAAAGTATCCATTTAATCACATAAATACCAAAAAAATCCAAGATTCAACCACTAGCTAGGAACGAACATGCCCGTCGCTTTGATCGCATTTTGAAATGGGCATGTAAAATTAAAAAAAATTAAAAAATTGTAAAACCTTCACATTGTATCATTATATGTGACCAAGCTACGAGGAAAAATTATAAACTTGTAATACGGCAATTACTTTTTAAAAGTGTTTTAAAAAATGAGCTATCATGTGGGAAGATCCATGATTTCAAGCCAAATGATCAATTTTATGGGCACAATCATGCCATAATTTTCTCAAATGATATCATATTGTGCACAATGGTGCATATTGGAATGACAAGCAATGTTGACTAAGGAAGTTTTCATTTGCTTTGGATGAAAAATTCATTTTCCATTTTTCGAAGTGTTCAAAATGAGTTTTTTTGTGAAGAACCTACCATATATTTGTTGCAAAATTGGACCAAATATTTTTTATAAAATATTAGATCATATTTAATGTACAACTGATGAAATGGTTGGGTGTCAAAATATTTGAGCCACCTCTCGTGAAAAAGACACATTTCCCGCAATTTAGTAGGAACCGGGTCAAATTTGAACTGTAGCTGCATCATAGATTGCTTTTTGTTTTTTGAAAAAAATCATTTCTAGGTACACAAGTTTTCATTTAATCTCATAAACACTAAAAAAATTCCAAGATTCAACTACTAGCTAGGAACGGGCATGCCCGTCGTTTTGCCCGCCTTTTGAAATGGGCATGCAAAATTCAAAAAAAATCAAAAAAAATTAGAACCTTCGCATTATATCATTATATGTGGCCAAGCTGCGAGTAAAAATTGTAAACTTGCAATACGGAAATTACTTTAAAAAAGTGTTCCAAAAAATGAGATATCATGTGTAAAGATTCATGGCTTTCAAGCTAAATGATGAGTCTTATGGCCACATTCATGGCATAGTTTGCTAAAATGATCACATATTATGCACAAGGGTGCATATTGGAATGACAAACAATGTTGCCTAAGAAAGCTTTCATTTTCTTTGGACGGAAAATTCATTTTCCATTTTTTGAGTGTCCAAAATGAGTTTTTTTGTGAAGGACCTACCATATATTTATTGCAAAATTGGACCGAATCATTTTTCTAAAATATTAGATCATATGTAACGTACAATTGAAAAATAGTTTGGTGTCAAAATCTTTGAACCACCTCTCGTGAAGAAGACAAATTTCCCCCGATTTAGTAGGAACCGGGTAAATTTAAAGTGCAGCTGCATCATATATTGCTTTTTATTTTTTGCAAAAATTATTTCTTGGTACAAAAGTATCCATTTAATCAGATAAAAACAAAAAAATTCCAAGATTCAACCACTAGCTAGGAACGGCCATGCCCGTCGCTTTGCTCGATTTTGAAATGGGCATGCAAAATTCAAAAACAGATCAGAAAATATCACATTATTTGGATAATCGTAGCTAGTACTTCCTTCACAAAGCTTCTTTTTGGATAGAAACTTTGGAAATTTGCTGACGAAGCTTTACTAGGAAAATGGAGCTGAATATTGGCATGTAGAAATGATTTTAATATGTAAGATAGCCCGAAAAATCTAAGGGAAATAGGAGGTGTCTAGATAGCACTTGCTTTGCAATGTGTCAATCTGGACAAAAAAAAGAAATTGATGTTGGTCTCACATAGATTATTGGATTAAGCTCCAATTTGGAGAAGGATGACAATTTGGGCATATGAAGGCGCTGTAAAAAATCATAACATTTGGATAAATAAAAATGTTACTTCCTTCACAATACATTTAAAAAGGAGGTGGCCTTAAGTACCAATGCATCTACGTTCACAACCTAATGACCATTTGTTTTGGTCGTAATCAGGTAGAAATAAGGTCGTTAACCACTGTTGTCTGCTTTATGACCATTTGGTGTAAGGCAATTTCAGGGTTTGAGCCCTTTCTAGCGAAATGGCCGTGGATTTACGACCAACTCAGCTCGGGTCACTGCAAGAAGGTCAGTAGTTGACATATTTCTTGTACTGGGAGGGCTCCATCCATAAGGGGTCCACAAAGAAGTGGCATTGTCTATTTCACCACGGCTTCTGTACACATAGGACTAGCTTCACTCACGGTAGATCTTCACGAAGTAGGCGATCTCCTTGCCCTTACAAACATCTTGGTTGAACTCCACAACATGAAGTAGGAGGCTCCCAAGCAACACCTAACCAATCTAGGAGGCACCACCCTCCAAAAGGTAATAGATGTGGTAGAACGATGAACTCCTTGCTCTTGTGCTTCAAAATATAGTCTCCACAACAGTCAATAACCCTCTCCTAGATTTGGCAGGGGTAGGTGTCACGCCCAAGATGCGACCCTGTCCTCAATTTGGCACGAGGGCCTCGTCAGGGATAGAAGCGCATCTCGTCGTGTCGCAAGAATGGATATCGTTACAAGTACATGTACTGAAAAGAAGAGATATATAGAATTGGCTTACACTCGCCACAAGCTACATCAGAGTCACATCAGTACATTATATAATCATCAAGAGTAAGAGCAGGGTCCGACTACGGATGAAAACAAACGACAAAAGAAGAACGACGTCCATCCTTGCTATCCCAGGCTGCCGGCCTGGAACCCATCCTAGATCGATGATGAAGAAGAAGAAGAAGCAACTCCAAATGAACAATCAACGCGCTCGCGTCAAGTAACCTTTACATGTACCTGCAACTGGTGTTGTAGTAATCTGTGAGCCACAGGGGACTCAGCAATCTCATTTCCAAAGGTATCAAGACTAGCAAAGCTTAATGTGTGAGGTAAGGTTAAGTGGTGAGGTTGCAGCAGCGGCTAAGCATATATTTGGTGGCTAAACTTACGAGTATAAGTTAATAATAGGGGGAAGATCTACGCATAACGGACGTGACTACTGATGATCAAATGAATGATCCTGAACACCTACCTACGTCAGACATAACCCAACCGTGTCCTCGATCGGAGAAAGAACTCACGAAAGAGACAGTCACGGTTACGCACACAGTTGGCAAGTTTTAATTAAGTTAACTTCAAGTTATCTAGAACCAGTGTTAAACAAAGTTTCCACGTTGCCACATAACCGCGGGCACAGCTTTTCGAAAGATTTAACCCTGCAGGGGTGCTCCAACTAGTCCATCACAAATTACCACAAGCCGCATAGAAATCCTTAATCACGAAGCTCGCGATCTCGTCGGATTCCCTAGTGGAAAACCTCAACTCTGAGATTACCCAAAGCATCACCGGAATCCCGATGCACAAGATATCTCCTCAAAGGTAAAACTAATCCAGCAAGGCCGCCCGGCGTGTCGACGATCCCGATAGGAGCCGCGTATCTCGTTCTCAGGACACGACGGATGAGCGATGGTTACCATGCGAGACACCGAGTTGCCCCGGGTAGCGTTAGTAAGCTGCTCTGTTTCGGACCACCACCATCAGCACTGGCCCTCCCTGTATTATGTAGAATTGCTCCTCGGGTAGCGCTAACTCCCTATGCATTTCAATTTAACAGAATTATTATGTTGGGCAAATGTAGAACCAATGTTGGGCCTTGCCAGACCAGCTTTAATCTAAAACGAATTATCAAGGGGGTCCCCATAACAACCCCAATCGTGTTAGGAGCGCTCAATTATGGAACATAACACCGGTAGCCGAAACTAAGGGGGCAAAAGTGGAACAAAACCCCAGGCTAGAAAGGCCGAGCCTTCCACCTTTTACCAAGTATATAGGTGCATTAAATGAAATAGTATTTAATATGGTGATATGACAAGGAACCCATGTTTTCACATGGAAGCAATGCACCTGCAAATAGCAACGCTACACAGGGTTAAGCAAGCGGTAACATAGCCAAACAGTGGTTTGCTAGGTCGAACAGGTTGAAGGTTTCATGGCATTGTTGAGAGGCTGATATGTAACATGTGGCAGGCAATGAGACATAATCGATAGAAGCGATAAAACTAGCATGGCAATGATAGTAATGGTATCTGGGGAAATGATCATCTTGCCTGAGATCCCTCTTGGAAGAAGAATGCCTCCGTGAAGCAGACGAACCGACGTAGTCGAACGGGTCCTCACAATCCGGCACGCTGCGGAACTCTATCGAGACGAAGCAAACCGGAAACACAAATCAACACACGGAATTCACCACACGATGCACAACACATATGATGCATGAGCAGCTGAATATATGCAAGTCACGGCATGACAATTCACACAATCAAACACTACACGTTAAGTGAAGTTCAATATGCCACGACTTGCATATTGACGAAACTCCACGTTTAATTATATAGTTCTATCCTGATTAGATACACGGCAATATTAATGTTGTCAAACATGCAAGAGGTGAAGAAGAAATTAAACTACCTATCTAGACATTTTAAATGAGGTCGGAAATGATATATAGCATCTCCGAGACGACCTCACATGATAATATACAATTCTGTCCAGATCTGAATTAACAAATTTAATTAGTTATTAAACAGCAAAACAAATAGGTTCACATGATTCTACGCATCGTTACAAGCAATTTACACATAAAGAACATCTGCAACGGAGCTACGGTTCAAAAGATACAAGCACCGCAAGATATGATGGCATGAATGTAATATGTGTGCAACGACGGTCACGAGCACTTCAAAACATACCACCAGCAAGAGAAAATTAAACTACACAAGATTCTAAGCAAGTTTCATATAGGACACGATCAAATCGGAGCTACGGTTCAACAACTACGAGCAAAACAAGAAATCACTATAATCTGCCAAAATCAGCCACATAGCATTTTCCACGCCCCACAACTACGGGCTACACTACTCCGTTAAACTCAAGCAAGGCATGACACGAAAGAGGGAAAGAAGCGCTACTACAAACAACTAACAACAACTAGCATGGCATCATGGATCACTAGGGAAAGAAGTCACAAAAAGGCATCCCACTCACTATTTCAGACTTAGTGAAAATTACACCTCATGAAAGTGCAGTTTTCGATCTGAAGCAATATTGACAGCAGAAAAACCTATAGCTACAGTACTCCAAATGGCATGAAACTTTACAGCATGCTAGAGAAACACAAGGGTTACAACTAACTCCATTGGACCAACCTCAAAAGAGCTACAGATCAAAAGACACAAGCAAGACAAGAGAGCAACAAAATATTACAGATTCCAGACTAAGAAATATTTCAGCACCTCCAAATCAGCACTATTTCTAGCAACTTGAGAGCAGTCAAACCACCCCTAAACATGAATTTCTATTGCAACCAAAAATACCGGAGGCTAGCCTAAACACCCAAGAACAACTTCCTAGTTGACAACTTAATCAAACGAAGCACGGAATAAATCCTACGAATTAAACAAAAGGGCATCACGGCAAAATATCGCGCGAACTAACTTACTCGAAAGCTAAAACTAATTGCACAGAAAAATCCCATGGATTTTTCTACCCCGAAAACATATAACATATGTGGGGTTGCACAACAAAAATAATGCCACGCGAAAATGCGAGAAAATAACCTATACACGGGAAAATAAACTACCGGCAAACCCTACACGTAAAAATACCAATGACCGCTCTAAAATACATGGAATAATGGTCCCTGAAACATAGGCATTTTACCTAAGGCACTCGAGCAATCCGGACCGCAAGAAAAATAAATACGGGACGTTCCCCTATTGGGACAGCACGCTAACTCTAGGCAAACGGTGGGTCAAACCTCATCAAACATTTATGCAAGTTGCAAAAACGGATACTACGCGAAATTCTACACCAAAACCATATATTACACGTCTCGATCCGACTTACGGTTAAATAGCTACGGTCGAAAGAATATACGCTATTTTTCTGGAATTTACTAATTCCGAAAAATAACTAATATCTAATGGGCCTAAACTACACATGGGCATACAGTGCAGTCACACGCCTCGGGCGAGGAATAGAGGGGCTCACCTTCGCAGGCCGAGGCCCAAGTCGTTGGAGAGGCACGCCGCCTCGGTCAATGGCGCGGTTGACCAACGGTCTGCGCGGGCGATGGGCCGGCTCGGCTGGCCTTCGGATCTAGGCCGGTCGCTGGCTGCAGCGGGGGAAGGGAGGGAGCCGGGCCGGCCTGGCGGCAGCAGGCCCACGAGGAGGCGGTAAGGGGCAGCGGCCAGATCCCATGATCCCGATAGGGAACCGGCGCAGCAGGGGATCTCGGGGCAGGTGGCCGGTGGCGAGCGGCGGCGACCCCGGCGAGCCCCACAGGGCGGCGGCGAAGGCGGAGCTGCGAGCTCGGGCAAGATCTCGGCCGGCAAGGTCCCGCGACGGCGCAAGGGAGCCTCGGCAAGAGCTCTTGAGAACTCCGGCAGAGGCTGCGGGCTGGTTTCGCGTGTTCCCGGCGAGCCGCTGGAGGGGCCGACGACGCCGACGGCGGCCGGAGGGAGGAGGAAGACGGCGGGGCAGCTGGAGGCGTGGGACACTGGCAGGGAAGGCTCGGGGGGCGCGGGAGGCGCTGGCCGGCTCCTGCACAACGACGGGAGACAGGGAGGAGCGGCGGCGCTCGGGCCTAGATGGGTTTCGGGCGGTCCTGACCTGGGCTCGGGCGGGCCCGGCGGCTGGAGGAGGGAGAGAGGGAGGTGGAGGCTAGGGTTTGGTGGGGTTAGCATGGGAAACGAGGAGAGGGTTAGGGTTAGCCTAAAATTTAGGAGGGGGTCTATATATAGGCAAAAGGGGGGCTAGGTTAGCCGGAATTTCGTTCCGGATCCAACCGCGGGGTCGGATTCGAACGATTCCGCATGCAGGAACGGGTACGCGACCGTGTAGAGGGGATATCCGAAGACGATAGGGAAACGGTGCGGCGCGACAACGAATTTTAAAACACCGACAAACATCCGACGGTAGACCGAATACGGTGCCGGTATGGTCGACCGTTCGGGTACCAGACGGTCTCCGATCGCGACGAAATTCGACAGGCGGCCTAGCTAGGACTAACTACGAACGCATGCCAAGTTTCACCTCGATCAGAGAAAGTTTTAAACGCACTCTAAATACAGGGTTTCGACGATGCCGCGGGCGCGTGCGAGTGCGGTCGGGCTCAGAACGGACAACGACGAGAACCGGCAACTAACAACGGATGCAAGTTTTGAAAACGGGCGGCAACGGAGATGCTGATGTAATGCAGATGATGCGAATGATGCGATGATGATGCGACAAAAGAAAATAGACACACGACGAAAACAGAAAGAAAGGGGAATCTTCTGGGCGTCGGTCTCGGGCTGTCACAGTAGGAGAGATTGATCTTGTGGGAAGCAATTTGGAAAGGCTAGAATTCAAGGTTCAAATGGTTGGAATGGAATCTCTTGATCAAAACACATGAGTAGGTGGCTCTCTCTTAGAAAAATGGATTTGGGAAGTGTATGTGTGTTCTGAGTGCTTCCTCTACGAATGAGAGGTAGGTGGAGGGGTATATGTATATATAGGCATCTCCCAAAATCCAGCCGTTCCAACATTATTGCCCAACTCGATGACACCAAAATGAATCTCGGTGGTACCGAGTTGCATTAAATGTGGCAACTTTTGAATTCCGAGTGAGACCGAGATAGGAATCTCGGTGGTACCGATACAATGACCTAGACTGGTTTCCAAATCTCGGTGATAACGATTTCAAACTCGGAAATTCCGATTTGTGAAATCCTCCCAACGTAGGAACGCTGGTTGTACCGAGATGGTGAGTTTGGCATAGGATCTGTCTAAGTGTAAAATCGGTATGCCTGAGATGGAAATGTTGGTGGCACCGATTTTGCTTATGTGGCTTGGGACAGATATATTTTATGGGAGAATAGCTGGGTATTTTTGGTGGCTATCTCTAAGCACTTGAGCAACCAATTTATCATAATACCTCACCCCCTTTTAATAGTACCGGCTTTCCTATGGACTCAAAGTGATTTCTCACAAATATAAAATGTAGAGTATTCTTGCTTGAAGCTTGAGCCGATCATATTCCTTCCTTGCATCAAAGGGGCATTGCTACTCCGACAACAGACCTTCCCTGACAACGGCGCCAGGAATCCTGCTGCTGCGGGCTACGCCTATAGGGACTTCCTTGGCAAATATGCAAAGGATTTCCCCGCGTCCTTGGAGCCTTGCGTTGGTGTTCCCTTGAAGAGGAAAGGGTGATGTAGCACAGCGGCGGTAAGAATTTCCCTCAGTTTGAGAACCAAGGTATCGATCCAGTGGGAGGCTCGCGTCGAGTCACAAGTACGTGCACAAACACAAAGAGCTTGCACCAACGCTATGACGGGGTTGTCAATCCCTTATAGATTGTGTTGCAAAGTGAGAACTCAAAGCAAAAGGTAAACAAAGCAAAGTAAAAGTGAAAGGAAAAAAGCTTCAACTTAACAACGTCATTATCCACATCTCTTTTCTTTTGCATATCGCAAAGTTCAATGAAGGTATTGAGATGGGATGCGCATCTTCACTAGGAAGGCCAGAGAATTGCTCTTTCATAACAAGATTCAACAAGGCAGCGTTGATTTCGTAAGATTCCGCACTAGTGGCGGGAGCAATCGGAGTACCAATAAAATCATTATTATTAGTACTCGAGAAGTTGCAAAAATTGGTGTTTTCAGCCATGATGACTTCAACAAACCAACAAGAGCATAAGCAAGCAAGAAAACTGGCAAAGGAAAAAGGCAAATGAAAACGGCAAATGTGAAGTGGGGGAGAGGAAAAGGAGAGGCAACTAGCAAAAAAGGTAAATGCTAGAGATGAGTTTGTGACACCTACTTGGATAGATCTTGACTTGATCTCCCTTCCCCGCGCTAGAAATAGGCGTGTTGACGGAAGATTATTCTCGTCTTGATACTCCTCGGCAAGCGATCCTCCTCCCCGGCAACGGCGCCAGAAATCCTTCTGCTACTTCTGTCACTGGGAAAGGTCACTACACGGTATGAACCCAAAACCAAGCACTTCTCCCATTGCAAGAATCATAGATCTAGTTGGCCAAACAAAGCCCAAGACTCGGAGAGACTTATAAGGATATCAAATCATGCATATAAGAAATCAGCAAAGATTCAAATATAATTCATAGATAATCTGATCACAAATCCACAATTCATCGCATCTCGACAAACACACCGCCAAAGAGGATTACATCGCATAGATCTCCATGAAGATCATGTAGAACTTTGTATTGAAGATCCAAGAGAGAGAAGAAGCCATCTAGCTACTAACTACGGACCCGTAGGTCTGAAGTGGACTACTCACGAGTCATTGGAGAGGTGATGATGTTGATGTAGAAGCCCTCCAACTCTAAAGTCCCCTCCGGCAGGGCACCGGGAAGGGTCTCCAGATGAGATCTCGCGGAAACGGAAGCTTGCGGCGGCGGAAAAGTGTTTTCGTGGATGCCCTGATTTTTTCTTAGATTTTAGGGAATATATAGGCGAAAGATCTAGGGCAGGGGAGCTCAGGGGGGCCACAAACCTGGTAGCCGTCGGCCCCTGGTGGCGGCTACAGGGCTTGTGGGCCCCGTGTGGCTCTCCTGCCTTGGCCCTCAAGTCCCCCGATCTTCTTCTGTTCTGGAAAAATTCATTTTGGGGATTTTATTCCGTTTGGACTCCGTTCCAAAACCAGATCTGAAAAGAGTCAAAAACACAGAAAAACAGGAACTAGCACTTGGCACTGAATTAAAAAGTTAGTCCCAAAAAAGATATAAAAGGTATATAAAACATCCAAAGTTGACAAGATAACAGCATGAAACCATCAAAAATTATAGATACGTTTGAGACGTATCACATGGCATACATTAAACCACCCATAGCATATTGCTATGTTAATTTTATCATTTATTCTTTCTCTTTCTCGCTTGGAGGACATTGTTTTAAATTTTGTTTGTGATGGCGTGCAAGTGGAGAGATAACAGATTCTGCATCTTTCATATTGAACCTTTCAAGTACCTTCTCAATGTACCTTTCATGTGAGAGCCAAAGGAGCTTATTTGACCTATCATGGGAGATCTTCATGCCAAGTATTCGCTTAGTTGGTCGTAAATTCTTCATGGCAAATGATTTACTCAATGCCTTCTTGAGGAGAGCAATCTTCTTTGTGCCATTTCCAACAATCACCATATCATCAACATAAAACAAGAGAATAAGCTCCATATCTTCTTCTGTTCTGGAAAATTTTATAGAAAATTTTATTCTGTTCTGGATACACCATATCATCAACATAGCTCCATATCACCATATCATCAACATAAAACAAGAGAATAAGCTCCATAGCTCCATAAAACAAGAGAATAAGCTCCAAAACAATCACCATATCTTCTTCTGTTCTGGAAAATTTTATTTCAGGGATTTTATTCCGTTTGCACTCCGTTCCAAAATCAGATCTGAAAAGAGTCAAAAACACAGAAAAAACAGAAACTGGCACAAGGCACTGAATTAATAAATTAGTCCCTAAAAAGATATAAAAGGTACATAAAACATACAAAGTTGACAAGATAACAGCATGAAACCATAAAAAATTATAGATACGTTTGAGACGTATCAGGCATCTCATCACAATCCTATAGAAAAAGCATCTTTGAACTTTTACGAAATATACTTGAATAAAATTATTAGTTCAATGATGCATATGTTGTGATTAATTATCAAAACAACCTTAGGGAACAATTGTGCTTTCATCATGCACTCTCACAATTTTCCTTGATGAACTATTCAGAATCCAACAATCATCCTTATTTTGGATCCAACCCCAATTCTCCACATAATACCATTTTTAAACGTTTGTATACAAGACCATATACTTTGTCACACATAGGAAGATACTTTTTCCATCTCGCAATTAAGGATGTCTCATGTAGGATAATATCTTGATCTCAACCCCCTCGCGCAAAGAGAATCGTAACTGTCAATTGGCCTCTAACATTGCTTCGCAAGCATAGTTAAGTTGAAACTATGGGTATCCAGAAAACCCGTTCCTCTATTGTCGACACACCCTCCCCCACCGCCTCCCTCATTTCAAGGCGGGCAAGTAATATATTTGTTGTAACCCCGCTTTGCATGGTTAATTTTTTTCACCTATCTCTCTCTTCTTCCTAATTTAAAGGGGTGCCTCGCTGGACATGGTT